>NW_006160041.1:579686-582518 GCF_000334495.1 Tupaia belangeri chinensis | reverse complement strand
TGTGCCTTGGAGAAGATCTTCTTGGGTTGATTCTATTTGTGGTCCTTTGTATTTCTTGGGACTGGATCTTTGAGTGCCTCTCTAGGTTTGGAAAGTTTTCTTGCAGAATTTCATGGAATAGATTATCAATGCCCTTATGAGTCTCTTTACCTTCTGAGATATCAATTATCTGGATCTTCAGATGTTTGATGGTATCTAGTATTTCTTGCTTATTATTCTCATTTTTGGAGACAACTTTCTCAGTCTTTGTGGTGGATTTTTCTAGGCCAAGGATTCTATCTTCTACATCTATGATTTGATTTTCTATATGATCTAGCCTGCTTTTAATACTTTCAAGGGAGGTTTTGACTTCTCGCATTACAACCTTCATCTTTAATAGGTTCATTTGATTCTTTTTTACAGTGTGTAATTCCTCTTTTAGATCTTGCAAGAATTTCCTCACTTCCTGGAATTTATCAGTTCCTTTCTCCTGCCTCTTCTGCAGTTCATTATCTCTCTTCTCTTCCATCTCTGTTAGCTTGTCACTATGAATATTCTAAATTCTTTATCTGATATTTCCATGAGTTTCATTGTACTGTCTGAGGATGAAGAGGAGTTATTCTTTTCCCTTGGAGAAGTATTTTCTTGCTTTCCCATATTTCTTGTGACCCTGCAGTGATTCCTAGTCATCTGATGGATGGTGCATTTCTTTCTAATTATTCTTTTTTTCTTTTGGAGAGATTTTTGCTATAGGGCGCGTGCGCTCGCCAGACAGACAGAGAGAGACATAGAGACAGAAAGCGAGAAATCACCCCCCAGGGGGGATGGTTACGCCGCAATCCCTTCTCCTCCATTCTCCTCTCAGGATCTTGGACATGCACGCACACACGCCCAGCGTGAGTTTTAAGCCACCAGGTCTGGGACGCGAACCGCGGTCGATTACGTGGGAGTCCAGCGATATAGCCATTACGCTAACTGCTGGTTCCCTTTCTTTCTAATTCTTAAACTTCAATCTGAGCATTCAGAGGTGTGCAGTAGGAGATGATCTGCAATCCCTCTCCTGTTCCATTTTTCACTTTTTGTGCATCAGATTCACTGGGAATTGAGGAATATTCTGACCCTAATTATATTCAGATGTTTGGGTCCTGTTCACTTGGACCTGTCTAGACACTTAGTGTGTAGACGCTGAACAGCCAAGGAATAAAGATTAATAAAAAATAAATAAATTAAAAAAAAGGAAAAAATTTAGAGAAGAGGAAAGAAGAAAAATAAAAGAAAAAAGAAAATAAAAACTTTAGATTTCAATTTTAAAAAGCAAAAAATGGAAACCATGTGACATGCGTGCATTCTGTGCAAAACCAGTATTTCACCACTCAAATTCAGTAACCATCTCAGGATGGGTGTGGCTTCGTGCTTTTCCTAAATGGGATGGGGAAAGGCACAAATTAGCACGATAAAAGAAGGGCTTGAGAGCCCACAGAATACTTTACCTTAAAAAATTAAATTTTTTTTTTTTTTTTTAAATTAAAAGGCACAGGGAGACATAGAAAGACATAGAGATGGAGAGAAGGTAACAGAGGTAGCCCTACCACTAGAAATGAATCTGGAGGAAAGTCTCAGAAGAAAATCTTCACTTTTAGTCAATGAAAGCAATATTTCACAGCTCAAGTTCAGTATCCATCTCAGGATGGACCTGGGTTTGTGCTTTTCCCACTAGAAATGAATCTGGAGGAAAGTCTCAGAAGAAAATCTTCACTTTTAGTCAATGAAAGCAATATTTCACAGCTCAAGCTCAGTATGCACTCAGGATGGGCCTGGGTTTGTGCTCTTCTCACTACAAATGAATCTGGAGGGAGAAGTCTCAGCAGAAAATCTTCAGTTTCAGTCAATAAAAACAATATTTCATAGCTCAAGTTCAGTATCCATCTCCAAGTCACTAATAATTCTATGCTCAGAGATAACCTGCTAATTCTGGATTGTCGGGAAAGTCATGATGTATTCTTCTATGCGAAAATGCATAGACTGCACTTGAACCATGTGATTCAAATCCTAGCCAT
The DNA here is from genome assembly GCF_000334495.1 of Tupaia belangeri chinensis. NCBI lineage: Eukaryota > Metazoa > Chordata > Mammalia > Scandentia > Tupaiidae > Tupaia > Tupaia belangeri. The sequence goes on along the minus strand of NW_006160041.1, from coordinate 580,482 downwards.
GATGGCTTGAAAATGTACAGAAAAATAAGTAAATATTATTAGGTCATTGGGGTAGAGGGGAGAGGGAGCGTAGGGGTCTAGAGAACAAAAAGGAGCGCTTCGTTTCTGAGTGGGACTTGAGATCAACCAGAAGACCCTGCCTGGTGCCGGCGCTGAGATAAAAAGTCATGACTTTCTCAATGACCTAATAATATTTAGACATTTTTCTATGTATATATAGATTCATTTTCCATGTGTACATACCTATTTCTGTGTGCTTACAAAATGGGATCATATCACACCTGATGTTTTGGACTCTGTTTTTTTATTCAAATATCAATATTGAATATTTCCTCATGTTTATATAAGTAGGTCTGGATCACTGCTCTTAATGGCTGCATATTTTGTTATGGTTTATCATAAATGACTTAACCAAGCACCTACAGTAGAATGCTGTAAGTTACCACACTGAGGTAGATCTGTATTTGTAATTATGGAAATACGTAGATATGTTCAAAATAGATTTCTGAGTAGTAAAAAGAGGCTCTCCCTTAAAATCTTATACTGCTTTTTGAAATACTACATGCATACACGTATTCAAACTATCACCAATTGGTTTTGCTCCTTAAGAAAAGTATTTTGTGGACCAGCAGGTGGTATAGTGCTTAAGGCGCTGGATTCCCACATGGCCAAACACAGTTTGAGTCCTGAACCCTGTGGCATGAAAACCATGCTGGGATATGTGTCTAAAATCACAAGAGGAAAACAGAAGAAAAGGGTTTGTGGCGTGGCTAACCCTGCTGGGGGTGAGTTCTCT
>NW_006160041.1:550751-579603 GCF_000334495.1 Tupaia belangeri chinensis | reverse complement strand
TTGTGATCCCACACACCCTCTGGTTAAAAAAAAAAAAAAAAAAGTTTTATAGGCCAGTCCCACAGTACAGGGGTTAAAGGTTAAATTCTGTGTATATAAAGCTAGCTGCCTGGGAACCAGCAGTTAGCGTAATGGCTATGTCGCTGGACTCCCACGTAGTTGACGGCAGTTCGCATCCCAGATCTGGTGGCTTAAAACTCACGGAGGGCACGTGTGCGTGCGTGCCCAAGATCCCGAGAGGAGAAGGGAGGAGAAGGGATTGTGGTGTGACCGTCCCCCCTGGGGGGTGATTTCTTGCTTTCTGTCTCTGTGTCTCTCTCTGTCTGTCTGGCGAGCGCACGCGCCCTATAGTGAAAATCTCTCCAAAAAAGAAAAAAAGCTAGATGCCACATGGGCAGTCATGTGGTTCATATCCTGGCCCTGGATCTTGAAAAACATAATTGCATGTGCATATGCATCCAAAATCCTGGTAGGATAGAGAAATGGAGGAAAGATGACTGTAGGCTGTCTCTTGCTCTCATATTCTGGTAAATACCTACGTCTCCCTGGCAATAAAAAAAAAAAAAGTATCAGGAACCAGCAGTTAGTGTAATGGCTATGTTGCTGGACTCCCACATAGTTGACCACGGTTCGTGTCCTGGACCCAGTGGCTTAAAACTCTCACTGGGCGCGTGTGCGTGCGTGCCCAAGATCCTGAGAGGAGAACGGAGGAGAAGGGATTGCGGTGTGACCATCCCCCCTAGGGGGTGATTTCTCGCTTTCTGTCTCTATGTCTCTCTCTGTCTGTCTGGTGAGCGCATGCACCCTATAGCGAAAACCTCTCAAAAAAACCCAAAAGTATCATAATAAATATTTTATCTGTGCCTTTTCACATATGTTGGATCATTTTCTTAATTTCTTTGAGTAGAAGAGAGTGAGATCAGAAGTCTTCGGGTCAGCAGATGGCGTGGAAGTTAAGGCACTGGATCCCACAAGTTCAGCTTCGCAGTTCATATCCTGGACCCAGTGGCTTGAAAACTCATACCCAGCACATGTGTGTGTGTGCCCAAAGATAAGGAGAACAGAAGAGAAGGGATTGCAGCATGGCCATTCTTCCTGAGGGCTGATTTCTCACTGTCCCTGCCTCCAGTAAACACAAGTGCCCTATAGCAAAAAGAACCCTAAAAAATACTGAAGGAAAAAAAAACTCTTCTTAGTCTTCTGTTTTAAAACTTTTTTTATGTATTTTCCCAAATGGTCCTCATTAAAAGTTGTACCATTTTACATTTCCATCTATATGTTTGGGAGGATACTTCTCTTTAATTCCTTTCATTATTTTGAGGAAACAGTTTGTGTCCCATGAAAAGATAGCTCATAATATGATGTTAATGTTGTTTCTTTTTTAATGCTTATTTATAAGACATTTATGTCTTTGGGCAGACACATTAAAAATCTGCACAGATACGATTCTAAAGACTAATCTTCTGGCCAGCCATAGCCACACAGTGGGGATGCAATGCTGTGTGGTGCTCAGTCCAAACGGAGGATCTTGGGCTCCCATTCCAAGGTCACGCTGTACCTGTGGGTGGAGCTGGAGGTAGGATCATGGTGTGGACACCCTGTTGGGATGCCTGCCTCTTTTTTTTCTCTCATAGAAGGAATAAATAAACTTTTTTTTTCTTTTTTTTTTTTTTAAGATTAACCAGTGGGGTGGCATGGAGGTTGAGGTGCTAGATCCCACATGGCAGACTAGGCAATTCGAGTCCCAGATCCAGTGGCTTGAAAAACATGCTGGGCACATGTGCATACCCAAAATCCCTAGAGAGGAATGGACTGGGCCATTTCCCACCTCCTCCCCTCTCTCTCTTCAGCAAGCACATATGCTCTATAACAAAGCTTGAAAAAGAGAGAGAGAGAGAGAGAGAGAGAGAGAAAGAGAGAGAGAAAGAGAAGATTAACCACTTTAATTTTATCCTGTTACTGATTATTATTTTTACTCCTTCTTCTCTTATCTCTCTCTAGGAATTATGAAGAAATTGATTTGCAAACCACTAAAATGGTTGAACTAAGTAAATGTTAGTTTAAAAATGTAGCTAATTAACCTCCAACCTCTCCAAAGACACCTTCTTTAATACTATTTGAACCAATTTCTGCTCTGGCACGGGGGATTTAACTAAAACCCTCAAGCGGAAATTATAATGGCATATACATGTAAAGTTAAAAGTAATACATAACAGAGGAGATATCTGCACTTCCATGTTCACAGAAGCATTATCCACTATTGCCAACATGTGGATGCAACCTAAATACTCACTGATGAATGAATGAATGAAGAAAATGTGGTAAATTCATAAGTGCAATGTTATTCAGCCTTAAAAAAGAAGGAAATACTGTCATGTGCTACAACATGGATAAACCTTGAGGATATTAAGCTAAGTGATATAAGCCAATCTCAAAAAGATAAATACTACATTATTCCACCTACAAGAACCATCTAAAGTAAGAAGGTAATCAAGGTGATACATTAAAAAGTAGAATAGTGATTGGTGGAGGCCAGGGGAAGAGGAATGGGGAGTTGTTTGGTGAGCATAGTTTCAGTCATGCAATATGAAAATGTTCTAGAGATCTGGTTACAACAACATACATATAGTTAATAATACTGTATCGTATACTTTATAACTGAGCAACTAACTTCGATTGAACATGGGTCAGTATTGCTCAGAGCTTTATGTTATCTTAGTTAATGCTGCCAATCATTTAATCCTATCATCAATTCTATTTACAGAAGAAGAAACCAAGGCACAAAAATGTTATGCCGCTGGGTCAGCCTTATAGTTTAGGAGTTAAGGAAAATGGATCCCACATAGCCAAACTTGGTTCAAATACCAGTCCTGGTGGCTTCAAAAAGATGCTGGGAGTACGTTGTATTAATCCCCAACGTAAGAAGTGACTGCTGCTGTGACTGTGCCCAACTATGGATGCCTTTTCACTCTGAGGCACACATGCCCTCTGGCAGTTGGGGAAAAAAAAGGGGAGAGAAAGAAAATATAAGGTGGAATCATTACTCCTGGAATCTGATTTAAGAGCTGTACTATTCTGCCTTCCTTATTTATGTATTTATGACATGCTGACCCCCTTTAAAGTAAATACATCTAAAGGAAACCTGTTTAAATCAAATCTCCTTTCAAAAGCTAATCTAATACAAACCTAGCAATATGTTTGATTCTCATCAGATGCATATAAAAGGCAGGTTTTTTTTAGAATTATTCAATTTTATTTATCCATTTATTTTTATTTTAATTTGACCAGAGAGAGACAGAGAGAGAGAGAAGGAAAGTGAAAAAGCAAGCCACTAGGTCTGGGACTCGAACCATGGTCAGCCATGTGGGAGTGTCCAGTGCCTTAACCACCATGCACCTGCTGGTCCCATAAAAGGGAGGTTTTTTTTTTTTTTTTTAAAGAGATTTTTGCTATAGGGCACATGTACTCACTGGAAAGACAGAGAGAGACAGACAAAAAGTAAGAAGTCACCCCCAAGGGGGATGGCCACACTGCAGTCTCTTCTCCTCTACTCTCCTCTAGGGATTTTGAGCATGCATGAACACGTGCCCAACCTGAGTTTCAAGCTGTCAGGTCTGGGACTCAAATCATGGTCAGCCATGTGGAAGTCCAGTGATGTGACCATTATACCCTCTGCTGGTCCCAAAGGGCAAATTTAATTTGTTTTACTCCAAGATTATTCTTTCTAGAGAAAAGGCTGAAAAAAATTTGTAAGCAAATCTTAGTACTTTTTGTAAAGTTGAAGAGTATGTGTATGGATGTATAGATAACCTCAAAAAATCACCAATAACTCCAGATTGATGATTCAGCTGGTTAAAAAAGAACCCATAGCCTCATTTTCCATTGCCTATTTTGTCTTTTATTTCATAATAGTTATAGGGAATTATCTTTGTTATCAGGGCCCTTGTTCTTACAATAAGGTATCTGTAGCTTAAGTCTCCTGATTAATAAAACAAAATAATTACTGTAAAAGAAGAGTTTCTAAGCTCCCTTTCAACTTTAAATTCTGAGTTTACAAATGTTCAACTTGCCCCTGCTTTCAAACATATAATTTGTTTTATTTGACCCAGAATCTCACATGCTTGGCCTTCTGAGCATATCTTGCATAAGCTTTGCTGTCATATATGAGTATTTCCTAAGGTTTTTTTTTTTGGTGGTTGCATCCATCTCAGATGGATGGGTTCTTCATGTGTTTTTTGTTTTTAATAAGAGGAAGGGGAAGAGTCAGGGATAGTGGGAAACAGAGGAAGAGGCTATTTATTTTTGTTAGAGAGATTTTTGCTATAGGGTACGAGTGCTCACCAGAGAGACAGAGACAGAGAGACAGAAAGTGAGAAATCGCCCCAGGGAGGGTGGCCATACCATAATCCCCTTTCCTCCATTCTCCTCTCAGGATTTTGAACACAATCACAGACATGCCTGACACGAGTTTTAAGCCACTGGGTCCGGGGCTGAGTCTTATCACATTGTAGTCTTCTAGCTAGCTAGGACCACAGGTGCATGCTATGGTGCTCAGCATGTTTAGGTGGGGCCAGGAATTTAACCTGGACCTCCCATGTGGCCTCACCCTCTACACAGTGGCACCCTTTCACCTGCACTACTGAAGCTGAGTGCTTCATGCTTAAAGATGTGGTTTTTCGGGACCAGCAGTTAGCATAATGGCTATGTTGCAGAACTCTCATGTAGCCGACCGCGGTTTGAGTCCCAGATCCGGTGGCTTAAACTCATGCTGGGGGCGTGTGCGTGTGCGTCCACGCGCCCGAGAGGAGAATGGAGAAGGGATCGCGGCATGGCCTTCCCCTCTGGAGGGTGATTTCTTGCTTTCTGTCTCTCTCTCTCTGTCTTTCTGGCGAGTGCACGTGCCCAAAGAAAAAAAAAAGACATGGTCTTTCATCATCTCACATAAAGTTACTCCTGTGGGCCACGCATACGCCTACAAGCAGAAACAGAGAAAGGAGCAGGGAATGAACTGGTCACTAGGTAGCTGGAGCACAGGCTGGCTGACACTGCTGCTCAGAGCAGAGGCTATTTGGGGGGTAAGTTCAATTCCTGGCCAGCCCTACCGAGAGGAGAATGGAGAAGGGATCGCGGCATGGCCTTCCCCTCTGGAGGGTGATTTCTTGCTTTCTGTCTCTCTCTCTCTGTCTTTCTGGCGAGTGCACGTGCCCAAAGAAAAAAAAAAGACATGGTCTTTCATCATCTCACATAAAGTTACTCCTGTGGGCCACGCATACGCCTACAAGCAGAAACAGAGAAAGGAGCAGGGAATGAACTGGTCACTAGGTAGCTGGAGCACAGGCTGGCTGACACTGCTGCTCAGAGCAGAGGCTATTTGGGGGGTAAGTTCAATTCCTGGCCAGCCCTACAAAGCCAGGCACAGTACCATGCACTGGCAGTTCCAGTAACTCCAGAGGCTGAGACAGGAGGACTGGGACACGTGGACTCTGTCAAAAACACCACACACACAGATGTGTGCTAGCATGCACATACGTGTGCGGAAAACAATATCTACTCTAAAAATAAAATAGTCTTTCCAGTAACACTAAAGACATTGAGAAAACAGTGGTCATTGGAGAGATAATTCCTGCTATGAAAACACTGGGGGGGGCTGGACAGTGTGCCGTGATAAAACGTGATGCTCTCCGAGGCTAACCTATGTGGGAAGATTCTGGGTTTGTGTCTGGAGACCTCCCTGAGAACACCAGGCACACGTGTGTCCATGATCTGGGGCTGGCGAAGGCTGAAGATGGATGGCAGCATCAGGGTCCTGTTGAGGGTGCTATCTTTTTCTGTCTCTCTCCCTTACAGAAAAAAAATATATCTAATAATAATAAGCTCCATAGCCTAGTGGTTAAGGAAACCAGTTCTATATGGCTGTCAGCTGTTCAAATTCCAGCCCCAGTAGCATGAAAAACATGGGCATGTGTACACGCATGCCCCAAATCTTGAAGGATGGAGAAATGAGAGAGGGAACTGTGGGCACTGATGGGGGGGTGCTTTTTCCCTTTCCCTCTGTCTCTCTCTGGTGAATGCAAGCCCCCTCTAGCAAGTTAAGTAATAATAATAATAATGATAATGATGATAATAATAATAATGATAAACTTTAAAAAATAATATGGGCTGGCTGGCCCTGTGGCACAGTGGGTAAGGAAGCTGGATGCGACATGGCCAATTACAGTTCAAGTCCTAGCCCTGGTGGCTTGAAAAACACACTGGGTATGTGCACATGTACAAAATCCCGAAAGGATGGAGAAACGGAGGAGAGGGGATTGTGGCATGCCCATGCCCTACATGGCAGAGGTGGGACATTTTTTCCCTCTCTCTGTCTTTTTTTTTTTTTTCCTCCTAATGAGTGCACATGTCCTCTGGCAATTAAAAAATATTAATATACAAATTAATAGCAACCCATACAAGTACTCTAAATCTCCAAACCTCCAGAACGTAGTTTAGGACACTGTACAAAATCTCGAGAAGAGAATGGAGAAGGGACTGGGGTGTGGCTATTCCCCCTGAAGGTGACTTCTCACTTCCCTCTCTCTCATAGTCTCTTTCTGAGAAGTACACGTGCCCTACGACAAAACATAACAACAAAAATGATGTTCAAAGAAATTTGAATAACCTGTCCTAGATCACAGACTGGACAGGATCAAGATTAAAATCAATGATTATCTGACTCCAACACCTGTCTAGCATGTCTATTTCCAAAATAATTGAATACAATTTATATGTATTATTTCACATATTTTCAATGGATTTTATTAGACAAGAAGAAGAAAGTTTGGTTTGGCAAAAATCTACTAAATCAAATGGTCCTAGAAAAATCAGTGATAGTTAAAGGCCAGAAACTGAGTATTTTCTGAGTTCTGATAAACATAAATAAACAAAATAGAACTAAAGAATCAACCAACATCTATCAAACAAAAGCCAAAGCAACAGGTTCTGACATTCAAGTCAACAGGCTGGACTGAAACCTACACAGGCTTGCTTCCCCTCTCTTGCCCCGCCCCCTCAGCCTTCCCCTTTCCTATACCATCTCAGGGTGTACACCGACACCTGCGTGGCGGGACTGTTGGCCTGCTCTTTATGCCATGCTGAGGAGCCCGTATGTTACTGTTGGCTGCTTGGAAAAAGTCGAGTGCCTGCTGAATTTCTCTTTCTTTCCCTTCCCCCGCAATGCAAACATACAGCCGCGGAAGGCTTGGAGAAACATAATTCATTCCCGCAGGGGGGCAGAATTTTTCTAGACACATGCAATGAACTTTTAGAAGCAAAATAACAAGACTTGGTTGAGTTTATTTGGGAATCCTTTCCACACCTGTGGGGTTGTGCATGTACACAAACGCCGCTAGCTAGAAGCTCACTACACGTGGCAATCAAGACGTTTCTAGCATACCGGAAGACTCCTTGATGCGAACACTGAACTGTCCCTGCACTGCTCGCTAGGGAAACAGTCTCTGTCAGCCTCACTGAATCTAGGTTAGTCTGGTAAACTTGGGCATGGTGGAAGGGGGAAATGAACAACAGAGGAGGGAGGAGAGAATGGAGAAGGGACTGGGGTGTGGCTATTCCCCCTGAAGGTGACTTCTCACTTCCCTCTCTCTCATAGTCTCTTTCTGAGAAGTACACGTGCCCTACGACAAAACATAACAACAAAAATGATGTTCAAAGAAATTTGAATAACCTGTCCTAGATCACAGACTGGACAGGATCAAGATTAAAATCAATGATTATCTGACTCCAACACCTGTCTAGCATGTCTATTTCCAAAATAATTGAATACAATTTATATGTATTATTTCACATATTTTCAATGGATTTTATTAGACAAGAAGAAGAAAGTTTGGTTTGGCAAAAATCTACTAAATCAAATGGTCCTAGAAAAATCAGTGATAGTTAAAGGCCAGAAACTGAGTATTTTCTGAGTTCTGATAAACATAAATAAACAAAATAGAACTAAAGAATCAACCAACATCTATCAAACAAAAGCCAAAGCAACAGGTTCTGACATTCAAGTCAACAGGCTGGACTGAAACCTACACAGGCTTGCTTCCCCTCTCTTGCCCCGCCCCCTCAGCCTTCCCCTTTCCTATACCATCTCAGGGTGTACACCGACACCTGCGTGGCGGGACTGTTGGCCTGCTCTTTATGCCATGCTGAGGAGCCCGTATGTTACTGTTGGCTGCTTGGAAAAAGTCGAGTGCCTGCTGAATTTCTCTTTCTTTCCCTTCCCCCGCAATGCAAACATACAGCCGCGGAAGGCTTGGAGAAACATAATTCATTCCCGCAGGGGGGCAGAATTTTTCTAGACACATGCAATGAACTTTTAGAAGCAAAATAACAAGACTTGGTTGAGTTTATTTGGGAATCCTTTCCACACCTGTGGGGTTGTGCATGTACACAAACGCCGCTAGCTAGAAGCTCACTACACGTGGCAATCAAGACGTTTCTAGCATACCGGAAGACTCCTTGATGCGAACACTGAACTGTCCCTGCACTGCTCGCTAGGGAAACAGTCTCTGTCAGCCTCACTGAATCTAGGTTAGTCTGGTAAACTTGGGCATGGTGGAAGGGGGAAATGAACAACAGAGGAGGGAGGATGAGGTGGAGGAATTTGGGATGCACAGTTTTCTCCTATTCTGAGTTACCTTACTAATGCTAAGAATTCAGTGTAGGAAAATTGAAAGGCTTTAAATGAAAAATGAGAAATAGTGAAGAACCGAGATGCATTTAAATCTCTCCTCTCCTCTCCTCTGTTGTTAAAAGAAACTTCAGCAGTTCTGCCTTGGTCATCAAAATGTCCTTACTTTTTCTGCTCTTTGGGCTCCCTTTCAGTCTGGATGAGGCAGAGAAGAGAGTGGGAGGGAAGAAAGTGGGAGTGGGTTGGGAGCAGAAGTTTAACAAAGGATCACTTTAACAGAAACTACTGAGTAATCGCTCTGTCCTGCGCCAAGAATAACATCAGCTCAATGTCGGCAATTAGAATCAGGTCAGTCGGGCCTCACAGCGGTGCAGCCCTCCTCACAGACCCCAGCACGAAGAGCTACTCATGCTGAAGTCACCAGTAGTCTCAGTTGCTCAAGAAAGTCCCCCCGACTCAGCTGAGAGCAAAGTATTTTTGTCTTCTTCTTCAGGGGCAGGAAGCCAGTGTGAGAAGGAAATGAGAAGCACAAAGGAAAAGTAGCGAGAAGACATGTAGGGGCTGTATCCATCTGCAGCAGAGTCCTCACCATCCCCACCTATCAAACGCTGGGATTTCCCCTAATTATACTGAAACTCATTTGAAGTGAGCGGAGCACCTGGAATAATGCTTAGAACACAGCAAGTACTAATTAAGTGGTGGCTATTATTACTGAACTGCAGTGCTGTAAACCACATGGCTGACTGTGGGGGCAGCTCCCTGGGTTGGCCTGAAAACATGTCAGGTACATATGTGCGTGTGGCCAAGATCCCGATGAGCAGTGTGACAAGATCCTGTTGAAGGTGTTTTTCTTTCTCTCTCTCTCATGCACCTGTACATGCTCTTTATCATGAATAAAATAAATAAACTTATAAAAACAAAAGGGGGAGGACTCTGTCCCGTTAACTATATCTTACCCCACCCTAAGACTTGAATCTGGGAACAGCGATTGCTGAGCAGAATGTACCCTGATAAGAATGAGCAAGGAGGTATTTTGATAACTTACTTATGAGGAGAACTGTGGTGAATGGGATGAAAACTATGCCCACAAAGTTCCTATAAAAAAAAGTATTGCTTGAAGTTTTATAAGGGCAACACTAAGTTTTAAAACATTGCATCTCCTTTCTAAAGGACAGAAAACAAATACTCAAAAGGAGACATTTCTATTCATCTTTTTCCCTCTAGAATTGATTGTTTTCAAAATGTGATCCTCAAGAGAGTAGCATGAACATTATCAGGAAACCAATTAGAAAGAGATGTTGGTTAATGGGTACAAAATTATAGTTAGATAAGAGGAGTAAGTTCTAGTATTCTATATAGCACAGTAGGATAACTACAGTTAATAATTTACTGTGTATGTCAAAAGAGCTAAAAGAGAGGATTTTGAATGTTCCCAATGAAAAGTAATGATAAAAGTCTGAGATGATATGCTAATTATCCTGATTTGAATACTACACACATTGCACATTGTGAAAAAAAATCACCCTGCACTCCATAAATATGTACAATTATGTGACAATTATATATAAAAAATAAAGTCACTATTGCAAAAATTAAAAAAAAAAATGGAGATAACTGAGCCTCTACCCTAAATCCACTGGAAACGAGGGTGGGAGAACAATCTGTTTTAACAAGCCCTTCAAATGGTTCTGTTCCTCTAGACTAGGTGTCTGTAAACTATCAATAGACCCTGTAGGCCAAACGCCACCTGTTTTTTTTTTTTTTGGAGAGTTTTTTTTTTTTTTTTTTTTTTTTCGCCAGACAGACAGAGAGAGACATAGAAACAGAAAGCGAGAAATCACCCCCCCCCCCCCCAGGGGGGATGGCCACGCCGCAATCCCTTCTCCTCCATTCTCCTCTCAGGATCTTGGGCATGCACGCACACGTGCCTGGCGTGAGTTTAAGCTGCCGGGTCCGGGACTCGAACCGTAGCTGACTACGTGGGAGTTCAGCGACATAGACATTACGCTAACTGCTGGTCCCTGCCACCTGTTTTTGTAAATAAAGTTTTATTGGAAGACAGCCACACTCGTGCATTTGCATATTACCTATACCTGTTTTCATTTTACCATGGCAGAGTTGAAGAGTTGCAACAGAGACCTTATGGCCTGCAAAAAGCCTGAAATGTTTACTATCTGGTTATTTACAGTAAAAGGCTGCTGACCTCTGCTCTGACTTAAAACAATGATTTTTAAACTGCTGGTTTTACCCATTAGTGTGTAAGAGCTCATAATTTCAATTTTGTTTTTTGTCTTCATGCTCTTTAACAATGGACCAGATCACACCAATTTTCTCTGCAAACCTCTGCCAATGGCCGTTCACTCCCATGTTTCAGGGCCAGTCGTTTGTGGGGGTGGATTCAGTGCATGACAATTTGTAGGTCTGAGTGCAATCCTAGACAGAGATGACGATCAAAGTCATTCTGCATGAATGGTTAGAAAAGCCCATTTCCACACTCACACCCTGACTCAGAGTTTGCCTTTTTAAATGAACACCTTTTCTGGAGGCAGTAAAAGCTAAGGAACTTACTCTGCATGTAATGGGTAAAAGGCTGGATGATCTTTCTCTGAACATCTGTTAGGAAATCACTATGTGAAAGGCAGTGTTTATGAGTGTAATTATCATAATATAATATGCAGGGGCGAGAGCTTCAAAAAGTTCGTGTAAAATGTAATTATGGAAAACTACAGGTGGATTTCAAAATTTTTCACACCCAAATACTCATATTTTCATTTCAATTTCCATGAACTTTTTGAAGTCCCCTTGTATAATGTAACACAATACAATAAGATATATGATATAAAAAATAAGGCTCCCTTTAATAGCCTTTTCTATAAACAGATCTCTCTCATAGGTGAATGCTAGGTAAGTTAGATTTCTATTCTATCTACTACTCTCAAACAGGCAGTTAACAAAATTGTTTATTATACCAATAGGTACCTATACTTTAGAAAAATGACTCCACAAGCGAGCTTGTGGCCTGGTGGTTAAGGTGGCTGAATTCCACATGGTGGACCATGTGGTTCCAATCCTAGACCTGGTGGCCTGAAAGTCCCAAAAGGAGGGAGAGATGGAGGAGAAGGGATTGTGTCATAACCATTTCCCACGGGGAGTGCTTTCTCACTTTCCCTTTCTCCCTCTGGCCAGAGACAGAGGGAGATGGAAAACATGGAGAATGGAAAAAAAGAAAAGAAAAATTAATCTAAATCACAGTTCATTAGAGACATCTCCATCTAAAGGATTAATTCAAGGAAAGAAATATAAGATACTGAGAATGCAAACCACGATTCAATCAACAATCTGGTGAGAATTATAATGGTGAGGTCTAGTATAGCTAAGTTAAAAATATAGGCTTAAAATCTCATAGGGCTTTGCTTCTGCTGTTGAGTGATTCCAAATGTCCTCTGGGACCAGCCAGTGGCATGGTGGTAAGGCAGCTGGATCCTGTAGCAAAACTTAAATAATAAAAAAGTCTCTGAGGGGCCCAGCGGATGGTGTTGTGGTTAAGGTGCTGGACTCCCACGTGGCTAGTTTCCATGACCTGGGGATTGAGTCCCAAACCTGGTAGCTTGAAAATCACGCTTGGCGTGTGAGCATGTGTGCCCAAAGTCTTAGGAGGAGAAAGGAGAAGGGATTGTTGCATAACCATCTCCCCTAAGAGATGATATTTCACTTTCTCTCTCACAATCTCTGTCTCTCTCTGGCGAGCCAATGCACCTTATGGCAAAAACCTTCAAAAATGTTCTAAAAGCTCTGATATCAATTGCTCTAAGTTATTAAATATTCTAACATGAAGAATATCTAGTATCTTATTTGCTTATTTTATTAGTTATAAACTCTTCAAGCTACTAAAATTTCGTTTCTGTAGCTCTCCCCATAGTCCTAGAATTTAACCCTTATTCACTTTTTTTCTTACCTAAACTAGCTGTAGTCTAGAAGAACAGAGGGAATAAATAAAGTGATGTTATATGCATATATAAAATTATGATGAATGATTTTCTGTTCCCTCTCCAGGAGACACAAGATAACTCCCTTCTTGGGAGTTCTGCCTCCTCTCTAAGACAGATACGCTGACAGATTCTAAAAAACATATTTTCCATATACTTCATAATTCAGTGAAACTAAACCAGTATAATCCTCAGTTTAACAATGACAGAAAAAATCCACGTAAGAATAGCAGCACTCTGAGTTTTCCGAGGAATGTGAGTTGCTGGAAGCTAATCAAAAGCATGAGAAGGACTTAAAAAGTGAAGCCGTTTCCAAACATGAAAATCAGCCAACTGCCTTTCCTTCCCCAAAACTTCAGTGCTCTGAAAATACCTCTTTTTATTTTTCTTTAAATAATCCAGCTTTTCAAGGAATTAAAGCATGGTTTGAGAGACTATCTGTCTGGCCAGCTGGTGGTGTGGTGGTTAATGCGACTGGATCCTACATGGCCAACTGTGTGGTTTGAGTCCTAAATCCAGCAGCTTGGAAAAAAGGGTGTGCCCCAAATCCTGACAAGAATGGAGAAGAAGGAACTGTGGTATGACCATGTCCCATAGAGGGTGATTTCTTGCTTTCCTTGTCTCTCTCTTTATCTCTCTCCAGCAAGGACATGCACCCTGTGGCAAAATTAAAAAAATAAATAAATAAAAAGGACCATCGGTCTAGATTCATTGGAGCTACAATTATGTTTTATCATAATATGTATTTCTGTGAACTTTTAAAATGTCTCTTGTATACACATAAGGATCTAAATAAGGTTATATATGGGGACTTCAGCAATTTGTGGAAGGGCCAGCAGGTGGCATAGTGGTTAAGACACTGGACTCCCATGTGGTCAACCATGGTTGAAATCCTGGACCTGACAGCTTGAAACTCACACTGGGCATATGTACATGCATGCCCAAAATCCCAAGAGGAGAATAGAGGAAAAAGTGTGGCCATCCCCCTGGAGTGATGATTTCTCACTTTTAGTTCTCTATCTTTCTGGTGAGTACATGCACCCTACAGCAAATCTCTCAAAAAAAAAAGTTGGTGGAAAATAGAATTAATGTACAAGTTAATTTTGTGCAAAAGTTTTGAAATCCATACATAGTTTTCCCATAATACACATTTTTCATGATCCAGCATCTAATGAAGTTGGCATTCTCAAGGACTCTGAATGACATGGAGTTTAGAAGTTTGAAAGTTTTAAGAAATTTATACAGATTAAAAAAGTGGGGGGGCGCAGATAGTGGGGTAGTTAAGGTACTGGAGTACCACATGGTCAACTGCAGTTCGAGTACTGGACCCAGTGGCCTGAAACTTGTGCTGAGCGCGTTTGCATGTGTGTCCAAAATCCTGAGAGGAAAATGGAGGAGAAGGGATTGTGGCATAGCCATCTCCCCTGGGGGGTGATTTTTTTACTTTCCTTCTCTCTGTATCTGTCCGTCTCTCTCTCCCCGGCAAGCATATGTGCCTTATGGCAAAAACCTAAAACAAACACACAAATAAATAAATAAAAGCTATACAACTGGATCTGCAATTGTGACAGTGAAAACTGACTTAAATACTTGTACTATCTCATGATTTTCTAAAGGAGGAAATTTCCACATGACTGAGGGCAGTATAGTGATGAAAATGAGATACTACTGTCTATGCTTTCTAGACTAAGAAGTCTAGAATTTTCTCCAGTAAAAACAATCTAAAGAACTACTTCACAAATGCCAAGTTATAATTTCTCAATTAAATGTGTTAATGTAATATATAATATACAGAGTATAGCACTACAGTTTAAAATGATCAAGTGATGAGCTATACTGAAATAGTAAAATGACTGTATTTTATTATGGATGGTAGTTGAAAAGATAAGTAAAGATATGAAGAATAATGATAGAGGTTAACTATCTCTTATCTGAATGCTTGAGACAAGGTATCTCAGATTTTCAGATTAGGGATGCTCAACCTGTAATTGTTTTATTTAGCAGGAGAAAATACATTAGAAAATGGTGCCTTTGTCTTGGTGTGAATATTAATTTTACACTGATTCATGAAAATGCACTATATTTTTATAAGGAAAAAACAAATGACAAGAGACCAAACTGATACTAGGTTTTTCTAAAACTAAATGCCAGGGAATTTATAGGCTCAATGCTGACTCAGCTCAATAACTCTCTGTGATCACTGGATTTAATCCTGAAGTGTCCGGAGAAACTTAGCTCTCCATACTGACCTCTGGGAGAGTCGTCATTTCTCTGTAACCAAGGCCACCCTGATACAGTAGTGCAATACACTGACAGAGCTCCTTTGTGGAGGAGTCATTTTGCAGACAGTGAGTAGAGAACCAGGATTTCCCTGTGTGTAAGTTCCACAGTGGCAAGGACTTGTGTGTGTACAGTCACTGTTATAGTCTCCATGTTTCAAACAGTGGAAAATGCAGGATAAACATTTGTTGAATGAATAGCATTTTACACAGAAGACTAGTAACCTGACTTAACAATCATTTCTTCCAAGAACTTGCAAGTTACCTATTCCTTGAAAACTGTGATAGATCCTGAAGGATTAATATGATCTTAAGTATACCAACTCTATCAAAGCAAAACAGTAGTTACATTTACAAGTAAAGACGCTTAGGGGCCAACAGGTGGCATAGTGGTTAGAGCAATGAATTTGCACATGGCAAACCATGGTGTGAGTCCTGGATCTGGTGGCCTGTTTTCTCACTTTCTCTCTCTCTTGAGTGAAAATTAATAATAATAATAATAAATAAAATTTAAAAAATAATTATATTTAAAAAGAAATAGATGCTTAAAATGATAAATTTTAGGTATCTGGAAATGAGAGGTTACTAAACTAAGATCATAAAACAAAAAGGGTAGGGAACCAGCAGTTAGCGTAATGGCTATGTCGCTGGACTCCCACGTAGTTGACCGCGGTTCGTGTCCCAGACCCGGTGGCTTAAAACTCACGCCGGGCGCGTGTGCGTGCGTGCCCAAGATCCCGAGAGGAGAATGGAGGAGAAGGGATTGCGGCGTGACCATCCCCCCTGGGGGATGATTTCTCGCTTTCTGTCTCTATGTCTCTCTGGCGAGCACACGTGCCCTACAGTGAAAATCTCTCCAAAAAAAGAAAAAGTAAAACAAAAAGGGTAAACACTAAAGTAGGTTTTTTTTTTTTTGTAAGAGAGTTTTTTTGCAATAGGGCACATAAGACTGCTGGAGAAACAGAGAGTCAGAAAGTGAGAAGTCACCCACCCCCTCGGGGGAATGGTCATACCATATTCCCTTCTCTTTCATTCTCCTCTCACGATTTTGGGCATGCATGCACATGTAGTCCAGCGTCCAGCATGAGATTTTTTTTTTTTTTGAGAGGTTTTTGCTATAGGGCTCGTGCACTCGCCAGAAAAAGACAGAGAGACAGAAAGTGGGAAATCACCCCCCTGAGGGGATGGCCACGCCCCAATCCGTTCTCTATTCTCCTCTTGGGATCTCGGGCATGCACACACATGTGCCCGGCGTGAGTTTAAACCACCAGGTCCAGGACTCGAACCGCGGTCGACTACATGGGAGTCCAGCGACATAGCCATTACATTAACTGCTGGTCCCCCTAGCATGAGTTTTAAGCCACCAGGTCTGGGACTTGAACCGTGGTTGACTATGTGGGAGTCCAGCAATAGGACCATTATGCCATCTGTTGTCTCTTAAAGTAGATTTTTTAAGAGAAATACTCAAATGGAAGAATCATGTCAAACGCTGGCTCAGCATTACCTTCTAGCAAAGCCAGTGTGGAGTCTCCAGATAGTTCTACAAATCGTCTAATTCAGAGTGGCCTTGGTAAACTTCTGGAAAAATAACATTTCCCTTCATTTATCCTTAGTATTAATTTTTTACCAATAGGAAGAAGATATTATATTAATTTTTTATCAACAGGAAGAAGATATTAGTAAATAGAAAAGCATCAACTTGAATTACCTGGTGCCGGGCTCGACTCTGGTCAAGAAGCTGCCGGGACTGAAGTTTTTGTTGTTCGAGTTGCTGCAGGGCAAAATGGAGTTGGTAACTGCCCGCTGTGGGGTGATACTTGTGCTGGGGGACCACCCCCGTAGCCTTGCTATATGCGTTGTTCTCTACCTCTCCCTCCCAGGCAAAGCCACCTGTTTGGACACTCCTGAAAAAAAAAAAAAAAAAAGGAAAAGTTTGGTTATATGAACAATCTAAAGGAAAGCAAAGAAGTGCTTCAGGTATTATTGCTTTATAGAACCACACACAGTTGGAAATACAAACCTATTTGTGTGATGAATTATTTAGCTCCTCCACCCAACTGTAGCTCCATGAGGACAAGGACAGAATCTGTTTTGCTCTCTGTTCTATTCTCGGCACTATCCTAAGACCTCACACATGGGTGGTGTACAGTATCTCCCGAATATTAAATAATTGAAACGGCAATTTCATTCCCCTGTGGTTGCCACAAGGGCCTTCAAGAATAGTTCAGATGGGAACCAGCAGTTAGCGTAATGGCTATGTCGCTGGACTCCCATGTAGTCGACTGCGGTTCGCGTCCCGGACCCGATGGCTTAAAACTCACGCCAGGCGCGTGTGCGTGTATGCCCAAGATCCCGAGAGGTTCTTGGAGAAGGGAGTGCGGCGTGACCATCCCCCCTGGGGGTGATTTCTCGCTTTCTGTCTCTATTTCTCTCTCTGTCTGTCTGGAAAGCACACGCGCCCTATAGCAAAAAAAAAATAGTTCAGAGAACTTCAGACGCAGGATGGCAGGCTAATATAAGGTAGAAACAAAGGCAAGACCATATTCTCTAACGCCAACTTTAAAAGTAAAGGGGTAGGGGGGTAGGGGCCAGGAGATGGAGTGGTGGTTATGTTGCTGGACTTTTACATGGCCAACTGTGGTTTGAGTCCCAGACCCGGTGACCTGAGAATCACTCTGGGTGTGTGTTTGTGTACCCAGGATCCCAGGAGAAGAATTGAACAGAAGGGATTATGACATGGCCATCCCCCCTGGGGGTTGATTTCTCACTGTCTCTCTCTATAGTGGGTGCATACACCCACTTTATGGAAAGAAAAAAAATCACCCAGCTACCCAACCAAACTCCTAAAAAAAAAAAAAAAGTAAAAGGGTGAATTACACATAATTAGTGGTTTTCTTCTTTTTCTTCTTTTTTTTTTTTAATTTTTCAGAGGGCATGTGTGCGTACTTGCTGGTTGAGGAAGAGAGAGAGAGAGAGAGAGAGAGCGAGCGAGCAAAAAAGCACCCCTTGTAGGGAATGATCACTCTGCAATCCTTGCAATCCTTTCTCCCCTCTCCATTTCTCCCTCTCTCTGAGATTTTGGGCATGCATCCACATACACCTGATGTGTTTTTCCAGGCCATCAAGTCTGAGACTCAAACAGCTTGGTTAGCTATGTGGGATCCAGCCACTCTAACCACCAGCCCATGGGCTGGTCCAATTCTTGATTTTTCTAAACCACCCATTAGTACAGTATCTAAATCTCTTTTAGAAGCTGTTTATATTTGAGCTTTTCCCCCATCATGAAATAACATAACTGGTATAAAAAGATATTTTCATTATTCCAAATACACCTCAGTATAGTCCTCCAATCCAGGTCAATATTCAGTCTGCACATATGATGAAGGCAAAAGGTCAGTGGTCTTTTTTGATCGTTGCTATTTGTTGAACATGTGGCTATCTTCCCCACTCTCGCTTTTTGTTTGCTTTTGGTGGTGTGGTATTTTAGACAGGGTCTTGCTATGATAGACTCTCCCAGCTCAGTTTCAAGAAGTTGGGACTACAGGTGCACACCACCATACTCGGCTTTTAGGGTGGGCTGGGAATTGAACCTGGGTCTCCCATGTGGCTTCAGCCTGCTAAGCAATAGTGTTCAGAGCATGTTACCCCAGCTGGGCCCTTTTACAGTCTAGATTCTGGTTACCACATTTGCTCACACCCTTAGATGTAAGTAGTAAATAGAAGTCTTCACCACCCCAAGAGCCTACATTTCCCTCCTCAGACCATTTCCTCCAGGCAGAAAAGTCCACATTTACATCACTTCATAACTATTAGGGTGACTATTGTTAAAGCAAAACAAAACACCAGAAGATAATAAAGACGGACAAGGATGTAGAAAAACTGGAACACTTATTCACTAACAGTGAGAAAGTAAAAATGTGTAGTCTCTGTGGAGAATACTTTGGTGGAACCAGCAGTTAGCGTAATGGCTATGTTGCTGGGCTCCCATGTAGTCGATGGCGGTTCGAGTCCTGGATCCGCTGACTTAAACTCACACCAGGCACGTGTGCGTCCGTGCCCAAGATCCTGAGAGGAGAATGGAGGAGAAGGGACTGCGGAGAGGGCATCCCCACTGCGGGGTGATTTCTTGCTTTCTGTCCCTCTGTCTCTCTCTGGCGAGCACATGCGCCCTATAGCAAAAACCTCTCCAAAAAAAAAAAAAAAAAAAAGAAAAGAAAAGAAAAAAAGAGAATACTTTGGTGATTCCTCAAAATATAAAACAAAGATTATCAAGTGATCCAGCAATTCCACTTGTAATATATATCCCCCCAAACTGAAATCCAAACAGAACAAGTGCATGCCAATGTTCAGAGCAGTGGTATTCACAATAGCCAAAAGGCGAAAACAATCCAAATGTCCATCAACAATGAACAATAAACAAAACAGGCAAATTTTAGAAACAAATTAGAATAATGGATGCTGAAGGCCAGGGAATAGAGAGTTACTACTTATTGAGTACAGAGATTCAGTTTGGGATGATGAAAAAGTTCTAGAGATGGACAGTGGTGGCAGTTGCAAGCCAGGCGAATGTAATAAATGTATTAAATTGTACGCTGAGAAACAGTTAAAATGGTCCATTTTATGCTAGATACATTTTAATATAATCTCTCATAAAGGTCCCCATTTATGGTGAGAATAAATACTATTCTCCATCTTTTGTTTCCTGAAATCTCTGGTTTTCCTTCTCTGGACTTTTAAAACACTACTCTGTATTTTCCCCCTTCTGCGCTACAATGCCCAGAAAATCGTATATAGAAGAGACATTAGAAACACTCTCACTCAGAACCGCTTTACCCAACCCATGGTTAGCAGGACTGAAAAATGAAACAGTGCTTAATTTGAGAGAAGTGTCCCTAGTGATTTAGCTCATTGCGTTATTTTTAAATTTTTTACCTTTGGCAATAACGGCCACTTTATGGCAGAGATGCAGTCACACTGTGGTGAGGTGACACGGCCCTTCCTGAGTCTGACCTATAGGCCAAGGTTATTTATAGCCTAGGACCTGAGACCCTGACAGAGCTCTGCGAGAGCCAAGTGGGATGTTTGCTGAGCCCAGGACTCCATGCTCCTTTCTTGCTCGAGACCTCCCTCGGAGCCTGATCAGTTTAGGTCTCTGCTTTGGTTTCCCAACCTCTCTTGAACAGAGGTTTCCAAATCCAAGTGAATAGTAAGTCTGTGAGTATGTTCTGAGGTCCACGGATGAAAGGTTTCCTATTCATATCATCTCAGCTCTGGCATGTCACACCCTTGCTCATCTCCTCCCACACTTTGGCTCTCACAGTTCAGTTGCTCAATTTCACATTATCAACTAATCTTGGAGAATAGGACCAAAAAGTTCAGAACTTATTTTACTTTTTATATGTATGAACATCTGACTTTCAGTGACCCCTCTTGAAATGGCTCATCATGCCTGCTATTTAATATAGTTGAAAAGAGCTGATCTTTCCCAAGAGGCATCCAGAGGTATTAAGAAATATAATCACTAATTAAATAAGGACCTAAATACAATAATGAAATGGTAACGTCATTCACAAAGTAGAGTGCTGAACAGAAATAAAACAGGGATGACATGGTTTGGAAAGGAGGTGGCAGAGGACCTGGTTATACCTTTTCTCAACAGTGAGAGGACAGAAAAGCTTCCTGAGGAGAACATCTAAGAAACGGGCTGAATAGTTAAGGTTGCTGATTGAGCTGTGGGTGGAAGGAGGGGCCGTGGTGCAGTGTATCCAGGTTTACACGAAGAGAAGAAAGTTCAAGGCAGGAGTGGGTCGAGCACTGAACAAACAGCCATGGAAGAGGGGAGAGGTGAGAATGCAGGCCGAGTCAGCCTCGGGAGTCCCATCAATTAGGGGCGTACTGCTTGAATACTGAATGAAACTACAACTTATGATAAGGAGACCAAAGGTCAGGTAATTCATAATGGAGATTTTGGTTCCCTTCCTGGCTTGTTGGTTATACAAGTTTCTTGCCATAGGCAGGCAAGTCTAGACTCAGTGATTGCAAATTAGAGGACTATGAAGCATGTATCAGGATTCTCACTAGTTAGCTAGATTGGTTGTGCTTGCTTAAATCTGTTTCAGTAAGAAATATTCCCAGGAGGCATTTACTTTAATGCCTTCTCATTGTATTATCAGAAATTAGAGTCTACCGTGGACAAGTTCTCAGGCATGTGAACACGAGGCAGGGGTCCACAGGTGTAGAAGGGGTAAGACAGTAAGCAGAAGATCCAATAAGGGACTCTGCCTAAGATAGATGTGTCCTTCCAATGCACACATATTGAACAGACTGGAACATCATAAACTTTTATAATGAAATCTGTTTTTAATCTCATCAGTAACATAAGACCAGTCTCCAAATCACAAAAGGAAGTTTCTCAAGCAAGCAGAGGTTTTTAGCAAAGAAGCAGGAATTTTTTATAGTGCAACACTGGGTGGGGGCAGGGCGTGCTCAGCTACATAACGTAGTAAGTGCCCAGAAAAACTGGCTTTGAATTACAGTGGCTGTTACTCAGGTCACAGTGCCTCACACCTGGGCAGAAGCTCTGGTGTTTGCAGCGTGCAAATTCTGCACTGACTGGCAGAGGAGACCAGGCATGTTAGAACTTGCACTTTCCCTGATATCTGGTACCTAGGTTCCTACATCTTTTTTTCTTTTTTTTTAGAATTATCCATTTAATTTTATTTATCAATATTACTTTTTAATTTGCTATAGGGCATAGGCAAGAGACAGAGAGAGAGAGTGAGAAAGTGAGAAAGCAAGCCACCAGGTACGGGACTCAAATTGTGGACAACTATGTGGGAGTCTAGCACCCTAATCAACATAACATCTTCTGCCCCCCCATGTTTCTTTATCTAAATTTTTTCCTATGGCATCTAATAATTTCCACCCCAAACTTGATCTTATCTTTTTGACTTTCAATTCACATTTTTATTAGTAACACATTTTCAACTCCTACCAAACTTTTGCTCTAAAACATATATTATTCCTTGCTCAATCCTAAAATACAATGT
This sequence comes from Tupaia belangeri chinensis, assembly GCF_000334495.1. NCBI lineage: Eukaryota > Metazoa > Chordata > Mammalia > Scandentia > Tupaiidae > Tupaia > Tupaia belangeri. The sequence continues at coordinate 557,612 of NW_006160041.1, read as the reverse complement.
TGTCCATATCCCCTGTAAATAACTAATAGTTTTACATTATTTCTAGAACTGAGTGCACAGAGCCAAGAGTTAGCAGTGGGAATACTCTGAATGTTTAACATTAGATTCAAAGTGGACTATCCTGTAATTTCCTCTTACAACATATGTAGCACTTAACAAGTAACAATATGGCAAATTTTTCTAAATACTACATTCTCTTATTAGCCTATGCCTTTAGAACTTCACCTCACTTTCTGCATTATACTGTGATACTGCAAGACCCAAGGTTTCTTCCATAACTGTTCCTGCTGCCCTCCCCCATTCTCCCAACTTCCTGACAATACACACCGAAGGACTATACTTAATCTTTCTAGCTTAAATTCTGTTCCATCTAATGGATATTGCTTTAGGGAACTTGGAGGAATCTGTAAAATGCAAGGCAAAATCTTCTCACAGGTGACTGCACTCTCTGTGAAGATGTGATTTCAGCGCCAAGACTTTCCGAGAATGCGATGTCATGGTAGGGCAGGGTGAGGCAGGGCGACGACAGCGGTACACGGACTATGACTGCGCCATCCACTTCCCAGCCAGCCTCCTCGACCCAATCCCACCAAACAGGAGCCGCCGTGTACTCCATGGGATGTTCTGCCCCTCCTGATGTTCGGAACTGTGTGGTTGTGCTCTCAGTTGTTACAGTGACAGGAGAGGTGGGAGGAAGGTACTGACATTTAATTGGTAGAGGTCAAATGTACTAAATATCCAGAAATGCAATGAACAATCCTGTAATAGGTTTGTATTGCAAACGGAGTCAGGGTGGCTTAGTCTGGCTCCCGAACCTCCTATTTTATCATGTTTGAAGGTCACAGAGTAAACGACCTATGCCATCAGCTGTACTGCACTTATGTGCTTGGTATGTAATTTTGACTTTGCTGTTTGTTTTACACCATTGAAAATGACATGTTTGCATGACAGTTTGGTTTTGGCAATGAACCTTTACTGTCTGCAGCCCCTTTAAGATTAAAGAAGCACCTGGTCAGCCCTGCCTTGCACTGCCCTGCTCTGCCCAGTCAGCTAGTCCTGCTCAGCTTGGCCTTGGTTTAGGCAGGTGAGCCCTGATGGCTTTGGCTTGGCTCAGCTCAGCCCCCTGCACCACAAGCTCCAAGAAGGGAGGAAAATGCTTGGAGCATTCTCTTTGCGCCTTACAAGCTCCAAGAGGGAGGAAGCACTTGCGAACACCACCATGTGCTTTGCGAGCCTCCTAAGAGCTCTGTGAGTTCCAGTAAACTTAGCCAGTAAACAACATGACATCAGTGCCTCATGTCTTTTTCCAATTCCCTGCGTCTCTGTTCTTTGGAGAAGAAAAGAACCTCACAAAACATAAGTACTGCTAAAAATGCCAATGGTGCTTCTAATGAGAAGCAATATGAGGCCATTGAGGAGTACTTTCTAGGGAAAACTTTTTTTTTAAATAAGAAAGAATATCCACCTACTTCAATGATACTTTACAAAATGTATGGATATTTAACAACAGCACAGGTTATGTTTCTTTATATACAAATTCTCAATCACAAATCAAGTAATTCTGGCACCCAGGAAGAGCTGTGAACGTGGTGCATGTGCTGAAAATCTTAGACGACAGAAGGACTCTCATGAGTAATACAAAGCAGAGCTGGGTGAGATAAGACAGCTACGTGATCCAGGACGCATCACAATGCGGTTGGGGATCTCCCTTGGCTTGGGAGGGTATTTCCTAGGATGAAATTAGAGTGGTTCTGCAGGAACAGATGCTGTGTCTCCTGTTACAAATGCCTCCCGGGACAGCTGGCATCGGGTAACAGTCAAGGTTGAATAAGGAGAGAATGAGCGAGGAATGATCCTTTCCATTGTAGCCTTCATTACGTCTAACTTCTCTGTGCTTTTATTGTCTTCGATCTCATCTATGAAATGGGAACATGATCATAGTACCTATCTTGCAGAGTTGTGGGTATAAAAGAGTGGATGCAGGTGAAAGAACTGGCACACAAGAAGGGTTCCAAAAGTATGTGACCACTGCTAACACTATTACAGTATTGCTATTTTCCCCTTATCCAACGATTCCACTTCAACACTGCTGAGACTGAGGCCAGGGGCTTTCTAATGCCCACAACAAAACCTGATACAACAGGAGGTGGCTGAGAGACTGGGTTTGAGCCAGCTGGAACCAAGATGGTACCTGGAATGACTGCTGCTTAACCTTCAAATTCATCATACCCTCATCATACTTCATAAGCATGTTAAAATGACACTCTCTCTGTACCATGACAGTTTACAACTACCACAGCAATGACCAGAATTGCCCTACGAGGTCAGAAAATGGGAGGGTCAGTGGTTCCAGGCGTAAATTTGTCCCTTTCTCAGAAAAGTCATGAATAAACTGCCCTCTGTCTCAGTCTGGCATTAAGCCAAGCTGTATGAACCAGACACCCACCCAACTTTGAGGATACCTTGCCAATGGGGTTAATTCTTCTATCTTACTCTTCTGGGTAACAGTTCTCCCTTTCCTCTTGAGGCTTGCAACCAAGGAATCACTGGGCAGTTGTAGCTCAACCCAGGTTTACTCCCTGATCTTGTCTACCCATAGAAGGAACAAAAGTGTTCACCCATCTTCCCTCACAGCCTGCTTCACTTACGGCATAATCGGCTCTGTATGCTATTTCTTAATAAACTTGCTTTACTCTGTCTCAAAGGCTTACTCTTGAATTTCGTCTTGTGTGAAGCCAAGGACCCTCCGACCAGGTGGAGATCTCCAGGGGCTGAATGTCCCTGGAAACACTGCTGCCCTATAGTTCAAGTTCTATACAGAACACATAAACTTAGCCATTTACCAGCAGAGGAATCTGTGCTGCAAGTTAGCACTGGATAATCACCACCATAGTACTAGCTGTGAAGTCAAAGGGCTCCAAGTACTAAAAAGAAAAGCCCTATTGTATAATATCCTGCAAAGGGTTGCCACAAATTATATTACAACCATTCTATGCTGAGGACGAAGACAAGTTATCTGGGGAAATGTATTTGCCTCCTCTTCAATCCATGAAATAGTGGAGGTGGGTGCGGGAACCTACACACCCTTTAAGCATTTAGTTTTCTGCTCAAACTTCCTTTATGATCTTCCAGCAGGGAATATCACAGAGAGAAAGTGCCATCTCCTGGCAGCCATCATTCCATCATTCTACTGTCTTCCACCTTCTGCTTTTCACTGGTGATCTCAGAGAAAGAGCTGATGGTTTCCTGCCCTAACACTCTTCCCAAGGCTTTCAATTTGTCTTCCATCCATTAAAATGTATCAATATAGGGGCCTGCCTCCCTTTCCTCCCCCTAGAATCTAGTGCTTAAGAGGTTGCTGAAGAGGGGAGTGAGAGTGAGTTGGACAGGCCTCTGGGACTTTGTTAAAACTCTAGTGATCCCAAAGGAGACTGTTAACCTCCACTTTCAGAAATAATGAAATCAAACCTTTCTATTTAAAAAAAAGAAAAAAGAAAAAGAAAAATACAGCTCCCTGATTCTCCATTATGGATATTACCTCTCTTTCTGTTAAGTCAAAGGCAAAAAGTGCACACATGCGCGCGCGCGCGCACACACACACACACACACACACACACACATGCTTTTGTTGGACTTACGCTTCTAAGTAAGATGTAGAATGTTTCAAGACATCATCACGTATAGGACAAGGTCTTCAAAAAGTTCATAAAAAACATGTATTATATTAAAAATAAGGCAAATGGATTAAAAGTATTTTTGCACCAAAATCAACTTATATTTCAATACCACTTTCCACAAACTTCTTGAAGTTCCTTTTGACCTTAACAAAAAGAACAAGCTGGATAAGCTGTTAACTCAAACTTATGTCAAACCCAATCAACTGTTGAGGACAACCAGAAACATAAATGAACAAAATTTCTGGAAGTGAAAAGTCCTTCCAAGGAAAGGAAAAACTTACGGCTGCTTTCATTCAGGATAGACCCCTGGGAGTACGAAGAATCTGCCATAGGAGGGGATAACTCTGACAATTCTAAAGAAACTTTTCATGCCTGTGTGTGGGCTGTATGATATATCAGAATCACTGAAGCTCCAGGCAGAGTGAGTCTGCACTCTCACGGACTTTCACCAAGTGTATGGTGACATGGAAAGTGGAGGACACAGCTAGAGACGGACAGAAGTCCCTTTCTGAGAAATCACAGTTATTCTACTTTGACCTCCACTAAACTCAAAATGTAGTAGTGTAAAGGTTACTTGCAATGGTAGAATCTGAAACCAAATTAATGAACTCTTCATACTATTCCACCCTGCAATGTGATTGAGTCTTTTATTCATGCATGGTTTTATCACATCAAGCATTGCTCTTCAGGAATACTGGTTCACTGAGTTATGCAGACCTTCCAAATATTGACACATTTCACAGTACAAAGAAAATTAGAGTTGATGGCATTACCACCTATCTCATCAGAAGTCTGCCAGTGCTGGGAGCTGTCAAACTCACAATGATGGTTACAAGTCTTCTAAAAGTCTAATTCTTCTTGAAAGCTACAATTTTATCATTGACCACAAACACCATCACTTGTTTCACTGAAGTGATAGATTGATTGTTTAGAAAAAAATGTCTGTCAAATATCTAAATCTGAATAATCACAGTTTGTCTATCAGTTGCTTTTTCAAGTAAAAATCTTTCATGCAGAAAGTGGCTAGTTCAGATTGCAAGGCAGCGCCCTTCCTTGAGTATTACTGTGAATATAGTTTTGACTCCACTGGCTTCCTCAAAGAATTTGGAGGATTCCCTTTCTCCTAGCATCCCCCACCCCTAGATCCACCAACAACACTTTCAAAACCATAGACCTATAGAGAGACTTTTGCTATAGGGTGTGTGTGCTTGCCAGAAAGACAGAAAGCAAGAAATCACCCACCAAAGAGATGGCCATGCTGCAATCCCTTCTCCATTCTCATCTTGGGATTTTGGGCATGCATGCACATGTACCCAGCATGAGTTTTAAGCCACTGGGTCCGAGACTCAGTGATCTGGGACTTTGTTAAAACTCTAGTGATCCCAAAGGAGACTGTTAACCTCCACTTTCAGAAATAATGAAATCAAACCTTTCTATTTAAAAAAAAGAAAAAAGAAAAAGAAAAATACAGCTCCCTGATTCTCCATTATGGATATTACCTCTCTTTCTGTTAAGTCAAAGGCAAAAAGTGCACACATGCGCGCGCGCGCGCACACACACACACACACACACACACACACACATGCTTTTGTTGGACTTACGCTTCTAAGTAAGATGTAGAATGTTTCAAGACATCATCACGTATAGGACAAGGTCTTCAAAAAGTTCATAAAAAACATGTATTATATTAAAAATAAGGCAAATGGATTAAAAGTATTTTTGCACCAAAATCAACTTATATTTCAATACCACTTTCCACAAACTTCTTGAAGTTCCTTTTGACCTTAACAAAAAGAACAAGCTGGATAAGCTGTTAACTCAAACTTATGTCAAACCCAATCAACTGTTGAGGACAACCAGAAACATAAATGAACAAAATTTCTGGAAGTGAAAAGTCCTTCCAAGGAAAGGAAAAACTTACGGCTGCTTTCATTCAGGATAGACCCCTGGGAGTACGAAGAATCTGCCATAGGAGGGGATAACTCTGACAATTCTAAAGAAACTTTTCATGCCTGTGTGTGGGCTGTATGATATATCAGAATCACTGAAGCTCCAGGCAGAGTGAGTCTGCACTCTCACGGACTTTCACCAAGTGTATGGTGACATGGAAAGTGGAGGACACAGCTAGAGACGGACAGAAGTCCCTTTCTGAGAAATCACAGTTATTCTACTTTGACCTCCACTAAACTCAAAATGTAGTAGTGTAAAGGTTACTTGCAATGGTAGAATCTGAAACCAAATTAATGAACTCTTCATACTATTCCACCCTGCAATGTGATTGAGTCTTTTATTCATGCATGGTTTTATCACATCAAGCATTGCTCTTCAGGAATACTGGTTCACTGAGTTATGCAGACCTTCCAAATATTGACACATTTCACAGTACAAAGAAAATTAGAGTTGATGGCATTACCACCTATCTCATCAGAAGTCTGCCAGTGCTGGGAGCTGTCAAACTCACAATGATGGTTACAAGTCTTCTAAAAGTCTAATTCTTCTTGAAAGCTACAATTTTATCATTGACCACAAACACCATCACTTGTTTCACTGAAGTGATAGATTGATTGTTTAGAAAAAAATGTCTGTCAAATATCTAAATCTGAATAATCACAGTTTGTCTATCAGTTGCTTTTTCAAGTAAAAATCTTTCATGCAGAAAGTGGCTAGTTCAGATTGCAAGGCAGCGCCCTTCCTTGAGTATTACTGTGAATATAGTTTTGACTCCACTGGCTTCCTCAAAGAATTTGGAGGATTCCCTTTCTCCTAGCATCCCCCACCCCTAGATCCACCAACAACACTTTCAAAACCATAGACCTATAGAGAGACTTTTGCTATAGGGTGTGTGTGCTTGCCAGAAAGACAGAAAGCAAGAAATCACCCACCAAAGAGATGGCCATGCTACAAGCCCTTCTCCATTCTCATCTTGGGATTTTGGGCATGCATGCACATGTACCCAGCATGAGTTTTAAGCCACTGGGTCCGAGACTCAGTGATCGGCTATGTGGGAGTCCAGTGACATGATCATTACACCACCTGCTGGCCCCAAGATATTTCATTTGTAATCCAACCCTTTAAAAGAGATTCTTAAAGTCTCTTACAAAAAAACCTTTAAGCCTAGATGGTTTTGATGGAATCTTATCAAATACTTATGGAAGAAATAATTCCAGTCTTTCATACACTCTTT
>NW_006160041.1:508360-550147 GCF_000334495.1 Tupaia belangeri chinensis | reverse complement strand
TCTTTCAGAAAAGAGAAGAAAAGGGAAAATGTTCATCTCATTTTATGAGGTTAGCATGTCTCTAATATAGAAAGTAGCATATCGCTAATAACAAGAAAATCATATACCAAATATGCCTGAGGAACACATACACAAAATAAAGTTTAACAAAAAAGTTTATTTATTTAGTAAATAAAACCCAGTTTACTATCTATCTTCCTACTTATCTACCAAATATAAATAGAATGATGATCTGTCAAGCCAAGTGGTATTTGCCAAAGAAATGCAAGTGATTTAACATTTTAAAAAAAACAATTAAGCAAATGAAGAAAAACCACATAACTGTTAGATGTGAAATGCTTTTGACAAAGTTTAATGCCCATTCATGACAGAAACTTTTAGTAAGCCAGAGGACATTTCCCTTCAATATTAGTAACATAATACCTAGCCAGTGTTATAAGGCAAGAAAAAAATGACATTATTCACAACTGATTGTTCCATATTTTATATAATGGGCTGATCAGATAAAAACTTACTCAGCTGAGACCAGAATTGAAAACCACCTTCCAACTGATCTACAGATTCAATCCTATTACAGTAAAAATTCCACAGACTTATCTGTTGAAGAAACTGACAAGTTGATTTTTTTTTTTAAATCAAAGAATCTAGAATAGCCAAAACAATTTTGAAAAAGATTAATATTACTTTATTAAAGACTACTATAAAACCATCACAATCGAGACAGTGTAGCCTAGGTGTTAAGAGTAAGTAAACAGGTAAAAAAACAAAAGAAAGAAAGAAAAAAAAGACCCACAAATATATGATCAATATTTTGATTAAGGTGCTAAGTGAATTCAATGGGGAAAAGAAAGTTTTTTAACAAATGGTGCTATAACAACTGGATATCCTATAGAAAAAGTGAACCTTGGGGTCCGATGGTAGTGCAGTGGAAAAATGCAATGCTCTGTGAGGCAATTCCACATGGCATGGTCCCTGTTTCAATCCGGAATATACCAGTTAAAAGCATGTCCATGATCCTGGGCAGGCTACAGGTTCGAATCAAGACCATGTTGGGGTTTTCTTTCTCTCTGTCTCAAGGGATAAACAAAAACCCAAAAACCAAAACCCTTTGACCACTATTACATTTCATACATAAAAATAAGCTTGATTTGGATGACAGACCTTTAAATCTTAAAACTAGTACCATGAAGCCACTAGGAGAGAATACAAGAAAATAGCTTTGTAACTTTGTGGTAGGCAAATATTACAACACAGAAAGCCCTAATCATAAAAGAAAAAAAATTGACAAGCTTGACTTGATTAAAATGAAACATTTCTGCTTATCAAAAGATATTACTAAAAAAATGGATAAGCAAGCTACCCCTTGGGGAAGAACAACTGCAATACACACACACACACACACACACACACACACACACACAAGGAAACTTCAAAAAGTTCCTGAAAAAATAGAGCTAAAGTACAAGTTGAGGACCAGGTGGTAGTGTAGTGGTAGCACAACTGTACCCACATGGGAAAGATCCAGGATTAGTGTTCCACACCTCCCTAAGCACACTAGGTGTGTTCACACCACACCCCTGGTCTGGAAGACTGAGACTGGGAACAGATCCTGTTGTAGATGCATGTCTGTCTGTCTGTCTGTCTCTCTCCATCCCTCTCATGGAAGAAATAATTAAAGTTTTTTTAAAAAGGTACAAGTTTATTAGATTGCAGATGGCCCTCTGGAAGACTTCCTTTATATATGACAAAGAATTCTTATTGATTATGCATAAAAAACATTGTTAATTGTTGTTTTCAACAATAAATGGCAACCCAATTTGAAATGTGTAAAAGAGGGACCAGCAGTTAGCGTAACGGCTATGTCGCTGAACTCCCTTGTAGTCGACCACGGTTTGAGTCCCAGATCCAGTGGCTTAAACTCCCGCCGGGCATGTGTGTATGCATGCCCAAGATCCCGAGAGGAGAATGGAGGAGAAGAGATTGTGGTGTGGCCATCCCCCCGGGGGGTGATTTCTCGCTTTCTGTCTCTCTCTGTCTGTCTGGCGAGCGCAGGCGCCCTATAGCAAAAAACCTCTCCATAAAAAGAAAAAAAGCTGCAAATTCAAATTCTTTGAATTTATATTCATAATCATAAAACATTGAAACCAATCCTAATGTCCATCATGAGGAAAAGGATAAACAAATTATGGTATATACATATACAGTGAAATATCACTCAAAAACAGGAATGAATTATAAGACTAGCAGGTAGCGTAGTGGTCAAGGTTCTGCACTCCCACATAGGTGACCATGGTTTGACTCCTGGACCTTGGAAGCTTGAAAATCACACCTTTAAATACTTTATTTGAGAGGATAAAAGGCTCTTGGGAAAAGATTAAATAAATAATCTAAGAAAGAAGACAAAAGGAAATAAAGGGTTCTAGGTGCTGGAAAGGAATAAAAACCAATGCAAGAGCTGTGTTATTGAGAATCTGGAGCTCTGGAGACCCCACCCTCAGAAGGGGAGGCAACACCTGAGCGACCAAAAGCTGGGATCTAGAACAAGACTGCTATGTTCAAATTGTGGCTCTGCCTCTTAAATCAACCTATGTATTTAACCTCTCTATACCTTGGTTTCCTCAGCTGTGAAATGGGAATAAAGTTCAATCCCACCTCTCGTAGGGTTGATACAAGAATTAAACATGATAATCCATGTAAAGCATTTAGCACAATGTCTGGTGTACATACAAAATGCACAATAAATGTTAGCTGCTATTACTAATATTCTTCCCATGGAAAGGGAACCAACCCTTTGGGAGGAAAGGGGAAGTACAACAGGGGCACTAAGGAAAGGTGTGAACAATCCTATTCCTATTACTTAGGAGAAAGAAAGAGGCAACATAATATTTATAATCCCTTCCAAATCACTGTGTCCATGTGTGATAAACTGGGTGATAAATAAGGGGAGCCAAACTAGTAGATTCAAACATGGAATTCACTCAGGATGTGTGAGCCGGTGAGCAAAGCCCACTTGCTAGTCTCACTGCGAGGCATGGCAGCACCCTGCTGAGGGGGCTACCTCGTGATGGAAGCCTGCTGCTCCAAACCAAGCCAGCTGGAGAATACTGTAATTATGAGCAGGGCACTGGCTCCTGTGGGGAACGGGGTTTAGTAATAACACCGATTACCAAGGACAGACAACTGTTGAGCCAAGGATGTGAACACCGGTGAATGAGGGAGATTATCACAATCTTCTTCCCCACCCCAAGCCCAAATTAGCAGCGGCAGCTACACCCTCTTTATCTTTTTTCAAAATATAATAGAACAAAAAGCAATCCAAGGAGCAAAAGCAGTATATTCTCAATGCCTTAAACCTTATAAGCATGTACATAAAAGGCACAAAACAAAGTCATATGTGATTCAACAATCAAAGAGGGAGACTAGAAATATTTTGTCCGTATTCTGTCGTATATGCTTCCTCTATTTCTCTTCCACAGAGTGAGGCTGCTTTATAGCCTGCATTTCTCACCTGGCAATAAGTGGTAACATTTTCCCATGCAATAATACTGGGTTTTGGCAGTTCTTACTCCATTGTTAACTTCTATTATACTTAAGAGTCAACCTAAACCCTAAGCCTTCTTCATACTTGAATTCTGAACTCATTATAAGGGCTTTATGCTTTCCCCCCAGAATCCATGAATTCGATGAATCATTCTGTTTACATGATGAATGCTGATCATCATCAAAAATTTATTTACTATTCTATGGAATTCCTACTTCATGTCATCTGAAAACAGGACTCGTTCATCTTGTAGATACATAAGTGCCTACCCTACAGTGGACACCAAAATCAATGTGAGTGGATATAGAAATTCATGCACCGAAACTTTGAACTAGTGAGTAAATGACAGAGTCCTAGAGACTTAATTCTCAAACTTACACTGATTCATTGTTTGGGTACAGCTGCCCATTTAGTTACCAAATACTCTTAATGACAGTATTATATCATTCATAACACTGCTCTTTTGTGCTTGCAAGATTTCATTATGTCTTGCTGAAACCCTGTTGCAGTAATTCTTTTTTAGTCTCCTGATCTTCTCTTACTAAAATAATTCTACCACGAAGGGAAATGAAGTTAGTCTAGCATGACTCGTTTTCCTATAATCAGTGTTGGCCTTAGCAATTCCCTTCTCCTTCTCTGAAGGCTGCCAAATCATTGGTTTGCTAATCTGTTAGATTTTGGCCCGAGATGACATCTCAATTACCGCTCTATATACTCAGCATCTACCTTATTCCTATCTCTTCATTTCCTTTCCCAGTGCAGAGCTCTTTCTCTGCACGTTAATCTATACCCTGAATCATTATCATAAGCACTAGAAACCTAAGTCAGGAATTAATAATCACAAAACCTTTAAATGTGGTAGGTAATGTAATAGAGAAAATTAAGACTGATTCAATAGCTTGACTCTTGTGAATTTCATTTTTCCTGAATGAATTAAGGGTTTGGATAGGGCAAACATATGCATTGAAAACTAAGAACATAAACTGAGGAGACTATGGAACCTGAAAACTAAATTTATTATTTATTGTTTATTAAACATCTTAATAGAAAATATAGAAGCAAAAACATAACACCACATTAAAAATTAAAATAAGGTGGCTCAAAATCAATAAGGGCCAAACAAACAAAAGAGCAAGAATCAAAAGAGATGAACAACATGAGCGAGATTCAAATAAGATATCTAACTTGAAACAGAATTACAAGCAAATGACAGGAGAGGCTTCTGAGTATTTATTGAATAAGCGAAGATACAGAAAGGCAGTAGACAGGATGGAAAGATATGGGGAGGGGGCGTGGTTGGCTAACTTTACTTTGATTTTATTAAATATGTGACAATGACATAAATTTGAGAGGAATGCCTGAAGTATCATATCGAAAGGCTAGCTGCTGATATGCCTGTCCTTTAAAAGTAGTCAGATCCCAGCCAGCTGGACTTGACAATGGATTCAGAATGTGAACCAGACTTCTGCTGTCTCCACACCCCTACCACTCCATGATTGATGGAAGGTCCCCAGGAGGAGGAAATAAGGACAAAGTCGGATTTCTTAGTACATCTGGCAGAGACTCTGAGAGCAAGCTTTATGGAACACAAAGCTGGATATAAAACCAAACCTCTCCAAAGGGTAAGTACACAGTACTGTTCTAGAAGGCAACTCGGGATTCTGGGAGCCAGCCAGTTGTGTAGATAGAGATTCCTTGGTCCTTTATCTATTAGTAGTCTGAATCTGAAAAGACAGATTGATCCTTAGCCTTATGAACAAGAAATGTCTTTGATCCAGCTCTTTATTTTGGCATAACCAACATACCACATGAAGCCTGAAAAATGTAGCTGTGAACTAAAAAAGAAGTGAGCAAAGAGTGACCTTTAAGAAAGCCAAAGGAGAACTCCCTGACACCAGTTCATTCAACTATGAAGACTGAGTCCAGCTCGGCAGGATGTTCATTAAACGAAGGGAAAAGTCTGATGCCTTTGTGACAATAATGTAGGTACACACAAGCACAGCTGGCCCTAACCATCTCCCAGCTTTCACACCCTGCAAAGACAAGCCAAGCCAAGTTTGCAGAGTGAAAGCTAATGTGCAGACTGTCTAGGGCAGCTGGCATGCCCGTTTCCATGAATTTCTACGTTGAATTTTAGCTGGGTTCAACGCTAGTGCACACAAACAGCTTGCGAAGTGTCACAAATTTAGAATTCCTGCCCCATCACATCAGTTAGGCTCCCTTCATTTCTCCTCTTTTCCCCAGGAAGCAAAACAGCAGGCAACTTGGAACAGTCAAGTCTACAGCTTTTCTGGCTCCAGTAACCTGCCTCTGCCCTCTGTCTTCAATTGGCCAAAGGAAATAGGAGACAACTCCAAGAACTCCACCCGTCTTTTTTTTTTTTTTTTTAACTTTTTCCACCTGTCCTTTTTTTCCCTTTGGAACTAAATGTGTGTGTGTGTGTGTGTGTGTGTGTGTGTGTAATATATACACACACATAGTTTTTGAAATAGGGAAAATACTGAGAAAATCACAAGGAAGATTTTCTTAAAAAGTAATAGGTCCGAAGGGGGGAAATAAAATGCATCTTCTGGTCAAGCCTTTTTCTTACTGCAGAATAGACTGAACTGCTTCTAGGAGTCCATTTCTGGGCCACTTTTGACAGCAATCTACAGAAACATGCTTCATTGTACTAGGACTTGGCCTCCAACTCACCCAGTATATGGCAGAGCTACAATGGCATATGCTTCTGTTACACTAAGGCAAATCCACTGAAATGTGCTCAAAATGAACCAGAGGGGCTAGTCCCAGGTCACAGCTGGCATGAAATGCAGGTACCTGCCTTGATAGGCTCAGGCCACTGAAAATGCATCATCCTGGCACTCAGCTGCTTGCATTGAATACCACTTCACTACCAGAACCGGGAGAGGCAGCACAGCGCTGGACAGTGGTTCTCAGAGCATTGACATCCGCATCAGCATCACTTTGGAATTTATTAAAAATGAAAATAACCAAGCCTCATGACAGGTCTATTGGACTCAGAAACTCTTTGGCTGGGGCCCAGGACTCTGCATTAACAAGTTCAGCGGGTGATTCTGACACACAAGAATCACTGGCAGAATGTTTAAGAGAATGGGTTTCGCCACTACCTTTCATGGACTTGAAACCTGATTGCCATTTACCAGCTATGTCATCTGGGGCAAATGATTTTATTTCTCTGCATTTAATTTCTTCCTCTGTACTGTGGAGATGATAACAGTACTTACCTCACAGAGTAGCTGTAAGCACTATATCAGTTAACACATGTAAGGCTTTTAGAACAGTGGCTGGTACTGAGTTAAAGTTAGCGATTCAAGAAATGAAAGTATATAAAATATTTGTTACTATTTTTTTCGGAGAGGTTTGTGCTATAGGGTGTGTGCGCTTGCCAGAAAGAGAGAGAGAGACAGAGAGATAGAAAGTGAGAAATCACCCCCCGGGGGGGATGGCCATGCTGCAATCCCTTCTCCCCCTTTCTCCTCTCGGGATCTTGGACACACACGCACATGCTCCCGGCACGAGTTTAAGCCATTGGGTCCGGGACTCGAACTGCAGTCAACTACATGGGAGTTCAGTGACAGAGCCATTATGCTAACTGCTGGTCCCAATATTTGTTACTATTAACCTCTAGCATTTCTTATTTATAATTTTATTTTTGAAGTTCCATAGCATATCATCAAAATTTCTCTCAAACCAACAGGAATCCATTTTCCCATGTGGTAAACTGTGCCCTCTTGATAGAGAAGTCAATTAGCTTTGATAAGAATATGATAAAAGCAGGAATACAAAATTTGTATTTTAGAGATTGAATCCAACATAATTCTTTAGCTCTAGAGCTTTAAATTTAAACATTACACTTGTTGATGAAGATATGCATGATATAGTTCTATGGCCTCTTTTTTTTTTTTTTCATTGCTAGAGGGCATGTGCACTTGCCAGGGAGAAACAGAGGGAGAATGCACCCCCAATAGGGCATGGTCGTGGACAATACGTTCTCCTCTATTTCTCTGTCCTGTTGGAATTTGGAGCATGCACACATATATGCCCACCATGTTTTTCAAGCCACCAGGGCCAGTTCAAATCGTGATCAGTCATGTGGCATTTTGGCTCCCTTAAGCAGTAGGCTATGGAGTCAGTTCACTATGGCCAGTTTCTTCTGGCCTAATTTCCCACACACTGAGCCTGAAAATGGTTTGGGGTCAACAGAAACTTTTTTGTGTTTTTGAGAGATTTTTGCTATAGGGCATGTGCACTTACCAGAGAGACAGAGACAGAAAATGAGAAATCACCCCCCAGAGGGGATGGCCATGCTGCAATCCCTTCTCCTCCATTCTCCTTGTGGGACTTTGGGCACACACGCACAGGCACCTGGTGTGTGTTTTAAGCTGCCGAGTCTGGGACTCAAACTGTGGTCGACTACATGGGAGCCCAATGACATAACCATTACGCCGTCTTCTGGTCCCAACAGAGACATCCTTCATGACCTCCTCTTCTTCTTTATATCCTTTCCTCTATGTCATGGTTCCCTTCTAAAATACCACAGCTATTAAACTACATGTTTGCAAAACCATAGCTAAAATGACAGATCACATTTATAAGATGTGTTGACCAACACCTATAACCAAACTATTGTAAGAAACCAAGAGGACCAAAAAATCCACACTCCTCATCCCCTAGGGTCATATTTTCCTTATATAATTCCTCAACATCTAACACAGCTATCCTAGTTTGCCTGACCTGCTAGTTCAACTTTGTGAAAAAAAAAAAAAAATTAAGTTACAGCCAGTAGAGTCAACATACAAAGCAAATAGAAATTTAACTTAAATTATAAATATAGGTCATGTATTTATAGCTGCTACTGACATTTTCTGCCCACATACAAAGCCGGTCTATATCACTGGCATTTGGTAAAAGTAAAAACCGTACAATCTATTGACTGGTAAAAATATTTGTAACGCTGAATCACATTGCTCTAGGTACTAAACTTTTCTTCACTTACGTTCACAGAAAGGTTGCTGTTTGTTATATTCCACTAGTGATCATTTATTTTCAGAAATATTTCCACCTCTCTTTTGCACATTATTGTCAATAAGTAGGTCTAGTCTGAGCTCTGATGCCACAAACGTGTAACCTTAGTTAACTGGAAGTCTAGGGTGGACGATCACACTAGTAAGATCCTGTCAAAAATGCCAATCTTGGGGCCAGCAGGTGGTGTAGTGGTTATAGCACTGGACTCCCCTATGATTGACTATAATTCGAGTCCTGGACCTGGCAGCTTAAGATTCACTCTCTCTGTCTCTGTAAATGTGTGCTCTATAGCAAAAATCTCTCCCCGAAAAGTATCAATGCCAATCTCTCTTCTCCCATGCTTGCTTCCTCTGTCATTCTCTCTGTCTCATAAGATAAAAAGTAAAAATAAATGAATGAATGAATGAATAAATAGGTCTAGACTGGTATGGAATGCCATTGTGAAAAGCACTCTCTTTCCTATTTAATAGTGAAAAGAGCATCAGTTTTCATATCAGAAGGAAGCACATTCAAATTTTTGTATCATCAGTTCTTTGATATGTGACCATGGACAAACAGTAACATTTGAGACTCTTCTGTCATTTATACACAAGGATGACACTACCCAGTTAGAGCCATGTTTTCAGGAATAAACAGAATAAACTACATAGAACACAGACCTGACAAAAACTCAACAGATGTTAGTCTTCTTTCCCTTCCCTTCCCTTTGTTCCTTAGAGAGCTTTTTGCTATAGGGCATGTCCACTCACCAGAGAGACAAAAGGCGAGAAACCATCCCCCAGGAGGGATGGTCATGCCGCAATCCTTCTCCTCCATTCTCCTCTCAGGATTTTGGACACACACACACACACACACACACACACACACACACACCCCTAGCATGAGTTTTAAGCCGCCGGGTCTGAGACTTATACCATGGTCAACTATGTGGGATTCCAGTGATGTAACCATTATGCCATCTGCTGGGCCCTTGTTCCACTTCTTAACAAATGACAGAAGCTTATTATTTCAAAATAAGGGGGAAATACTTCTGAATTAACACCAAGTCATACAGCACTTTCAATAACATGAAAATTGATTTAAAAATTAAAAACACATGGACCAAGAAAATGTGTAAGTACTAAAAGGTGTAATGAAGGAGAGAAAGTCACCCATAGTGTCATTCTGCAACCACAGGAAGTACTTTGGCACATTTCATTCTGGTCTTATCCCAGTACATTATGATTACACCATTCTGTTTTATCATTTAATCTTAATATCAATATAAAATAGATGTATTTATGCATTTTTATATATTAAAATATGCATATATATTTGTGAAGTTAAGAAAAAACTCCTGCTACTCTCCAACCTTTGTATAGCAAGGTGTTATGAACAGGATGCCAGCTTTAGAAAACAAAAGGAAAAGAAGGGACCAGCAGTAAGTGTAATGGCTATGTCGCTGGACTCCATGGTTCAAGTCCCGGACCCGGTGGCTTAAACTCATGCAGGGCACATGTGTATGCATGCCCAAGATCCCAAGAGGAGAATGGAGAAGAAGGGACTGCGGCATGGCCATTACCCCTAGGGGTTGATTTCTTGCTTTCTGTCTCTCTTTGTCTTTCTGGTGAGCGCACATGCCCTATAGCAAAAACCTCTTAAAAAAAAAAAAAAAAAAGGAAAGGAAAAAACTTCCTAAAGAGAAAAATCAAGGAAATTTAAATTTTACCTGGGTGTCAAAAGATGGCCAGTAATCTGTCAACTGAAAAAGAAATTCTAGGCAGAAAGAAACGCATATAAAACAGCAGGGAGCAATAGAAAAGCCCATGTGGTTAAATAGCAGGAATTGCAGAGGGTAGAGAAATGATGTAATTAAAACTGGTAAAACAGGTCTCTCACATATTCAAAAATAGAAAAGGGGGGGGCCCTTAGGTGGCATGGTGGTTAGGGGTGCTGGACTCCCACGTGGCCAACTGTGGTTCAAGTCCCAGACCTCCTGGTGGCTTGCTTTCTTGCTTTCTCTCTCTCTCTTACTCTGTCTCTCTCTGGTTAAATTAAAATAAATGAAGTTAAATAAAATAATACTTTAAAAAAAATAGAAATGGTACTGTCCCAAACTGCCATTTAAGCAAAGCATAAGACAGCAGTTTGAATTGGAATTGCTCATGCACTTAGGATGGAGCTGAAATGAAAAGACAAAAAAAAGGTTCAGGATTGGGGCGTGCAAAGGGCATGAGCGAGTGTGGCTGGGGTAACCGAGTCGCACCACTGCTGCCATTAGTGTGATAGTTTTCGAAATACCTGACTCCAAGTGAGCTCTTCACATGCCTCATCTTTGTTAGCTTTCAGAGCAATCTGTTGAGATACATAATTCTATTCCATTTTGCAGATGAGGAAACAGGTTAAATAACAGTTGCAAGTTCACACAGGGAGTAAGTAAAAGAGTTGTTTCTGAATCTAAATCTGTATGACTTCACTTACAAAAAGGAACAGAAAATTAGAGCCTGAAATAGCTCATCCAAAGATGCCCACAGATATATTCAACTGATATTGACAAAAATACAAAAGCAATACAATGGAGGAACAACAACCTTTTAAAGTCACTTGTTCATTAACAAGCAGTGTCGGACCAGGACCAGCAGTTGGTGAAATGGCTATGTCGCCGGACTCCTATGTAGCCAACCGTGGTTCAGGTCCTGGACCCAGTGGCTTAAACTCATGCCGGGTGTGTGTGTGTGTGTGGTCAAGATTCCAAAAGGAGAATGGAGGAGAAAGGATTGCGGCATGGCCATTCTGTCTCTCAGTCTCTCTGTCTTTCTGGCGAGCACACACGCCCTATAGTAAAAACCTCTCAAAAACAAACAAACAAACAAACAGAAAACAAGCAATGTTGGAACAACTATACATCCATAGGCAAAAAATGAACCATGGCCCAGCCATGGGGGCACAGGTGGCAGCATGTTGCAGCATGATACCAGAGCCTTATACAAAGGCTGAGCGTTTAGATCCTGGGTCGCCTTGAACATGCTGGGTGTGCCCATGATCCTGGCTGGTTGGAAGGCTCAGGGAGCATCACAGTGTGACAAGATCGTGGGAGAATCTCTTTCTGTCTCTTTCAAGTGAAAAACAAAACAAAAGAACCTCAGTTTAAACCTCACACCTCACATAAAAATTAACTCTGAACGGATCACAGACTTAACTGTAAAGCAGAAAACGGTAAAATTTTGGGGCCAACAGATGGTGTAGCTGTAGCAATTACATCACTGGACTCCCACATAGCTGACCATGGTTCGAGTCCTAGACCTGGGACTCCAAGGCTTGAAACTCATGCCAGGAGCGTGTGCTTGTGTGTCCAAGATCCTGGGAGGAGAATGGAGGAGAAGGGATTGCAACATGATCATACCCCCTGGGGGTAATTTCTCCCTCTCCCTCTCCCTCTCACTGTCTCTGTCTCTCTCCAGCGAGTGCACAATCTCCAAAAACTATTTTTTAAAAACCTGTAAAGTCTTCTAAAAAATGACTTTAAAACATTTCAAACAAAAGCAATATATTGGTTTTAGCTGTATGCAACACAAGCTTAAATTAGGTCAAGAAGCAAAAACGGTGCCAGGCACTGTGCTAAGTGGCTTTCCTGATTTATCTTACTTAAACCTTCAACATTCACTTAGAAGGTAAAGTCTGATACTGCTTCACGTTACCGATGAGGCAACTGAGGCACAGAGATTAAGTAGTCTGCTCAGCTAACTGTGGACTCAGAGCACTCATTGGCCCTGTTTCTACCCTTGCCCTATGCTCAGGGGCTGCCCCTCTGTAACGGGAACTATTGATATTTGACATAAAAAAAGATTTCTTTTATTTCTAGTACAAGATGAACTTTTTATTTTTAATTTACTTATTTTTCTTTAGGTTTTTGTCATAGAGTATGTGTTCATTGGAGAGAGGGAGAGAGGGAGAGAGAGAGAGCGAGAGAGCGAGAGCGAGAGCGAGAGCGAGAGCAAGTGACTAATGGTCATGCCTTAATCCCTTCTCCTCTATTCTCCTCCCAGGATTTTGGGCATGCATGCACATGTGCCTAACATGATTTTCAAGCTGATGTGTCCTGGACCTTAACCATGGTTGACCATGTGGGAATCCAGCACCTTAACTACCACACCATCTGCTGGCCATGCAAGATGGACTTTTAAAGGCACCTGAACAAGGTTTGGGTCTGGAAGGATGTGAAAATCCAGCTGAACCAGGCACTTCACTTAGTAACTCCTTTTTGCTCTCTCCTTGGATGAACAGCTAGGCCAAGAGGCAGATCCCTGACCTTAACCACCTGGAAGTCAGAAGTCAGGGAGAGCTCAGTCAGCTCTGAACAGTCTACATCTCAATCCTACAGTGGCGAGGATGGACTTCCAAGAAAAACAAAGGCCAAAGCCTCCAAATGAGGAGTTTAGATGGAAGGATTTTCAAGTCAGGAGATTATCACTGATATAGAAAGACTGCCTGCCTGTCACATGGGGGTTCTTGTTTCCTTTTAAGTTCCCTTGAAGACAGCAATGGGGGAAGATATCATCACTCAAATCTGGTAAACTACTGGTCAGGCAGGCTGCCTGCTGTCCACGGAAGAGAAATTTGGGTATACTGTGAGATGTTTTAGCAAGTGGGAGTTCCCTTACTGTTCATCGACTGGCCCCACTTTCCTCCTTTTCTCACGGCAGCAAGAGGGGCATGGAAATTTTCCATGCACCAGGACTTCTTTCACGTAGAAACCACCTCTGAGCTGGACATGGACGAGCTGTCCAGGTAGGGAAGGGTTAAGGCCTGTCCAGGGCTGCCGGCTAGCCATGGTTATCGCTTTGAAAAGCCGCTGGGTTTACAGGAAGAGTGTGAGAATGCTGCAGCTTTCCCAGCCAACATTTGGTTCCCATTACTGTGAATAATCTCTTTCCTCCCTCCTTTCCCCTACCCCCACCCTTTCTCTACTTTTTCCACATTTTATATTAAAAGTACATCAAACACTTTTCTTCCTTTTTAATATTTTCCTGAAGCTTCCTTCACTCAGATTGCTGGGTTCTATGACTGTTTTTTGGTTATTCATTACTTGGGCTGGGGGTGGATGAGGCTCCTTGGGTGAAATCAGTCAAAAACAAAACCAGGAGAGGAAAGCACCTAAGCAATGTGGGGAAAAAGTAATTGACTCAGGGAGTCTTTGTAGTCTTCTATAAGAGAAGACCACGTAGGCCCAGGGTCTACAGAGAACCCCCTCAACTCCCTGCGTCTTGGCCCCCTCTGAATTGAGCTCCTGCCCAAAGCACCCCAAAGTAATAAATCTGAAGATAGGGTCTATTTCTAATTTCATCATCAGTAAAAACTGGAGGAAATTTGTATGAAAGGTGTAAGTCAGAGCACAGAGCAGCAGATGAATCAGGAATGTGCACGGCTGGCAAGGCTATGGGGCAAAGGATATGCTTCTGAACTCAAGGTACAGAAGGCTGTGGATAGGAGGGTGTACACTGGGATAGCTTTTTATGGAGGCTAACTTGACAATATCTGTAACAATTCAGAATGATTTATCATTTGATATAGCAAATTTCACTTCTAGGAATTTATCTTATAAAAATACTGGATTGCTGGGAAAGCCGTGATGCATTTTTGCATAGGAAAACAGAAAAATACGTCATGGTTTTCCCAACAACCTAATACTTGCACACGTGCACAGATATGTGTATAACGTGTTCACTGCTGATGCCTCAATTGGATATAGTTTTTGAGTTCCTTAGAAGAATGGCAAAATAAATTATGGTACATTCAGATTTTAGAAAACTAAGTATATTTATATGGTTAATAACATTTAAATAAAAACATGAAGACGCATTAGGATAGAAAAACATCACAGAAAAATAAATGGAAAAATATCTGATACCTCTGAGAACATTTTACCTTTTCATATTCGGCATATATTTGCTAGATTATTGTATCATATGGCCAGATGTATCAGGCAACTATTTTTTTTTAAAGTAGGGATAAATTTCAGTCCATAGAAAATAATAAAAATAGATAAAAAGTATAATATACCCCACGCCACCCCTAGTTTGTAATACTGTGTAAACTGTCCAGAACTGGAAGAAATGTGAAACTCAGAACATTTCTTAACCTCACAAACATGTTAACAATTTGGATTTTGTAGAAGCAGATAAAAAGGAAAATTATTACAGGGATCCCTCAGAAAGTCAGAAATGATGATCTCTAAGAGGACCCGTAAGTTTTCAGGTCATAGTTATGACAATGAAAATGGTGAACATTCATTTAACTGAAATTATCTTCTAAGTCTTCCATAAGTTTGGGAGGAAGGTAAGTGTGTGTGGGTGTTGGGAAAGTAGTAGAAAAACACTAAATATCCACCCATATTCCAACAGGAAATTAACAGGTAATAGCTAACATAAAAAATCCCCAATGCCAAAATAAACATATGATTTAGAAATAGGAGGGTAAATCATAGAAAAACAGCTAAATGAAAGTTAAAGGTGAGTCAGCCATGGATGTGGCTGTTAAGGTCAACTACACGGTTTGAGCTCTGGATCTGGAGGCTTGCAAAATACTCAGGGTGCGTTTGTGTATGTGCCCAAAACCCTCACAGGAGGGAAAAAAAGAGAAGAGATTGCAACATGACCATTAGCCATGGGGATGCTTTCTCATTCCCCCCACCCCTGTCTCACTCTCCAGCAAGCCTATGTGCCTTCTGGAAAAATTTTTAAAAAAAGAAAGAAAGAAAAAAGACAGTTAAAGGCATTTATCTCTGGGCATGAAAATTAAGGGTGGGTAGCCATAAGGAGAGGAGGGGCACAGGATTCTCGTTTTCATAACATACCTTCTAGAGTAGGATAACTTGAATTAAAATTCTGTAGCTCAATTATTATGGAAGTCACCCTTCAAAATGCCCAACAAACCCCATATTCTAATATTCATATCTTGGTGTAGTTTCCTCCCACACTGAACAGGGCTGTACTATGTAAACAACAGGATGTGGCAAAAATGAGTGTGTCTGAAGGACTCAAATATAAGAGCTAAAACTATTAAAACTCATAGAAGAACTCATAGAGCAAAAGCTTAATGACATTGGATTGGCAAAGACTTCTTAGAGATGACACCAAAGACACGGGCAACAAAAGAAACACCAGCCAAACTGGAATTCACCAAAATTCTAAGACTTTTCTGTATCCAAGGGTGCACTGACAATAGAGTAAAAGGATATCCTTCAAAATGGGAGAAAATATTTGCAAATCATGTATCTGATAAGAAGTTAATATCCAGAATATTAAAACTCTGGAAACTTAGCAACAGGAAAAAAATAATCTGACTAAAAATTGGGCAAAGAACTTGAATAGAAATTTATCCAAAGACCATGTATGAGTTGTCAACATGATGCTTAACAATCAGTAGGGAAGTGCAAGTCAAAACTATAAGGAGATACCACCTCATTCCTATTAGGGTGACTACTACCAAAAAGAAAATAACAGGCCCCGGCACATGGTGAACATTACTAAGATGCTGGGCTCTGCAGCCTGGGACCAAATGGGAGATCCGGTTTGATTCCCAATCCAACCTAAAATCTGGGCACAGTGGTGTATGCCTGTAACCCCAGCGAGTGAGGATGAGGCAGGAGGATCTTGAGCTTGAGGCTGGCCTGGGCAACACAGCAAGACTCTGTCTATAAAAGAACCAGATATGGTGGTGTGTGCCTGTATTCCTGCGGGGAGGATAAGGAAAGAATATGGCAAGACTCCTTAGTAAAAGAAAGAAGAAAGAAAGAAAGAGAGAGAGAGAGAGAGAGAGAGAGAGAGAGAGAGAGAGAGAGAGAGAGAGAGAGAGAGAGAGAGAGAGAGAGAGAGAGAGAGAGAGAGAGAGAGAGAGAAAGAGAGAGAGAGAGAGAGAGAGAGAGAGAGAGAGAGAAAGAGAGAAAGAGAGAAAGAGAGAAAGAGAGAAAGAGAGAAAGAGAAAGAAAGAAAGAAAGAAAGAAAGAAAGAAAGAAAGAAAGAAAGAAAGAAAAAGAAAAAAACAAGTGTGGTTGAGGATGTGGAGAAAATAGAATCCTTGTACATTATTGGTGGGAATGTCAACGGTACAGCAGCAATGGCAACAGTAAAGTGCTCCCTCAAAAATTTTTAAGCAGACTTACCCTTCTTCTCTGAGAAAACATCAAATGGCAGGTGACACCAGTACTGTGGAAGAGCTTAGTGGCCCTGGAGGAGGCTGAGGTAGTTTCCAAAGAGGACTGTCTATGTAATCTGAGACCAGGTTTACAGTTGAGCTGTGCCTGAGCACACAGCTTAAAGAGGCAAGACCAAGGAGAAGGAATGGGTTCCTGTCCCCAGCTGGGCAGCCTGGTGAAAGACATAAAAGTCAAGCTCCTGGAAGAGATATAACTCTTCTGCTAGGATGTCAAGGAGTCTAAGATCACAGTTTTTCCTGGGGATGCTCAAGGGTAAGATTTCCAAGACTATGCCTGTACAAAAGCAGACCAACGCTGGCCAGTGGAGCAGGTTCCAGGCATCTGTCACCACTGGGGATTACAACGGCCATGTCAATCTGGGTAAGTGCTCCAAAGAAGCAGACACTACCATGTGTGGGGCCATTATCCTGCCACTCCATTATCCCAATGAAGTGAGTTTCTAAGGGAGCAAGATCAGAAAGCCCCACACCTTGCAAGGTGACCAGTTGCTATGGCTCTATGTTGGTGTACCTCATCCCCACCCCCAAGGGCACTGACAACATCTTGGGTCCTGTGCCCAAGAAGCTGCTGCTGCTGGCTAGTACTGATGACTGCTACACTTCAGCCAGGCTGTACTGCATGCACCTCCTGGGCAACTATACCAAGGTACCTTTAATGCCATTTTCAAGATCTTCTGCTACCTGAACCAAACCTCTGGAAAAAGACTGTGTTCACCAACTCTCCTCACCAGGAATTCATCGACCATCTAAGAACTTACAGCACAGCCTCTGTGCAGAAGATTCAGGTTCCAACTGTGGCAACCACAGAATATTTTTTTTTCTTTTTCTTTGTTGTTTTTGTTTTTCTTTTAGTTTGCTATAGGTTACATACACTCACCAGAGAGACAGAGAGGGAGAGAGAAAGAGAGAGAGAGAGATAAGGTGAGAAAGCACCCTTAAGGAAGGATGACCATACTGTAATCCCTTCTCCTCCATTCTCCTCTTGAGATTTCAGGTACACATACACATGGACCCAATGTGGTTTGTAAGCCACTGGGTCTGGGACTTGAACTGTACTCAGTCACATGGGATCTGGTCGCCTTAACCACCACGCCACCTGGTTGGCCCATAGTGTTTTATATAAGAAAAGTAAAGCGAATTAATTAAACCGGGGGTGGGGGGAGAACTACCATATGACTCAGCAATTCCACTTCTGGGTATATATTCCAAAGACTTTAAAGCAGGAGCACTAACAGATATTTATTTGTACACTCATGTTCATAGCAACATTATTCCCAATAACCAAAGGCAGAAGCAACCCAAGTGTTCACTGCTGGAAAAATGAATAAAGAAAAATGTGGTATATGTAATACATAGAGTGGAATATTATTCAGTCTTAAAAGGGAAACACAAGGATGAACCTTGAAGATATGGTTAGTGGGGGATGTTTAGCTGATTAAGCCACATGTGATATAGCCAATGAGATGAATCAGCGGGCCCAGCCACATTTGATAGAGCCAATGAGATGACAATAGGTGGGCCCAGCCAATGATCAACCCACACAACCTAGATTTAAAAAAATTATAAACCTCACAGAATGGGGACCAGCAGGTAGCATGGTGATGAAGGTGCTGGACTCCCACATAGCTGATCATGGTTCAAGTCTCAGACCTAGCAGCTTGCTTCCTCTCTTTTTCTCTCTCTCTTTTCAAACTGAACAATAATAATAAATAAATAAAATTAAACAATTATTTTAAAAAATGAAAATAAAAAAATAAGCCTCATAGAATACAACTGCCAGGGCCTTTTGAGTCACTCTTTCTCTGTCCACTCAGGCCCGCTCTTACTTCTCAGGAGTATACTTTCACTTTTACTTAATAAACTACCTTTTCCTTTAATAATTGACATCGCAAAAAGACAAATACTGTATGATTCAACCAATATGCGGTACCTAGTAGTCGAAACCACTGGGATTGAAAGTAGAGTGACAGCTGACAGAGCCTGGGGAAGGGAAGAATTGGGAGTCATGTTAATGAGTTTAAGATGGTGGTGATAGCTGCATAACACTGTGAGTGTGCTTAATATCACTGAACTGTATACTCAAAGATGGTTCATATGGTAAGTTTTATATTTTACCACAATTAAAAACATTATGAAGGGCCAGCAGACGGCATAGCAGTTACATCACTGGACTTCCACATGGCTGACCGTGGATTGAGTCCTGGACCCAGTGGCTTGAAAATCACTCTGGGTGTATGTGTGTGTGCACCCAAGATCCTGGGAAGAGAGTGGAGGAGAGGGGATTGTGGCATGGGCATCCCCCTTGGGGTGTGATTCTCACTTTCCCTCTTGCTGTCTCTGTCTCTCTGTAGAGCACATGTGCCCTAAGGCAAAAACCTCTTTTTAAAAAAGTTATGAAAACATGATGATGTCTGACTTCCAGGGTTTGGTCAGAAAAGACAGCATGGGGGACCAGCAGATGATGTAGTGTTTATATAGTGGTTAGTCCTTTTCTGTTGCTGGAATCCCACATAGTCAACTGCAGTTCAAGTCCTGGACCCAGCAACTTAAAACTCACACTGGGTGCATGTGTGTATGTGCCCAAAATCCCAAGAGGAGAATAGAAGAGAAGGGATTATAGTGTGGCCATCCCCCAGGGGGTGATTTCTCGCTTTCTGTCTCTCTGGTGAGTGCACTTATCCTGTAGCAAAAAACCTCTCTTAAAAAAAAAAAAAATACAGCATGGCTTCTGCCTTACTCGCAGTTGAATCATTCACGTATGAGGCCATATAGGAAGCCTGGTGAAAAAGTTGATGGGGGAAGATGTGAGGCCTCCTGCTGATAGTCAGCATAAACTCATCCATGTGAGAATGAACCATCATGAGAACGGATCTTCTAGCCCCAAATAAACCTCCAGATGACTGCAACCCTCTTGGCTGGCATCTTAGCTACAATGTCATGAAGAACCTGAGCCAGAACCACTCAGCTCAGCTGCTCTTCAACTCCTGACCCACAGAAACAGAGATGATATTTATTGTTTCAAGCTGCTAAGTGTTGAGATAATCTGTTTTTTAGCAATAGATAACGAATGCAATTACTTAAAATTTAGAAGGAAAAGAAAAGTCATCTTCAAACCATTATCAAATCATAGTAGCCTGCTATCTTACCATAGCACAATTCAGGGTCATTATTGTGATGGTCTACTGCTGGATTACAACACGTCTCCTCCCTAAAGCATTATAAGATGGGTGTGGTGGTTAAGGCATCAGACTCCCAAGTGGTCAACTACAGTTTGAGTCCTGGATCTGGTGGCTTGAGAGTCACACAGGGCCTGTGTGCATGCATGCCCAAAATCCTGAGAGGAGAGTGGAGAAGGGATAGTGGCATGGTCATTTCCCCTGGGGGTGATTACTCACTTTCCCTCTCCCTGTCAAGAGCATGTGCTCTACGGAAAATGCCTTTAAAAAAAAAAGTTCTAGTATATGAAAGTATTTTGTAAACACAGAGGGAGTCACAACTGCTGTTGTGCAGGTTTTTGACCAGCTGCGTATTAGAATATCTTGCTAGAGGAAATTAACGCTCAGATTCTAAGGATAGCAAGCAAGCTGAGTTGTATGGTTAAAGGAGGAAGACCTGATCTAATCCAACTATAGAAAAACTAATTAAAAAAAAAATGATGGTGCGTGATTTCTTGTGGTGCCAAAAATAGCTTAGATAAAGAGCATCTCTAGTGGAAGACTGGTCTGTGACTATTCGCTAAGGTATTATTCTAATCCTTTTCTGTTGCTATAACAGAATACATAAGACTAGGTAGTTTATAAGCAATAGAGGTTTATTTGGGGTCTTAGTTCTAGAGGCTTCCTTAGGAAGCCCAAACACATGGTGCTGGCATCTGGCAAAGGCCTTCACACTCCCTCAACCCAAGGTGGAAGGCAAGAGGATACACGAAACAAGAGAAAAATTAGAGGCAAAATTTACCTTTTCATCAGATACTTTTTGCTACCTAACAAAGATAATACAATAATGTATTCATGAGGGCAGAGCCCTCATGGCTCATTTGTCTCTTAATGGCTCCACTTCCCAATAATATTACATTGGTAATTAAATTTCCACATGGAGCCAGCAGGTAGCAAGAAGGTTAAGGTGACTGGATCCCATATGGTTGACTGTGTGGTTTGAATCCTGGACCTGGTGGCTTGAAAATCATTCTGGGAGCGTGTGCAGGCATGCTAAAAATCCTGAGAAGAACTGTAGCCATCCCCCTGTCTGTCTCTCCTCTCTGTCTCTCCCCAATGAGTGCACACATCCTATAAGCAAAAATTAAAACAAAACAAAAATATTCAACACCAGTTTTGGAGAGGACATTCAAATTGCAGCACTATTTAAATTCATTTTGTATATATTAAATTAGTAGATGCTCCAAGTCAGTCACTACATTAAGGGACAGGGGTATAAAAGTGTACACGTTGGGACTCCAAGGGAGGTGGAGGGGAAAGATGTGAAACTCGGATTATAACACAATATAAAGGCTCTGGCTACCCGTTAGTAGGCTCTCCACACCTGGGATGGGGGTAGAAGGTATACAGGTACACAGGGTTGGACTGGGCTGGGCTCACAATGATAGAGTTTGCCAGATCTGAATGGGTTAAATGAAAGATAGTGAAAACACAGGTATAAAGAAAAGGAAGGAAGAAAAAGAAAAGGAAAACAACTGCTTTGACTTCTTCACTGGACATTAATTACAAGGACAGACAATAGGATAAAACCCCATTAGCGTACCAGGCCCTTTCACGTCCCCCTCTTCCTCACCCTGTCCCCTACTTGCAGGTGCTGCTCCCATAACACTGCACTTGAGACATGCTCTTCATGCTGCCCTGCCTTGGCACAATTCTCTGCCACTTTCACCTGGTAAACAAATAGTAATGCAGCGTTAGCAACATCTACCCCGGTTGTCTTCTGGTAAATGCAGCGTTGGCAACATCTACCCTGGTTGTCTTCTGGTAAGTTTTTCTTCTAGGCCCAAACATGTTCTTCACAGTCACTGTTTCTTTCTTACCCACTGTACTAACCATTAGGCAGCGAGTTAAACATTCTGGGTTTTGTATAAACTTTGAGCCTGGCAACATCACAGTCATGCAAGGTTTGTTGAACGAACAAATGGATGAATAAGTGATCATTCCTCTATCTGAGATAGCTCCATGCTCCACTGGAAGAAAGGAGTTAGAGGGATCAAGTGAAAAATCCACTGGGTAGAGAACTAGAAGCCCTGGGTTCCAGTCCTTACTTTATCACTAGGCAGGCACCAGAATTTGCACAATCTGCTTAATGTCTCTGAGTCTCAATTTTTAACATCTTTAAAACAGGGTATGGCTACAATGGAAATGTTTTCAATAGTTTCCATTTGCTGAGCACTTAACTCTATGGCAGGGACTATACAAAGGTACTTTCGTTGTGCCACTTAATTGTCATGCGCGCTCCTTTGAGCATCTCTTGGAAGTAGGCATTTCCCCCACTTCTTGAAGTAAGAATATTGGCTCAAAACTTTTCCAGGAATGAGCAGGTGGCATGGTGGTTAAGGACGGTGGACTCCCACATGGCCAACCATGGTTCAAGTCCTGGCCCTTATGGCTTGCTTTCTTTTTTTCCCTGTCTCTCTATCTCTCTTTATTCCTCTCTCTTTTACTCTGTCCCTCTCTGGTCAAATAAAGATAAATAACTAAGAAAGAAAAAAAAAGAGAGAGAGAGAGAAAGAAAGTTAAATAAAATGATTATTTTTTTAAAAAAGAACTTTTCCTTGGCCAGATACTTGGTAAGGCACAAGGAATCTCTTGGTCTGCCTCCACATCAGTATGCCTCTAAAATACATGCTCTCAAGCACTAGGTCCTAACACTTAGTGTAAAACCTTAGATATTTTACTTATTTTTAAATTTCTATTTCTTTTATACATTCAATCACATTATTTAGCTTACAAAATAAATATTCCAACATGTGTACATTTCTTACCAGTCTGGTTCACCATACTAGAAAGTTATCTTTAATAGATAATAGTCTGTTTCTTTGTCCCATAAATGCCTTGCCTCTCCTTAATGTCCTTCCTCAGACTCTACTCCTTCACCCGCCCTCTTCCCACACTGTATCTGGTATTCACAACCATTTACTTAGTTTCTATAAACTTTAGTCATTCAGTTTTGGCCAGAGTACGGATACTCGGTATATATTAAGTGGAGACACACAGTGTTTCTCCCTTATCAGCCTGGCTTGTTTCACTCAGCAGTAAATATTCCGTGTTCATCCACTTTCTGCGAAAAGCTAGGATCTTGTTGTTTTTTACTTATTTTTTCAAGAAAGATTTTTTGTTATAGGGTGTGTGTACTCACCAAAGACACAGAAAGTGAGAAATCACCCCCCAAGGAGGATGGACACATCACAATCCCTTCTCCTCCATTTTCCTCTCAGGATTTTGGGCACACATACACACATGCACCTGGCATTGAGTTTCAAGCCGCCAGGTCTGGGACTTGAACTACAGTCAACTACATGGGGATCCAGCGACATAACCATTACCGATCTGCTGGTCCCAGATCTTAGATATTTTAAAACAGAATAGACCTGATCAAGCTAGGTAGTGCCGAAAAATGGCAGTGCTTGTTTAATCCTACTTTTCTCTGAAACAGAGAACATCCTTCTGGATGAATGGTCAAAAAAGCAAAAAAGAAAATGCAGAGGAGCAAGGACAGGGAAAGGAAACAGGAAGGGAAGCTGAGACGTGCTAAGGAAGGGTAAGGCCGGGATGGGGAGGCTTGTGAGAGGCAGGTGAGCACACTGAGAACTGGCTCACCAGGATGGCACCGCCAGCTGAAACTGGGAAATGGGATGGACAACCCTGGTGCCCTAAGAACTGAGGGGGTTAAAGGAGAGCTCTGCCTGGCTGACAGGAGGAGAAGGGGGAGACTCATAAGAGAAAAATGACCCACAGGTCTGAAAGGAGGAGCTGGTGGACTGAAAGGGAAGCGATGACAGCCAGTGCCTGGAATGGACCATTCATTGCTTTAAACCTGTGCCAAGCTGACTGAGCAATGTGAGACCGAAATGGTGATTCACCTTGGCTATGCGAGGGGTTCGTCAGTGTACCTTGGCAGGATAAACAAGCATTACTATTTTATGGTGGTAAGTATTATTAACACTGAAAACACCTGATCGTGTGTAGTAGTTTCTGGTTTACAAAACACATTCATTTATATGATCTCACTGATCTCCAGTGATAAGCCAGGCATTGCTTTTCCCAAGGCAAAGTATCAAATGATTTGCCTAAGCCAGGAAGTCCCGAACGGGCCTGGGGCTGGCACCAGGTTCTCCTGTTCCTTGTCTCAGTTTCTTTATGTAGGAATAAAATACAGCTTTG
Source organism: Tupaia belangeri chinensis (assembly GCF_000334495.1). NCBI lineage: Eukaryota > Metazoa > Chordata > Mammalia > Scandentia > Tupaiidae > Tupaia > Tupaia belangeri. The sequence continues at coordinate 525,985 of NW_006160041.1, read as the reverse complement.
CCTTTAAAAGACTTGTAGCTCAGGAGGGAAAGAACAAAGGCATGAAAAGATAACTATACAAAGGAACATGCATTGAACTCCACAAAAGTAGAGTTAGAGGAAGGAGAGAAATTCGGGGGCAGGTGAGAAAGGCTTGAGGTGACCGCAGACTGGACAGGAGGAAGGGGTTACTAAACAAGCAGGGATGGCACAGTGGGCCTGAAAGGGCACCGTCCCTACCCAGGCCCTCCGCACGGCAGAGCAGCTGCACCGATGATCATTTAACAACTATCCACTGTAGACACTGTGTTAAATGCTGACGGGTCAATGGTGAATTTACGCCAACACCAGCAAGGTCAGGACCACGTGTCACAGAAGGGGATGTTCCATGTGCTTTTTGGGAAAAAAAGGAGGAGATAGTCTCAAGAGCGATACCCCATCTATCACAGAAGTGTACGAGGACTCCAATCTTTGAAATCTTACTATGTTCTCAAAATAAAAGAGGACACTGCCTTTTCCTTTGGCAGGTGATCAGAAAGCGTCAGAGCTGAAAAGGGAAGAGGAGGCATTGAAGGGCTGTTTCACAGCAGAGACACAGTAAAAAAAAAAAAGCTAAGAGGGTTGTGTTAAGCTCTTCACTCCACGATTTTATATTTACCCTCCCAACATCCTCGCTCCATTGTATATATTATGCACATATAGCAAAGAAAAAAAAACGTGATATGGGAACACAGGGAGAGGGGCTGCAAAGTGCTGAAACAGCATACCTGGCAGCTGCTAAAACAAAACTTCAAAGATTTGGCTTCTTTGAAAAGCCATCAGGCAGGACCCCACCCACTCCCCCTGCTAGCCACAGCTTCCCTGGGAGCTAGTACACGTAACCACTTCCGCATGTTTGGCTCTGTTCCCCAGGGTTAAAGCAGCTCTAGAAACTGCCAGCCAGGCAGGTGGGGGGCAGAGGGGGAGGAGAGTAGTGCAGGGAAGCAAGACCTCCTCCAACATCTAGCCATGGGCACAGCTCAGAAAATAAAACGATACTGCTGGGATCTGCTTGAAAACTCCTTCCTCTCAGTAGGCCCAGCTCTGATGGGTTAGACTAGTAATACAGAAGCCCTGGCCTTTAGAGATTCCCGAGGCATTAGAATGCCTTGCACCCTCCCAGCACCACAAATTAGTTCAAGAACAGCCATCTGTGGTAAATCTCTGGCTTTAAACAAAACAGGCTCAAGATCTGCAGAAGAATAATCAAAAATAGGCTTTTCTTAGAAACTCATTTCTTTTTATTTTGTATGTACAAATCAAGGTTGGTTAGTATCTACGACTGCACTGCCCAGGATGTTACCATGAGCCACAGGAGGCTTTTGAGCATTTGACTTGTGACTAGTATGACTGAGAAACTAAACTTTTCATTTGATTTTACTTTCACTAAAGTTAAAATTTTGATTTTTAAAAATAATTATTTATTTAATTTTATTTATTATTATTTTTTAAGATGTGCTATAGGGCACATGCACTTACCAGCGAGAGATAGAGATAGAGACAGAGAAAGTGAGAAAGCAAGTTGCCAGGTCTGGCACTCGAACTGTGGTCAGTCATGTGGGAGGGAGCCCAGCATCTTAACCACCTCGCCACCTGCTGGCCCAATTAATTTCAATTTAAATACTCACATGTATGTGTGGCTACTACAGTTGACAACACTGGTCTTGTCACTCATTCACCATTCACTGAGTACTATGTGTAGGGCACTGCAGGATACAAAGGTGTGTAAGACTGGGTCTTTGTAAGCCTCACAAAGCTTCTAATCTAAGATAAGTGGTAAGACAAGTAAATAACCAACTGTAATATGAGAAGTGGTAAGTGTCAGAGCAGGGCTAAATAAAGGATATTAGAACTTTGGAGTAGGGAGATAATGGCCTGACATGTATCACCCCAACATTAACCACTCAAGTAAGGGATGCCAGTGAGGACAGTGAGGAGAGAGGAATTACTTTAAAAAAACACCCAAAAGCAGAGGATCATAGCAACACATATTCTGCAAACACTGGAACTTCCTGGTCAAGCGTTATAAGGCTGAGAGTAAACACAGTGCTGTGGGGTCACCTCCATGCACAGTGGTGGTGGAACACTGCTTAGGAGAGGCTGGGTCTCACATGGTGATCGCTGTTCAGGTCCCTAGCCGAGTCAGCCTGAAATACAATGGGCACGTGCCCAGGATCTGATGGGCTATAGGACAAGATGGGGGGGGCTTGTGGTGTGGCTCATCTCCCTCTTTCTCCCCTCCTCTCTCGTGTATAAATACACAGTATCATGATTAAGGAAAATAATTTTGACAAAGAGAGCAAGTGTGCTATCCTACACTGGAACATCAAGGGTGGCAGATGCCCTTCTACTCTCAGATATCTTCCAGAAGAGGCTCTTAGGATTCCCGTGGTCTGGGCAAGGGTGGGGTGAAGAGTAGAAAAACAAAGGTCCTGAACTTTTCCTTCTCTTCCACACCCCGCCTCTACCTCTCAGGTTGAGAAGGGTCTATTGTTTGTAGGGCACTTTTGATTTGGGGTAACCAGAAAGAACTGAGTAAGATACAAAGGAAAAGCAACAGGACCAAGTGACCTGAGAAGGGTGTGTGTGTGTGTGTGTGTGTGCGCGTGTGTGCACTCTAAGCTCAATAGAGAGTAATAAGGGGTTCTTCCCTCCTGTTCAGCTCACTGTGACAGAAACAGCTATAAAGATCCATTCTCAGGAATTAAAATTGTGCACTTAGCCAGAGATTCCTTTGAATTGTATCTCTTAGGAGCATGAGTCCAGTGGAAAAGGAGCAGAAGGACGAGACATCCTAATGAGATCTGCTTGCAAGATTAGACAAAGTTGCAGGATGGCTGAGTTGAGCTGAGCTCCATAGAAGAACAGGAAATTCATTCACTTTCTCATTCAATACATTCTTTATTAAGTACCTATCGTTTACCAAGGCACTGGGACAGAAAAGTGAACAGAATAATTTACAATTTAGTGAAAGAGTGATGGAAAGTTCACAGTAAACTAATAGAGTATGTGGTATAGAATGATATATGTGGAGAGGAGGTAATGGAAAAATACAAGGGATCTTAAACAAGCTCATGGAAAATGCGTACTATGAAAAAACTATGGGGACCAGCAGTTAGCGTAATGGCTATGTTGCTGGACTCCCAAGTAGTCGACCGTGGTTTGAGTCCCGGACCCGGTGGCTTATACTCACGCCGGGCATGTGTGTGTGAGTGCCCAAGATCCCGAGAGGAGAATGGAGGAGAAGGGATTGTGGCGTGACCATCCCCCCTGGGGAGTGATTTCTCACTTTCTGTCTCTCTGCCTCTCTCTGCCTTTGTGGCCAGCGTATGCACCCTATAGCAAAAACCTCTCAAAACAAAACTATGCATTGATTTCAAAATTTTTCTGCACCCAAATAAACTCATACTTTAATTCCATTTTTCCACAAACATATATCATATACTAGGCTATTTACTTATTTGTCCAAAATATGAGATTTACTTTTTATTCAGTGATTCTTTTATTTTTAATTGAAGAAATAAAATTTATTATGTACAACATGATGCTTTGGAATATATATAATGGCAAATTGAGCTAATTAATATATACTTTACCTTATCCTTTAATTTTGTGCTGACAAATCTACTCTCAGCCATTTTCGAGGACACAATACATTAACTATAATCATACATACTAACTACAGTCGCCATATTGGACCATAATACAAGGCTTACCTTTGCTATACTGAGGTGGCTAGAATAGAACATGCACAGAATAAAGGCAGAGAGACTGGACCACATGCAGGTGTTCACCGTGGAAATCAGGCCAGTTTTTTCTTCCCTCGCTTGTTTGTTTTCCTTCCTGTTTTTAAGACTGGGGCATGCTAAGAGGCTTTTTTTTTCCCTTTTCCCCAGCAAAATTTTGTTTTAATTATCCAAGCTAATGTAATAGCAATACAAAAAATACTTAGAAAAAAATAAAACAAGTTAGAAAGACTCAGACGTGAGAACTAGAAGCCTAAGGATGTTTTATTCCCAATTTATTTTCCAACTTATCTTTATTAATAAAGTAATTTTTAAAAGAATTATTTTATTTAACTTTATTTATTCATTTATTTATTTATTTTAATTTAACCAGAGAAGGACAGAGAGGGAGAAAGTGAGAAAGCAAGCTACCAGGTCTGGGACTCGAACCATGGCTGGCCATGTGGGAGTCCGGTGCCCTTAACCACCATGCCACTTGCCAGCCCCGAGCAATAAAGTAATTTTTTTCTCACTATTTCTCTGATTTTTTCCCTATAATTTCTTGTTTAATTATGAAATTGGAGGAAATCAGAGTATATGATTAATGATAGCTCCCAAACACTCAACACCAGCTTCTAGGTTATTTATTTATATGAACTAAAAAGTCTCCTTTACACGTACAGCCAACTTCACTTTAGTTTCTACCACTTGATTCTCAACGTGTTTGACTAACATTATTTCTAACAGAAATATTCTGCTTCAGCCAGACTGGTTCCCATTTACTGTCCCTTGAAAATACCTTGTAGAATCTTGCAGTTTACCTTTCTTCTCTCTTCTCTCCTTCTCTTCATGTACCTGTAGCCTACATATAACCTAAGGCTGAATTCAAACCCTACCTAGAACTTCCTCTGCAGAGCATGATCTTTCCACCCAAGGTACATTTCTGGATTGTTCATTTCTCTGTATGCCCCTTTTTCATCACTCACTTTACATTTTACATGCAAAAAACAAGGAGAGCATCCTCCAGATTATTCTGCTGAACTGTCAACTTGAATTTAGAGAGGAGGAGCGTAGATTACATTTCTTTGATCTGCTCAAAGTGCCAGACACACAGTAATAAACAATTATCCCCTCACTGGTAAATATCAGCCTCTTGGGTTTTCCAAGCCCCATCTACCAGTCCAGATTCAGCTCATACCTCTTCTTGTCCATGAAGTATGTGCTAACCTCTTCAATAATTCAATTAACTCAAGGGGAATCAATTTCTCCTCTAAACTCTCTCCATTTAGCATATAACCCCCCTATGCACAAATTGGCTTACAGTACTTGCATTAATAATGCCTATGATCATCCTCTCTGAGAACAGAGACCCTGTATGAGACCTCCTTCAGAGCCCAGCTCAGAGCCCTGTATTTAGGAGATTCTCAGAAAGCGCATGCTAACTTTGGGTGATTACATTATTTTAGCAACTACTAGATGAAACCATTTCCCTGCTGGCATAACTTACTACCACTCTCACCTTTCTTTTTCACACATGTCAATCTATTAAATATTTAGGGAAGAAGTTAATAAAACTCTTCTTGGAGACTGGCTGCAAATGTCAGTGTTGGGTTCAAGCAGCTAGCAGGATATTTGAGATCACCAGACAACGTAGGCAGGGTCTTTCATCTACTCAGTTTTTCTGGGTGAAACACAGTTTTAGAGGAACATAGTTTGATATCCTCTAGCCTTTAAGTATATCCTACTTATTAAACCCCCTTTATGGTTTCCTTATCTGCAATGCCAGAAAACCTGAATTTTTCTAAATTAGTCACATCAGACGCACCCACGTTTTATTCTCATCACAGAAAGATAGTACAACTTTTCTTTTGTAAGAACCAGTCCAAACGTGATATTGATTATTGGCTTTTAAGCCAAACTAATATAAGTCTTGGCTTGATAATTTACGAAAACCGTGAATCGTCCTTTCACTGCCTCTGAAGCATAAGAATGTTCCAATTAGGACAAGAGTTCTACTGTTACTTATAATGAACACCTGGGCCTGCCACATGCTGTGGCATTCTGAATCCCTGAGTTCTCAGGTACCGCCTCTCTTCTGCTACTGGCCTTGCTCACATCTCCTAAAGACATTTGGCTCCGGGGCCAGCAGACAGCATAGTAGTTACATCGCTGGACTCCCACAGGGCCGACCACGGTTCAAGTCCTGGAACCGGCGGCTTGAAACTCATGCTGGGCCTAAGTCTCTGTCTCTTGCCAAGCACAAATGCCCTAAGACAAAATACCTCTACCCCGCCCCCCTTCCCCCCCAAAAAAGACCTTGGTATCCTGACTAGATATTATTGCATTCCCTGAAGGGAATGGGAATAGGAAAAAGGAAAGGGAAATAAGAATTACCAAGAACCTACAATGAAACTTTGCTCTTCAAAGTGGCTAAAGGAAGAAGAGAATTTCACCCCTTTTCAGACAGGATAGTTCTATTTCTTCATTTTGTTAAACCACAGATATAGAGAGCTCTGTTTTGTTTTTGTTTTCACAAAATCATTGGGTTTTCCTTTTTAGCTACAGTTGGTCAGAAATATGCTGAGAGTCTTTTAGGAGAAAGGCAGGCAGAAGAATAGAATAAGGTCTTTAGAGTTCAGGGAAGCTGGCTGGTTTTCCAAATTTGTTGAGTCAACATTAGGTAAGCTTTAAAAATGGATATTTGATGTTTCTCTATAGATATCAAAAGGAAAATATAGGGAACAGCAGTTAGCATAATGGCTGTTGCTGGACTCCCATGTAGTTGACCGCGGTTCGAGTCCTGGACCCGGTGGCTTAAACTCATACTGGGCGTGTGTGCGTGCGTGCCCAAGATCCTGAGAAGAGAATGGAGGAGAAGGGATTGCGGAGTGACCATCCCCCCTGGGGGGTGATTTCTCGCCTTCTGTCTGTCTCTTTCTGGCGAGGGCCCGTGGCCTATAGCAAAAACTTCTCAAAAAAAAAAAAAAAAAGGAAAATATAGAATTTCCTTACTACTGTGATTCTCTCCAAGCTCTTTTTTTTTTTTTCTTTTTTTTTGCTATAGGGCAAGTGCACTCGCTGGAGAGACAGAGAAAAAAGTGAGAAATAACCCTCTGAGAGGATGGCTATGCCACAATCCTTTCTCCTCCATTCTCCTCTCAGGATTTGGGGCATGCATGTACACACGCCTGGTGTAAATCTTATGTCACCAGGTATGGGACTCAAATTGCGGTTGACTATGTGAGAGTCCATGTGACATAACCATTATGCCATCTGCTGGTCCCTCTCCAAGTTCTTTGAAGGCTGGTAAAACACAGTTAATTTGAAGAGATAGAAGCTGATAGAAAATCTTTAAGGAGAATTAAAACTGAATTATAAATGAAGTAACCCTAATAAGATTTCTTAATTCTAGAAAATGAGACTCATTCGGCTGAATACATGGAGTTTTGTCATTTAGGCCTCTTAAAAACAAAATAAATGTCAACTCTGGATAGATATAAAATTAAAAAGTGAGCAGTTAAATAAGATAGGGTCTTGTCTCTAATAATGACTGTGTGTGTGTGTGTGTGTAAATCCTATGGAAATGTAAGATGGTTTTATCTTTAATACTTTTTTTGGGCGGGGAGAGGTTGTTTTGCTATAGTATGCGTGCACTTGCCAGATAGAGAGAAACAGAGAAACAAAGCGAGAAATCACCCTCCAGGGAACCAGCAGTTAGCATAATGGCTATGTCGCTGGACTCCCACGTAGTTGACCGCGGTTTGTGTCCCAGACCCGGTGACTTAAAACTCACGCCGGGCGCGTGTGCGTGTGTGCCCAAGATCCTGAGAGGAGAATGGAGGAGAAGGGATTGCAGCGTGACCATCCCCCCTGGGGGGTGATTTCTCGCTTTCTGTCTCTATGTCTCTCTCCTCTCAGGATCTTGGGCACACACGCACATGCAGCCAGCATGAGTTTAAGCCACCGGGTCCGGGACTCGAACCGCAGTCAACTACATGGGAGTCCAGTGACAGCCATTACTCTCACTGCTGGTCCCTTATCTTTAAAAATTTGACACTACCAAACTACAATGTAATCTACATTTTATTCTGAGCTACAGATAAGAAAGACCCACTTCTTTCACTCCTGATTCTAGGCACCAAGGACCTTTGCCTAGATTCTGGTGTGATCCCCACCAGCCATCTTTGACACACTTCCTAAGTTCACCAATATTCCTTCAATAGGTCAAAGGCAACCACTATGGCCTTCGCACTAACACTGATGGCACTCAGCCACTGGTACTGAGGAACTGAGGTAAAATGCTGGAGAGGTTATGAGTTCAGCTGAGTGTGAAAAGTAGTAGAGGAATTTCAGACAGAAGTACAGGTCTTTATCATCTGAGTGCTGGAGCCGTTTTACTCAAGGGAAAGAAATACTGAGAGTTAAAACTTAGAAGGAAAAAGGTCAGGTAAACAATGTTATGGGAAACAAGGAAAGAGAATAAGGAGTGAAATATTAGTTGTACAAAACTCTGAACATATAAGTGTTTTTAAAATTTTTTTGTTTAGCCCCCTTACCCCCCCAAAGTGGTTTCTTTTTATGATTTTGCTCTTTGGCTAGAAAGTGTTGTTTATGTAACAGGATAAAGTACAAAATTATAAGCTCCAAACTCCTCCAGAGAAAAGCTCTCCCAAAGCCTGACCCCCAGGATAGATGGAAAATATGAGTGTTTACTGGCTGGAACATCGAGCTGCAATGGAAATTTCAACATGCAGAAGATAGTAGAGAGGAAGGGCCTGCTGAGCAGAAAGAAGCTGTTCATCAAAGGGGTCAAAGAAAAGGAAGAGTCTCTTGTTGGCTCTTTCTGATGCCTCCCTTCCATCCTCAGCTGGAAAGGCCACCTCTCTGCCATCCAGCTCCAGGAGTACCCTGTACTGCACAGGGTGACAACAGTTATCTGAACTAGAGACTAAGAGACGTAACAATACCGTATCCCAAGCAAGTCCAATTTCAAGTTTTCTCGTTCTTTCTCTCTTTTTATTTTTTGGTGGGGAGGTTAGGGAACTAAGAGTTACCAAGAACCTGCAACAAAACCAGGCAATACACAATCCAATTTAGTCTATAACGAGTTAGCGAGGTCAGTATTGTTAAGTGTGCTTTTTAAGATAGACAAACTGTGGCTCAGAAAAGCTAAATAACTTGCTCATGATCACACGCCTAGTAAGACAAACCAGGACTGTCTGGCTCTAAAGTCCTCTCCCTTCACACTACACCATGCCATTGTCCTAATGGAGTCACTGGCCCCATCTTCTATAAGATCATTATGCTTTCAAAGGAAAAGGAGCATTTAAAAGACTAGGTTCAGAATAATTTTCTTTCACAGAGGCAGAGGATGGAAGCAAAACCTTGTCTTTCTGGTCACTAAATGGTGTTTTGTTTGTGAAACCACAGGGTTCTCTTTTACACTTGATCACAGCCAAAAGGCCAAGAAGCGATGAGGTGCTCTTAAATCCTTACGTACTCTATTTTTTCTATAGTAAAAAATACATAATTTTAAATTTACCATCTTAACCCTTTTTATGTGTTCAGTTCAGAAATGGTAAGTACATTTACACTGTTCTACAACAGATCTCTAGAACATTTTCATCTTGCAAAACTGAAAATCTATACGCGTTAAACACTAGTTCTTCCTCTCCTCTTCCCCCAGCTCTTAGCAACCACATTCTACTTTCTGTTTCTATGCTTTTTCTTTTCTGACAACTTTAAATATTTCTTATGAGTGGGCTCATACAGTATTTGTGCATTTATGACGGGCTCATTTCACTTAGCTAAACTAGAATAAGAAATCTCTGAAAAACATATTCCTAATATCAGGTAAAATGGGATACCAGACTCTTAATAATCACTGAATAATAAGAGGGCAGAGGGACAGGGTGACATAAAAATGGCCCAAATCTCCAAGTTCTCCCATTCCTTGGTAGAATTTAAAGTTCTGACATATGATGTTCTCTAGAGAGTGGGGGCTGGCCAGACAGAGTGACCCATGCCCACAATGTCTTGTCCTAATCACAAAAAGTAGGAACAAACTCATGGCTGTACTCTTGTTCCAACTTCCCCCACCTTTAATATCGAGGAACAGACAAATCCACAGGATGCGTGTGTGAAAAAGCCAGAGATGGATAAAAATAATTCAATGACAAATGCTGGAAAAACATACAAAGGGGCAGAAGCCAGACATTCGTGGGATTCCCTGACAGCTCGATCCACAAGGAAGGGCTGGACTGGAAAAAAACAGGGCCTCAGGTTCCTGCCAAGCTGTCTGAGGCCCTGTCCTTCCCAAATCCTTCCAAGCAGCAGCCAAGACTTTACAGTAACCCTTCCAGGTCTCACAAAGCAAAATGCACTGTGAGCCCACTGAATGCTCCTCACTAAGAAAACTCTCTCCGGTTCCATGGAGGGCTGGCAGTAACGAGGAGATGCCTCTACACGTCAACTTTCAGCTCCTAATGACTCCCCTTGTGTCCAGAAAATGGATAATTCACAGGCAGCTTGAAAAAAATCTAGCATTTCTCATTGGCTAAAGAAAAGCTGAAATACCAAGGTATCAAGCATCCAGAAACCAAAAACATCACTTTAAAGGGAAAAAAGGTCATGAACACTTGGTACCTGCATCCTGGAGTCCCTATTATACAATTCTCAGTCGGCCTTGCTTGGAGGCACACCTCAGGCTTCTAAACATGTGACTGTATTTGGCCCAACTACTTTCTCCTCTGGAGAACGGCCTGCAATTAATCTCACTTATTACCTCTGAAAAGTAACAACAGAGGAATGGCTGGCCAAATCCAACTCCAGAGTGTCTAGGGAACTGCAAGCTTCATGGCCAGGCCTCAGACTGTCTGGGCAAGTCGTGGGCTCTGTGCCTTCCTCTCCCACAACAAAGCCTGAACAGGGACTCCAGACAGACCAGAGGAACCAAGGGATTTGAGAAGCTGGGCTGAGCTCACACTGACCCAATGGGAGACGACAGCCCTGAGGCTACAGTTGGGATAGTTTCAAACATGGGAAGGAGGGAGGACAAGGTTGTCTGGTGAAAACTTGTGTGATCCATAAAATTGAGAACAATAGCAACACCACAGGGAAATGAAAAATAACACCATTTGCAGAGTTTTCGTGAGTCACCAGTTTTCATTCCTGTGGCTACCAAGTCACTGACTTCTCCGACAGGCAGGGATGAAAAGCAGAGCCAGCAATGGGATTCTCTTTACATCTCACTACAATTTATAAGGCAGCCCCAGTTCAGTGAGTTATCAGAGTTGATCAGCCCTGGAATCCACTGGTGCTATTGCAGAAAAACTCATGAGAGTACCTTTTATTTACTGAGCACCCCCTTCCAGGGAGATCAAAGTGCTTTAACAGCAATTGAAAAGCTCCTCTCAAAACTGGCCAGGTTACATGTAAGCAGGCTTACCCCATAAAAAGATTAAATGAGGGTCATTTAGTGTGAAAACCAGCAAGAAAACTCACATCTCTAAGCCATGAATCTCTTATTCATTAAGCTCAGTCACCCTTACTACTAGAGGAACAACAAGAGACTAAGTAAATACCCACACAGCAGTGGCATATCAGGTGAAATGGAAATCACGCTGCCGCCCTGTGCAGAAAGCCTGCTGCAGCTGACAATTCACTTACGGCTGTTCTGGGGTAGGGACCTCTAGGATTCCACATGGAACTGGAACTCCTGAAGCTAAGCTTCCTGGCTGTCCTGGCAACCAGAGGTTACCTGGGGACAGAGGAAACTAGCCCTGGGATGCCTTGGACTGGAATGGGACCTGAGATCTGGCCCTGATGCCTGAAGTTCTCTCGTAAAGACAGGACTATTGCAGGGACAGCTAACTCAAAAAGACCAGGGGACTTCGTGGGGTTTGGCTGCAGTGGCTCTGAAGTAAACGAGGTAACACACCATTCTGCTGCAGCCTCGTGAGCAGTCTGGCTGGGAGAGTGAGTGGGGACATGACCACTCGCAGTGCTGATCGCCAGGTCCCGGCTTTGACCTCGACAGATTCCATCACCCCGTCTTAGTGCTAACAGGTGCTACCAAGCGAATACTTTAAGCTGAGCCATAATTTTTATTTAAAAATCTTCCCTCATTCCATCTACCAAATATCGTAAGTGCTAAAACCCTACTTTTGCAAAATGTGTACTCTTGACATTTTGTTTACAGTATGAAAAATGCTCGTAGCCTTGTCATACAGACAGTATATCCAAGATAGCAGTGAAAATGTTTTCCATAGAAACAAGGCTCCAATTTTAAAATGAAAATAGAATCCTTGGAAATATTTTATATGGAAAATAAAGCTCTATGGTATAAACAGAATTCCTTTTTTAATGACTTATGTCTTAAGAATGCAGTTGCTCTGTAAATTGTAAATCACCAAACAACAGACTTCTGTGATGAGAACTGTGCGGAGGATGTCTGTCTTTAAAGTTCGTGCCGCCTGGTCTTCCATTATTTTACATTCTCAGTCGAGATGATTCTTTCACCCCGACCACAGTGACTGTGGGTGTAAGAGACACTGGACCAGTGGTGAGGTCATATGCTTATGTTTATGCTGCTTCACGGGCAGGGTTTCTGCTTCCCGAATTAGTCCCTTAAATAATCATTCCAATGCCAACAGATACTTTAATAACATTTACTAAATTCCTCCTTGCCCAAATCTTCACCCCATTCTCCCTCCCACAGCCCCACCACCATGGGGGAAGGCAGCATAGTAGGAAGCAGAGGCTGAAAGTCCCGACACAGGGGTGAGGACTCGGTGGGTCACCCGTGGTAGAGCTTCTTCATTTGGAGGGAGTAATACCTCAGCTGGTCAGAATATTTCACTGAAACACTCATATTTCTCACTAGCTCATTTGACTCAAAGACTGATGCAGTTTAATCCATATTTAATAGTCACTAAAGTAAGATATAAAGGGAATCCATTTTTTTTCTTTATACAAGGGTACTTAAAATATGAGAAACCAGAATTTAATGCAGTGGTTTCTTTTTTAAATCAGAAGTTGCTTACATTATGCCCAGAATTTCCTTGGATTTTATCTGCTCCCACTCCTCTCAACTACATAAAGGAAATGTCCTTCCTGCTTCCCAAATGAGCATTGTCCAGGGGGGCTGTTGGAGTTTAACTATATAACCGAAATGAAAACATAAAAAACAAATATGCCCAAAAGAAAAGAGTCCGAAGCTACGGAAACACAACGTAGTATACATATAAAAAACAACCAGGAGAGAGACTAGCAGTTGACATAATGGCTATGTCGCTGGACTCTCATGTAGTCGACCACAGTTTGAGTCCATGCATGCGTGCCCAAGACCCTGAGAGGAGAAGGGATTGCGGCGTGGCCATCCCCACTGGGGGGTGATTTCTTGCTTTCTGTCTGTCTCTCTCCATCTTTCTGATGAGCACACACGCCCTATAGCAAAAACCTTGCCAAAAAAAAAAGAACCAGGAGACAGGATAAAATGTCAAAGGTCAGTACATGAAAATGTTGACTGTAAGCAAGGATTAAACATAGTATAAATTCTTGCCTTTTTACCCAGAAGTGATTTTAACTGTATCAGGAATTTCTTTCCATTAGATCTTTCTGAAAAATGCCTTATGAATAAACTGAGGCTCTCTTATTAAAATATCAGAGGGTTTAGATAAGGTGAAGAAAGGGCACCTGTCTCACTGCTATTTCTGAACAGAACTCAAGGTGAGCGTGACTAGCTTGGGATGCAGGCCATCACCCTGTCACCTGAATGCTAGCTCACAGGCCCTTCACATACCTGCTTCCAGGAGAGCTGGAATGGTTCTCGGGAGCTTGGGGGTCTGACTGTATCGACCACGTTGGACCACCAGGACTGATCACAGGTCGAAGGGTAGGGGGAGTTGAAGCACTGCTTCTGTTGATGATGCCGCTTGCCAAATTCAGGTTTGTTACCTAGAAATGAAGTAAGGGAAATAACATGATTTTACAGCACTACAGAAAAGCATCATTAAAAACATATGGGAAAAAAGTCAAACAGCGCTCAAGAGATGCTGACTCGGGTGAGCTGAAGAGGGGGCTGTGACAAAGCACACAGGGAAGGCTGGCTTCTGCGCACGGAGCAGAAGTGAGGGGGCTAGTGTCAATGTAGTAATGATATTTATTCTGCCCCTGCTGTGTGCAAGGCACCGAACTGTACTAGGTGCTGTGAAAAACAAATATGAACCATAGAAACAAGAAGTTACTGGGTTTTAATCTATGCCAGGTTATGTTTGAAAAAACACGCAAACTACTTGGCTCTTCTGATCCCTGTCTCCTCCATCTGAAAGTTCTAAATGCTCAATAGATTTTGGTTAATATAATTATTAAAATACATAGAGAATTCATGGATTTAGAAAGAAAAAAAGATGGACAGTCAATAGAAAAATGGGCAGTGACTTTGATAAATATTTTGCAAAGAAGGAATTGCAATTAGCCAATTAAACAGTTAAAACTAGTCATTTCCATTGGTAAGTGTAAATTACAAGGAAGAAATGAAATGATAAAGAAATGCCAAGTACAAGGTATCACTTTTGTGTTTAACACTGGTATACAATAAAAAAGATGGTATCCAATAATGGCAAGAGGTGAGATCTTAGATATTTATACTAGGTATGTAACTACCAATTGATAGGTTCTTTCTGAAATCAACTTGGCAATATATTACTAAATATTACATAGAATATTTTTCCTGAAAGGAACAACCTTTGGCCTCCGGGGTATGGGATGCTCTGAGTGAGCTTGTAGAAAACTACAAAGGGAAAACAGTCCTTATGATACCCCACAGCTTCTTCAGTTACTGTCTTAGCCAGCTGTGCCAAAATCTTAGTAAAGGATCCTTAAAAATAACTTCTAATGGGATAGCAATAAAATAAGCGAAATATGCATGCATTACCACTTTAGTATAAATAGTACAGCGTGGCGATTAGCGTATGGGAAGAGGTGATAACAGATTTGGTACCTTTTCTATTTTTTGACGAGGCTGCCCCTAATTTCAACCATCATTTACACCCTAATGGCCACTGTGTGCTATGTTCTAGTTGTCCCTGCATGACCTTGAGCATTATCTCATCTAACCCTGAGCGATCCCCCTGAAATAGGTTCTACTGTTACCCCATCTTACAAGAGGGGAAATTAAGTCTAGAGAGGGTACACAACTAGACAAAAGTCACACACCTACTAGATGGCAGAACCGAGATCAGGACAGAGTGCTTGACTTCAACTGCATGTGGTGTGCATTTTCTAAATAATGGGTTTAATATCTGAGTCCTTACCGTGGTAGAATCAGGCGCTCTGGGTTTTATATTTCACTTACTCCTTACTCATTCTCACTGAGATACCGTCACACTCTACTGCACAGATCAAGAGACTACGGCTCGGAAAGGTTGTGGTGAGTGATTTATGCACAGTCACATAACAGTTGCAGAACTGGTATTCTTGTTTGTTTGTTTGTTTGTTTGTTTAGAGGTTTTTGCCATAGGGCGCGTGCACTCACCAGACAGACAGAGAGACAGAAAGCGAGAAATCATCCCCCGGGGGGATGGTCACACCGCAATCCCTTCCCCTCCATTCTCCTCACGGGATCTTGGGCACGCACGCACACATGCCTGGCGTGAGTTTTAAACCACCAGGTCCAGGACGCAAACCACGGTCAACTACATGGGAGTCCAGCGACATAGCCATTACGCTAACTGCTGGTCCCCTGGTATTCTTGTTTAAAACAAATTTTCTAGTTTAGAAACTAGTAGTAAAAACAATCCCAGTAAACCTCAAATTATTAGACATTTGTAAAAATGTCATCAGATCCGGTCCTCAAATTTAGAGAACAGTAATTACACAGGGATTGATCAAAATATATCAGCTTTTGGGAACCAGCAGTTAGCATAATGGCTATGTCGTTTGACTCCCACGTAGTTGACCACGGTTCGCGTCCCGAACCCGGTGGCTTAAAACTCACGCCGGACGCGTGTGCGTGCGTGCCCAAGATCCCGAGAGGAGAATGGAGGAGAAGGGATTGCGGCGTGACCATGCCCCCTGGGGGGTGATTTCTCGCTTTCTGTCTCTATGTCTCTCTCTGTCTGTCTGGCGAGCGTACGCGCCCTATAGCGAAAAAAAAAAAACCTCTCAAAAAAAAAATATCAGCTTTTCCTTCTTTCCTATCTATCTTAGTTCCTACCTGTTACCTTTCATCAGAGGATATTAAAGAAATGAGACAAAGAGAAATTATCCTCAAACAGTTTTGTTTCCTAGCAGGCAGGGTAAAAAGTGGCATGAACATGAAACTAATTTGGGACTATTGGTGGATTTCACTCATACGGCATCCATTTCTTCATGGATAAACCAAGAATTGGCAGCCACTGTGCTTTCCTTCCACACAAAAGCAACACATTGCAGTTGTTTGGATAAAGAGCAAAAGTGACCACTACTTAAATGAGAGATTGTACAGTAGAAGGAATGAGTAAACTTGAAAGGTGTCTCCCTTTCTTGCCAAAAGATTTTGTTTAGAAAACAAGCAAAAACAAAACAAAACAAAAAACAAAAAAACCTTGCCTCTATCAAATGGTAACAGCCTGTGCTCTCTTTTCATATTCTGTTCTTACCCCTGTGATTCTCTCTATACAAAATCCCAGGCACGTGTGTGTGTGTGTGTGTGTGTGTGTGTGTGCCCAAAATCCTGAGAGGACAGTAGAGGAGAAGGAATTGGGGTAGCTATCTTCCAGGGAGATGATTTCTCACTTTGCCTTTCTTTCTGTCTTCCTCGATCTCTCTCTAGTGAGTGCACATATCCTATAGTAAAAATCTAAAAAATAAATGAAAAAAAAAATTGGGCCAGCATAGCAGTTAATAACTGAACAGAGAAAACCAGATCCCACATAGCTGACTAGGATTTGAACCCTGGCCCTGATGGCTTCATGCAGGGTTTACATGTGTATAATCAGAATCCTGACAGGATGGAGAACTGGAGAATAACTGGCATGACTAGGGCCCTATTGGGGAATGCTTTCTCTCTTTCTGCCTCTCTAGCCCTCTCTCCCCTTCTCTCATGCACATATATGTTCTTAATAATGAATTAAAACAAATACACGAAAAAAAAAAACCCTAATAACTTACATATCAACCACTGGATCCCATTCCTAGTCTGCCTGATGCAAAATCCCCCAACTCCCACTGCCTCTACCCCTAAGCCTTGCAACTTACAATCTGCACCATGGGCCAGCAGGGTCTTCCTTCCCTCAAGCTTATTCAAAATGCAGAGTCACAGGCCCCACATCTGCAACCTGACATGATCCATGCATGATTTGTTTGACTGGAAAGTTTAAGAAGCATTTGCTCTAAGGAATGTAGAGAAGGAAAAGAGGGAACAGGAAAGAGGAACCAATGCATGCCTTCTTTCCTCCATAACATGTTGGGACTATCCAAGAACTGGTAGAAATGCCTTTGATAGTGTGAGCAACAAGATACAAAACAACTAAGGAGACTGGGCAGAGAAAATAATTCCAAAGTTTTAAGGTTTTACTATTTCTCAAGGTTGCTCAGATACTCAAACATTAAAATGAGTAATCATTAAATAGGCCAAGAATACCAAAGTGGATAAAGCAATTTAGAATTAAACTTCAGAAAATTTCAAGACTACTCATTATGCTGTCATGAGAAATAGCTGTCATTAAAAAAAAAAAAAAAAAGATGTTGAAGCCTAAAAGCAATCAGCCTATTACCTATGTCTCTTCCCTTGCCTTCCTCTAGCTGGTTAGCCAAGTGAGTAAGATTGCTGTGGGAAATCTGGCCAGGCAAGCCTTCCTCAACTAAGCCTTGGGGCCTGCATGGCAGATGTTTCACTTTT
>NW_006160041.1:508082-508331 GCF_000334495.1 Tupaia belangeri chinensis | reverse complement strand
TTTCCCTCCTCCCCTTCCTTCTTCTTCCTCTGCTCCCACTCTCCTGGAGCAGCTCACCCAGATGTTCCACTCCCATTCCCTGCCTCATGTCCATTGCCACAGTGACCTCAGTGCATTTTTTTCTTTTAGTACCAAAACATTGTTTATTTTAGAGTCAGCCTTCCGAATAAAGCAGGTGAGCAAATATCTGCATGCGTGGGGCAGGGACACATTGCATGCATTCCATCTAGACAGGTGTTTAAATTACAG
>NW_006160041.1:496080-508059 GCF_000334495.1 Tupaia belangeri chinensis | reverse complement strand
ATTGAAACGGGACAGGAGAAACACAGAGGCGGCGGCCAATTTCCGGTGGCCGGCACGCCCAAGTATTACTGCTTGTTACAGCTGTTTACTAAAAGTACTGTTACTGCCAGCATCATAATTAAGATACGATGGTATTGCCCAGATGGATTCCCAGAATATACCCACCTTCTACCAAATATATAGCCCTTTGGTATTCAAAACGGGTCCCAGTTCAGGCCTAAACAGATTACTGCTGCTGTAGTTATATGCTCTAAAATGCCACAGTCCTGGAAATTCAAAAGAAGTCCAGACCTCAATGCTAATTCAATATATATTCACTGTATTGCTGTTCACAGGCAAGTCGCTGGGTAAAGTCCTAAGGTGTGCACAGATAAAAATCCTTAGATTTATCTCTCTGTGCCTATCTTGAACAGGAAAACAATTTAAGGATCAAGATTAGAAGGTGAGTCTAAGGGGAAGGTCCCAAGAAGGACAACTAGATGGTTTTAGTCTAGGCTTTAGGTCTGGTGACAAAAGACACTGAATGGTACACTGTCTAGCCCAAGTCACCAAAGCTAGAGATTACACTCAAGAACGGGAAGTCAAAAATCCCATAGTAATTAACTGGAGGCTTTTTCCTGGGTATCTTCTTTGGGCATCTATCTTCTCCTAAGCCTCAAGGTATTGAATCCTGGGTTCCAGCCACAGTTCCCTGTGGTTCCCTACAGATTAGATCAGCATTTAACAACTAAGTGTGCAGTAACTTCCAGTTCCACCCAGGGACAACAAACTAAACACGTTTAGAGATGATGGGGTTGTAGTACATTTTTAAAAAGGTTAATGAAAGGAATAATGTACCTAATCTGTGCCCTGGAGTCCAGCAGACAGATCCTTAATCTGCCTTTAAATGTGTGTTGTGGCAAACCCTTAAGGACAAGACACTCAAAGCAGCTGATAAAATTCTACACTTCTGTATGTATGGATTGTCTATAAATGTAGTGGCAAAAACCCTTTGGAGCTTGTACATTTTCATATAACTGTGGCTTTCCCTTGTGTGTGTGTGTGTGTGTGTGTGTGTGTGTGTCTTTGGGTGTGTGCCCTCGTCAGAAAGAAAGAAAGACAGAGATAGTGAAAGGGAAAGTGAGAAATCACCCCCTGGGGGAACAACTGTGCTGCAATTCCTTCTCCTCCATTCTCCTCCCAGGATGTTGGGATTGCGTGCACACACGTGCCTGGTGTGAGTTTCTAGCCACTAGGTATGGGACTCAAATTGTGGTTGGCCACGTGGGAGTCCAGTGATGTAACCGCTATGCCACCTGCTGGCCTTGTGGCCTTTCTTAGTACAGTTCCCATCTTTATCATTACTGCCTGGGAAAAAACCACCAGGAAATATATTTAGCTGTGCCAAGAGAGAGAGGGATAGCCTCCAAGCTGGAAACAGAAAAGTCAGAAAATTCAGAAAAAACAGAAAATTCTTCTGGGTTGAATCACCACCACCTTGCTCTTTACATCCTACCTAGTGTCAAATGTATATCTCATAAAGGATCTTCCTCAGCCATAAAGGATCTATGCCATGAAACTGCTGCAAGAGCATAGCGGTAGAGCCGCACAGGCATTGCACATGGCATGTTTGGGGCTGTGTTATAATTCCAGGTTTATTTGCCCATCTCACCCCACCAATTAGAAGCTCTTTTAGGACAAGGACTGTATCTTATTTACTGTTATATCTCCATAGCTTTGCCCAGTAGGCATACAAGCATTTATACAGTAAAAGAAGTGAGTCTCATCCAAAGAGATCCCAGCAAACAATCTTGGCGAGGCCCCTTCTACTCCCACATGCACGCTTAGCAGCCCCTGGTTAGCAGCTACCTTCATCAGTAAGGTTAGCGAGGACATAAGAGATTCCAAATAACCTCTTTTCACAAGGACCGCAAGGGAAGAATTAGGAGAAATAAAGTAATGAGTGACTACAGTGAGAGATGAGTGTTGCTCTTGCAAGTACCCTGCATAACTGTAGAAATAATTTCTACAAGGTCTTGAAGCCTTGGGCAAGGTTCTCGAATGTGTGAAACAATGGCTTTGACACGCAGATGGCGTTCCTTGTCTGTACAATGTGTACACCACATTTGTTCTTCGTGACACTGAAACTGCAAAGGCCTAATAAACCACTTGCAAGTCACTCAGACAAACCTCAGGTTCACTAAACTGTTGGCAAATGTCCTGTATATTATTTATCAAAATGGAGAAATCCAACATTAAAAATTAGAACAAGTGAGCAGTCTGCAGCTTAGCGTTCGCAATGCTGCTGATAATCGTGTCTGAGAAGGTCTGGAGGTAATGTTTCACAAGATTATTTGATTAATTCAAATAAATATTTCTCAGGCACCTATTCTGGACTTGGCATTTTTTTGACGATAGAACAATGAAAAACATAAAATCTTTGTTTTCATAGAGATTATAGCCTCATATGGAGGCATTACTGAAACATATAAGGAATGTGTGAAGTAAAAATGAGCACAGATTTCGAATGTGGGCCAAATTACTGATATTAATGGCCATGTACTACATAAAAGTTTTCAGGGGTCCTTAATTTGGAGGCCATAGGTCCATGGGGCACGATGAGGGAGGCTGGCTGGGGAGTTATCCATGAACACTTGAAAATAAATGTCAATTTCTAAGTTTGAGTGGACTTTTTTTTTTTCAGGAGGAATATAGCTTTCATCCAATTCTCACATCAATCTGTGACTCCATAGAGGTTAAAAAATCACTTAGATGGATATGAAGATAAGCTGTCTAAATCCATATGCACATCATCCTCAGAATGATACCGGTATCATCTGAGAATAATGCTGTGGTGTTTGCATGTAAAGGCTCAACAGAATACGACTGCATCAATAGAATATGCCATGGAAGCGTCCACCTCCCCAGCCCCGGGGCTCCACATGATCTGGAAAAGGGAGATTCTGTTGTTAGGACCACCTGATGTCTTTAAAAACATTTTTTTTTAGTATTTTGCTATACAGTGCATGCATTGCTGGAGAGAGACAAACATACAGGGAAAATGAGAAGTCACTCCCCAGGGAGGATGGCCATGCTGCAATCCCTTCTCCTCCATTTTCCTCTCAGGATCTCCTCCATTTTCCTCTCAGGATTTTGGACGCGCATACACACACACACACACACACACACACACACACACACACAGCATGACTTTCAAGACACCATGTCCAGGACTAGAACCATGTGGTCATCTATGTGGGATTCAACTACCTTAACCTCTGTGCCACCAGCTGGCCCCTTCCTGACTTGTGTTAAGATAATCCTAGATAGCAAACACTAGCAGACCAAGATCTGTTTCACTAAAAATACAGGAAAAGGAAAACCAAAGTGCCAGATCTGCATTTACCACAATATTTCCACCATCGAAGAAATATTAGAGGATATATTCCATTGAGAACACAGAAAGATGGGACCGGCAGGTGGCATGGTGCTTAAGGAGCTAGACTTCCAAATGGCCAACTGTGGTTTGAGTCCCATACCTGGCAGTTTGCTTTCTCACTTTCTCTCTCTCTCTATCTCTCTCTCTGTCTCTCTCTGGTGAGTGCATGTGCCCTATAACAAATTAAAAATAAATAATAATAAATTAAATAAAATAAATAATTCTTTTTTTTTTTTCTTGAGAGAGATTTTTACTATGGGTCACGTGCATTTGCTGGAGAGGCAGAGAAAGACAGGGAGACAGAAACCAAAAGATCACCCCCAACGTGGATGGCCACTCTGCAGTCCATTCCGCTCCAGTCTTCTCTCAGGATTTTGGGCACGCATGCATGTTTCCCACCATGATTTTCAAGCCACCAGGTCTGGGACTCAAACTGCACAGCTAGCCAGGTGGAATCCGGTGCCTTAACCTCCACGCCATCTGCTGGCCCCATAAACACATATTTTAAGGTGGTTTCAGTTCCCTTTTCAATTCTTAGATGCTGATAAAATAAACCTCCAAAAAAAACTACACTCCAATCTCCAGGAGACAGAATTAAAATCATATTTTAAGTGGGATCAGGAAAAGAAGGAATCTCTGCAATTCCAACACTTTAGCACTAAATGCTCTTGGCATATCTTCCTCTTCTGCTGAACTGCATCATTTACATAACATACATGTACATATAGACATTTAGTGTTTCAAAATCCAGAAAGAGTTCCAGATCAAGGTTTGCCAAAGACATTCCTGGGAAACCTGACAAAATGGCCAAATATCTTTGTAGTGTTTCCAACTTAAACATTCAGTTTTTGTGAGCTGGTGGGGGATGCTGCCATGATAAACAGATCCACTCTTACTGAAGCTCTGGTGATTAGCAAGGCTGGGTTTTGCACACTCAAAAGTATCAGTTGATACATCATAAAATAATCTGATGAGGCGTTCATTCAACAAATAACTGATAATCTAGACAGAGCCACATGTTTTTCAACCTGCTTCAGGGAGTGGAAGAGCATTTTTTCTTTTCTTTTTTTTCTTTTTTTTTTTTTAAGAGAGATTTTTACTGTAGGATGTGTGCCCTTGCCAGAGAGAGAGAGAGAGAGAGAAAGAGAGACAGAAAGTGAGACGTCACCCCCCAAGAGGATGGCCACATAACAATCCCTTCTCCTCCAGGCTCCTCTTGGGATTTTGGACATGCACACACATGCGCCCGGCATGACTTTAAGTTACCAGGTTTGGGATTCCAGTCACAGTCAACTACATGGGAGTCCAGCAACATAACCATTACACCAACTGCTGGTCCCAGGAAAAGCATTTTAAATCATAAAAATAAAAAAGTTCAATTCCTCATTTCCCTGTGCAGGTTCATATACAGACTGGACTACATCTCTACAGCAAAGTCACAGAAACAGCAGGGTCGCTGTAAATTAAAAGCTGTCATTTTATTCTGACGAGAGGTTTGAGTCCTGATTCAAACAGAAAGAGGCAGAAAAACACTGAGAGCATGGAGTCAGACAGACTCAAATTTGAGACCTGGCACACTCGCTTGTCACTTGACTTCAGCAGAGTCACTTATCCTACCAGACATAGAAATGTCTTCATTTCACAGGTAAAAAGGGAGTACCTACCTCACAGAGTTAAAGAGTTAATGCCTATCAACTCCTTAGCAAAGTGCCTTATACAAAGTAGGCTTCTCAAAAATAATGATTTATTTAATTTTACTTAATATTACTGTTTTTTAATTCAATAGAGAGAGAAGGGAAAAGTAAGAAAGGGGAAAGTGAGAAAGTAAGCCACCAGGTCTGGGACTCCAACTGTGGTTGACCATGTGGGAGTCCAGTGCCTTAACCACCATATCATCTGCTGGTCCCCAAAGTAGGCTTTTGATTAATGTCAGCTGCTTTATTATGAAAAGCAGGAAGAATTAGAAGAGTAGCAGTTTTCAAAGAGAATATAAAAACAGACAAAATGCAGAAGAGAAATTCTTTTCCATTTAACAAGCATGAGGTAAGTGTCTACCAAGTGCAAGATCTCACGCTAGGTAACAGTTAAAAAGAACCACCATCATACAGTTTACAGCAAAACAGGAAAGAAGAAATACAAAATAACTATAATAGATCTGTTACAGGGAGTGACTCACTAAGGGCTGAAGGAATACAGAAATAGAACGATAACTTTAGCTAGAGAAGCAGGTGGTTAGTTAGGAGAGGTAAGACACTTGTGGACACAGATAAGATTAATTATCTGTTGACGAGGATGTGTATGGTGGTCTCAACTGGGCTGGACTGAGGTGTATATCATGCTGGGTAAAGTCTCTTCACAATCTAAATGATGTATAGCGATTTAATGTATGAATAATAATAAAAATAAAGAAATATTTATTGAATATACTGTATAGCAGGTTGGAAAATATTGGTGAAAAACGGACATGGTCCCATTCTCAGTCAAGGATCAGATAGTTCAGGAGAATCAGCACATTTGTTCAGTGCTAACCATGAGTCAGGTGCTAAGGCAGCAGACACCGCCTTCCAGGAGCCTACTACCTATTGAAGGAAACAGCTACCCTAACGTGGCTGCTGTGGCAAGTGAAGAGGCATGCATACTGTGAAGTGGCAGCTATGCTGAGCCTGGGAGGACACGCAGATGGGCCATGGTGAGTGAGGAACTTTTCCCATAAAAGGACATTAACTAAGGTGTAAAAACTAACAAATTCTGGTGGGGATGCACAAAAACAAGTATGAGAGGAGACAGACAAGTAGAAGAAGTGGCCTGGAGCCTGATTCTAAATAAGGGCTTTGGATAACATTTAATAGCTTAGGCTTTACTGCCTATAGACAACAGGAAGCCTCCCCCCATTCTTGAGCAGAGGAGTACAACAACCAGACTTGTGATTCAGAAAAAAGCCTTTAGAATAAAGATAAGGGTGAACGGGACATTGGCAGGGAGACACTTAAGAGGTAAGTGCAGCTGTCCATCTGAGAGCTAATTAAGGCCTTAAGCAGGACAGCAGATGTAAGTGAAAGAGGAAAGATATATATATCAGACACAATCTAGACTCAGAATGAACATGACCTGGTTGCCACCTAGAGAGAAGAGGCAGCAGAGAGCACTGGTAAATCAAAGGCTCTATACTTCAGTCCTTAGAAATGCAACTCCACTAATACAGAGGAGAAAAAAAAAGAGAGAGAGAGAGAAGAGATAGGTTTTAGATATGTTGAGAAGTTTTGTTTTGTTTTGTTTTTTTAACAGAGATGTTTACTGTAGGGTGCATGTGCTCACCAGAGAGACATAGAGACAGAAAGCAAGAAATCATCCCCTGGCAGACGGCCATGCCGCAATCCCTTCCCCTCCATTCTCCTTCTTGGAATTTTGGGCATGCACGCATATGTGCCTGACGTGAGTTTTAAGTTGCCAGGTCCAAGACTTGAACCGCGGTTGCTTACATGGGACTCCAGTGATGTAACCATTATGCCATCTACTGGTCCCGAGTACTTAATTTGCACCTGACACATAGCAAGGAGGTTCAAACTAAAGATGCATATTTGGGAGAAATCCATTTAAAAAGTAGCAGATAAAGGTATAAGAAAAATTTACCTCAGGTGAAAGTACAGAGAGGAAAAAAAGTTCAGGTGATACGGCCTGGACTGCTGGGATATGCTGGGAGATTCCCATCATGAGCAGAGGGAAGAGATGCCCAAGGATAAACCACCTTCTTTAGTCAGAGCAATGCTGTTATTGTCAGTTTTACACACTTGGTGTCTATATACCTATGGCTTTTTTTAAAACATGTTAAAAATGGAGTCTAGTGGGACCAGCTGTTAGCGTAATGGCTATGTCCCTGGACTCTCACGTAGTCAACCGCGGTTCATGTTCTGGACCCAGTGGCTTAAAACTCACGCCGGGCGCGTGTGCGTGCGTGCCCAAGATCCCAAGAAGAGAATGGAGGAGAAGGGATCGTGGCATGGCCATTCCCCCTGGGGGGTGATTTCTTGCTTTCTGTCTGTCTCTCTCTCTGTCTGGCGAGCACATGCACCCTATAGCAAAAACTTCCCCCCCCACCCCCCCAAAAAAGGAGTCTAGTATTCAGGGAGATAAGGAGGAAGGGACGAACTTGTAGAGGAAGTACTGAAGAGTTAGAAAGACAAAGGGAAAACTTCGGATAGGATTTAGTCAATCACAGTCCCACATTCCAAAGGAAGAAGAGGATTAAAAATAGTTGAGGGTTGGCCAGCCTCATAGGCTAGTGGGGGAGCTGGATCCCACATGGCTGTGCATGGTTCGCATCCCAGCCCTGGTGGCTTGAAAAACACACTGCACATGTGTGTATGGCCCAAATCCCACAGGATGGACAAATGGAGAAGAAGGGACTATGCTGTGATCATGCCCCATTGAGAGGTCCTTCCCCACTGCTGTCCCCGACCAAGACATGTGTCCTCTGATAACTAAAAATGAATGAATGAATGAAAGAAAGAAAGAAAGAAAGAAAGAAAGAAAGAAAGAAAGAAAGAAAGAAAGAAAGAAAGAAAGAAGTGAGTGAAGCTGGTAACGCCAAGGTCATCAGTGCCCTCTGAGAGAGAGAGTTGGATAGACAGTGAGAGAATCAGACAAGAGCAAGTAGGGAGCGGGGAGGAGAACTGGGGACAGCAAGGGAAGTTTGTCAGTACAGGAAAGATAAGAGCTTGAAGAGGTGACAGGCTACTTTACAAAAGAAAGGCTATTTTACAAGAGACCATACAATGGGCCAAGAAACTAATGAAAATGGTAGATTAGATCCTCAGAGGCATAGAAGAGCTACAGAATTAAACAATATCCATTGGAGATAGTTTCAAGAGCAGAGTTCAATGATCCAGGCAGAGAATTACCCTTGATACTAAACTTATGACACTTTATAGATGAGGAAATCCAAGCAGGGAGGGGAAGTAACTTGTCCCAGGTCTCACTGTCTCCAAGAGCTTAAACTTTCTCTGCTTACTCTTTTCTGTGTCTAAAAATGGGAAAGAGCAATATACATGATACAAAGTGAGCAACTTTCCACCTCCAAAATAGAGAACCAGAGGACCCAGAAGCAGCAAACAATCACAAAATCAAAGCATGAATAGATCCTAATTGAAATGTATCCAGATAAGCTAAGGAGGCAAGATGCAAGTTTCCAGGGTGGAATGCCAAAGCTTACGATAAATTGGGTGCCATTTACTTCAGCCCTAGAGAACATTAGTAAGATTTCAAAGATTTAACTTTGGGTCTCCCAACTTCACCTTCAAATTGGAATTTCTGACACAGATCCACTCAAGGCCCATTGTCAATCCATAGGATGAAAGCTGCTGAAGCACAAGAAAAGACTCTTCCTTGGTGTATGAGTGAGAAAGAATGAATATGTAACTATGATGAACCAAACACGCTGTAACACCACATAGTCTTCTCCAGGACTAGGCAGGAAAGCATCAGGGTAAGGAGCAAAAAACGAAAGAAAGCAAATGGTTTTCTTTTCCGCTCTCCATCTAAATGAAAAATGTGAATAGCAAACAGTATCTCCTCCCTCCTCTGTATCTGTCAGCACATTTCCAGGAGGCCCGGCCACATCCTGGGCACTGGCTGGCTGGGAGCAGAGACTGACACAGCGCGCTGTAGCTGTTCACGGTAGAGTCCGCGCCTGGGTGGTCTGCTGTTAGCCCTTTGATAAAACTCCCAGGCTGAGAGCTAGAGCTGCTCCTAATGATAGCTGGGTCCTGAAAAATCACACTCGCCTGCAGGGAGCGGGCCAGCACTCCCTCTGATTCCTGGCCTCCCACTCCTCACCACAAAGCTGGGCTACTTCGCCACATTCTTCTGTTCACAGCAAAAGCCTGTTCAGAGAGCTGCACTCCCTCCCAACACTGGATGAGGCAGAGATAGCAAGACCTCACACAGATGCTCTGCTCTAGCACCCTATTAACCACCACAGCGCTAGCCCAACAGCGGCTAGAAAACCCCACTTTCAGGGATGCACACCCTGATTTCCAACAAATCCTTTTTCAAAAGGCAATAAGCCTCTCAAATGCCAACAAAAAAAACTAAATTTGACCTGCTTTCTCCTCCGACTTGCAGGGTATTTGTCAAGTAATTGTATGTTGAGCACACATCTCTTTATAGTTCAAGTGCACACATGCTTGCACAAACATTATTATTATTATTATTTTTTCCTACAGGACATGTGTACTTGCCAGAGAAATACACACACACACACACAGAGAGAGAGAGAGAGAGAGAGAGAGAGAAATCACTCCTAAAGAGGATGGCCATGTTATAATCCAGTGTCCTCCATTCTCCCTTGGAATTTTGGATATACACACACATACACACACACACCGTTTGATTTTTCAAGCCACTGGGCGAGGACTCAAACTGTGAAGCTGGCCATGTGAGATCCAGTGCGTTAACCTCCACACCACCCACTGGCCCTGCACAAACATTTTTTAAGTGATGACTGCTAGTGTGGCAGGGGAAGTTTGGTATTCTTACGTGTTCTCGGCTATCGACAAAGTTAGATCATAGAGGAAATAGTCAAAGTAATCGCAAGGTCCATGAAGTTCTATTTTTAGTCATACAAATTTCTCAGGAGTCTAGCCGCTAGTGGTTCTGTGTCTCTCAAAGTTTCACTATCAAATATTGGGGCTGTCAGAGTACTCTGCTTCTTTACCTTTGGCTAGTTCACTGTTTCTCATATCTTTACCTGTGAGCAGAGGAAAAAGAGAAATGGCATTGCCTTATCCTCCAATCCATCCTCTTCTTAGCTACCGAGTGATCCAATTAAAAGGCAAAGCAATCATGTCCCAGTGATTCCCCCTATCTGCAGAGAAAGGACAAGCTGCTGCACAGGACATTCGAAGACGTCCCTGAATCAGCCCTTGCCTCCTCTTTCAGCTTCGAGCCTCACTACTCCGTGCTACCAACAGTGTACCATCTCCCCACATACGCACATGCTGGGATTTATTCCGGAAGCTGCTCCTATCCTTGTGCCACCCACTCGCCACCTTTAAGACTCGGTTTAGGTATAATCTCTTATACTTTGGACTTCTTCCCATTCCCAACCCTGAAGCTGGAGTAGGTATCTCTTTTGGTGGTTTTGTTACTCTGTCATGCTATCATTACCACCTATCTCTGTGGCTGTCACCCTTACAGGAT
The DNA here is from genome assembly GCF_000334495.1 of Tupaia belangeri chinensis. Classification (NCBI taxonomy): domain Eukaryota; kingdom Metazoa; phylum Chordata; class Mammalia; order Scandentia; family Tupaiidae; genus Tupaia; species Tupaia belangeri. The sequence goes on along the minus strand of NW_006160041.1, from coordinate 497,444 downwards.
TGTGAGTTATTTCATGCTGAGGACCATGTCTTATATCATTCCCACGGCCCAGTACCAAAGCTGGAATACTTCTAGGAGCTTAGCAAAATGGTTTTCAACAAAGAAATAAATATACACAATGAAATAAAAAGTTGTATAGAAAATGCCACTAAAAGTTTAAGAGGGTGAGTGGATACACTAACAAGCAAAATAAAATGCTTTTTTGGACATAATCATTTTCATTTTCTATACTCATCTACTAAAATAGCACAAGTAATTTAAAATTAGCTTCTTCATTTATTAGATGGTCTTTTAGCTGTTTGCCTAGAAAAGCAATTAAAGATACATCAGAGTTTATGGGCTATAATTAAAGAAATGTACAGAGGAAAATTCAAAGCTTTAAACATAGTAAAACAAAACAAAACAAAACCCCAAGAATAAATGAAAAGAAATGAAGCACAGGGACCAGCAGATGGCGTAATGGTTACATTGTTGGACTCCCACATAGTCAACTGCGGTTCAAGTCCTAGACCTGGAGGCTTAAAACTCATGCTGGGTGTGTGTGTATGTGTGCCCAAAATCCCAAGAAGAGAATGGAGGAAAAAAGATTGCAATGTGGCTATCTCCCCGGGAGGTAATTTCTTGCTTTCTATCTCTCTGTCTCTCTGATGAGTGCACATGTCCTATAGCAAAAATCTCTCTCTCTCTCTCAAGAAAAAAAAAGAAAAAAGAAATGAAGCACCAAACTCAAGAAACTGGGGAGAAGTAAAAAAGAAAGAAAGAAAGAAGGCTTAAGAAAGCAGAGAACTAATAAGAAAAAAAAACAAGAAAATATTGGGTCGTCAGAAAAGTCATGACACATTTTTGCATAGAAAAACAGAAAAATACATCAAGACTTTTCTGACGACCCAATAATACATGAGATAACAACAAAATAATGGAATGAATAAACATATGCAGAATCAGTATCTTAAAAAAAAGAAGAGGGGAGAAAATATTCATTAAGCTTATTGGAAAAAATTTTAAAAGAAAGCACAAACACAAAAAAAGAATGGGAAATAAGAAAATAGGTATAGAAAAAGGAAACCAAAAGCATTTAACACCATTAAGGACTCGATGTTATTTCCGGTAACAGCTAAATGTAAGCGTTCGCACCCCAAGCTCGCGGGGAGGGCCGAGCTCCCTTCTGTTTGGGTGCCCACCTCTCTGTGGAAAGCCAAAGGCAAGTTTCTCACTTGCAACTTGAGCGAGAAACTAAGGCAACTGGTTTTTAAACTTACCTAGTAAGACAGAGCTAGTAAACAAGTGTACCACAGCCTATATGAAACAATGATAAGATATTATCAGTTAGAATTTTTCAAATTCCAAATAAAGGAATTACTTTC
>NW_006160041.1:482082-496070 GCF_000334495.1 Tupaia belangeri chinensis | reverse complement strand
TCCACATAATATAAATAAGCTTTATAATAACAAAGTGCATTTTTTCTACTTTATTTTTTCTTATAAGTTAGAAACCATTTATTATTAAAGCCTTTCATAGTTAAAATAACAGTATGTTCCAAGTACAGGGCATTTAGACTTTACCCAGGGGTTTTTGCACACTATTCTCATGACTCTGTTGTATTTTCCCCATCAGTAAATGAGGACCCTGAGGTTGAGAGAAGTTGAGTGAATTGCCCAAAATCTCATGGAGAGTCAACGGCAGAACTCAAGCCTGGACAGCGAATCCAGCTCTCCTGCTTATTACATATGACAGCAGCTCCAGCAGTAACAGTATTAAGCACCAATCACCCCATTACCAAAACTGTAAAAGGTAAGACCAACATTAACGGCAGGTTTAGAGCTTTATGAATAGGAGTCTGGTGGACTTTTAATTCACTGGCACTTAAGTTATTTATAGATAGACAAGAAAGATGAACTGAAGGGGGATGACTTCTCAACAAGGATACATTTACCTTGAATTCCTACTGGATTAGGAGCTTATCAACTGCAGGCTTTGCAGTCTAGCAAATGACATAGAGTTGAAAACACGTAAGCACTAATATTGACTATGTGCTCTACTATAATCACAAAGGTAATCTCTTAATGTCTTGGTGCTTACAGCTCTTCATTTATAAAGTGGAAACATATATTCTAGTTAGAGACTCAAGGATAAAAGTGTAGCAGATTACTGGCCTTTGCCCTTTCTTACAGCCACCTCACGTTTCAAAACTTCCCATCCTGCCTTGGTCCTGACATTCTGTCCCCTCTTACTGTCACTCTGTCACTAAAATCTAACTACCCAACTGCCTTCAAGTCTCAGCACTGTCCTTGTAAGAGTCTTCACTTATTTCACGAGGCCTCCTCATCTACTCCCTTCAAACTACTAGGATTTAAAAAAGAATAATTACTGCCTCATACATGGGATGAGGCTGAAGTGAAGCCAAATCCATAAGAGGCTTACCTATAGTTTTAGTCCTAAATTTTACACAGACAAGTAGGGTGCCACCAGGGAGCAGTGTGTTGCCTACTTTTAGCATGTATTTAAAGTAATTTTCAGCTTCACTGTTTCCTAGACTTGATTATCACTACAGAGGTACCACCAATAAAGGAATGTGACAGAACAGAGATAAAGCCAATAGAACTGTGGAGTTAAATTATAATAATACCTTTGGCGGACCTTGATGCTGGTTAGTATTAAGGACAAGGAAAAAATAGGGCTTCTACTCCCATTTAAACACCATGAAGATAATCAGCATGAAGGATGAAGAGGATCCCCACGGTTCTTTGAAGTGTCATCTAATGTCACCGTGTGTACGAGTGTGTGTATGTGTTAAGAGTGTGTGTGTGTGTGTAACTTAAGGTCACATCCTGATATCTATTTCCATCTATCCACCTTGCTGAATGACTTTGGTAACATTATTTTCTCTCAAAACAGGGAGAACAGTACATATTATATAAGTATATAAAGGAATATTTCATTAATCAGTGCCCCCCAAATAATCAGAGATCAAATAAGAGGTAGTATAGGAAAACGACAACAATAAAGGTGATTTTATGGCATTCTGGTAAAAAAAAGACTAAAACTCACTGAAAAATTTTACCAAAGTTTCTATATTTCTTTCTTCCTTTTCTTTCCCTTCCTTTCCTTATGTTCTTTTTTTCTTTCTCCTCCCTCCTTCTCTCCTTGCCTTTCTTTCCTTTTTATTGTCCTTTTTATTGCCAGTGAGTGTGTGCACTCTCCAGAGAGAGAAAGAAATGGGTGGGGGGTGAGGGAAGGAGAACGCACTCCCCTGGTGAAGTGTAGTTATGCCACAATCCCTTCTGTTCCATTTCTCTAACCAGCTGAGATTTTAGACATGCACATACATGTGTCAGACACAGGGGCTGGGACTTGAACCATGCAATCAGCCATATGGGATCCAGCTCCTTTAACCACTAGGCTATGGGGCCAACCCCTAGAGAAGTTATTTCTAATGATCCTATACAATTTATTTATAGCTAAACATTCAAATCTGTTCCTGAAGCAGGTATATAATAACCAGGAACAGACTTAACTGTGCAATAACAGAAAGTTACTTTCTTTCAAACAGAAGAGGAAAACTTTGGTTCTTCAGTTTGAAGCTAACTAATACTCATTTGGGAAGGACAGAACAGCCTAACCTTGGGTTCAAAGAGCTCTCGGGCTCCCCAGACTGCACGTACCTGCTGGGTGAGAAGATTGATGTGGCTAGATGGAGAATACTGCCTTGCTGCCTGCTTCTCGGCCAGTCGCTGAAGTTCAGCTGTGACCATACTGGGGTTGTATCGCTTGTTGTACAAAGAACCATCTTCTCCCTCCTTTTGTGTTTTGGCTACTCCCGAATGATGCTTGTTTAGATGGTATGAACCTGCTAAAAAAAGAAAAAAAAAATTTCACCCACTTAGGAAAAAGAGTCTAAAAAAAAAAAATCAAGATAAGGACAGGGAAATCTTAGCTCAAGACATTTTACTAAATCCTAGGGATCTTTAACAAAATAAGGAGCAATAAGTTTATCTTGAAATGGCACCAAAAATATTTAACAGGGAAATAGGGCTGGCCCTGTAGCACAGCATTTAAGTAGCACAGCATTTAAGTGTTGTGCCAAGGAAGCTGGGTCCACATGGACAACCAGGGTTCAGGTTCAGGTTCAGGCCCTAACAGCTTGTAAAAACACACTTGGTGTGTATACATGCTCAAGATTCTGATGGGATGGTGAATTGGAGGAAAGGTTTGAGCACGACCAGGCACACTGGAAGGCACACTTGCTTTCTCAGTTTCTCTCTCAAGAAATAAAACACTTTTATTTTTAGGTTTTTGCCATAGGGCATATGCACTTGCCAGAAAGAAATGGAGAGAGAAACAGTGAGACATCTCCCAGGAAAGATGGACATGCCACAGTCCTTTCTCCTTGGGTTTTGGGTATGTATGCACACACATCAAGGGTGAATTACAAGCTGCCAGGTCTGAGGCTTGAAACGCAGTCAAACCATGTGGGAGTCAGGTGCCTTAACCACCATGCCACCTGCTGGTCCCTAAAATAAACTTTAAAAAAAAGTTCTATTAGTAATTTCCTGGAACTTGCTTTTGTATTTAATACCATATTTCCAAGATTCATCCTTGTTAAGTATAGCTGAAATTCATTCATTTTATTTGTTGTTTGGTATTCTGCTTTGTAAATATATAACTTATTAGTTTATTCCCCTATCAATGGATATTTTGGTTAGTTCAAGCTTTTTTCCTATTATAAACTATGCAGTTATGAGCCCTCTTGCATATATCTACTGGGACACTTATGAAATAATTTCTCTTGTGTATATGGACTGCTGGGTCATAGGGTGTGTGAATTTTCAAATTTATATAACAATACCGAAGTGGTATATATTCACATTTCCATATACAAGAATTCCTGATTGACAGTATTGTCAAGAAGCTTATTATATTCACCTGATTAATAACAATGTTGAGTTGAGCAATCCACAATGGCCTAGAGGTTAAGGGAGCTCCATATCATATAGTAGATCACACAGTTTGAATCCTGGCTCCAACAGCTTGAAAAGCATACTGTCTCTGTGTGTGTGTGTGTGTGTGTACACATGTACTCGGAAATCCCAACAGAGAAGGCCTTGTGGCATGACCACACACTATTAGAGAGACCTTATTCCTGCTCCCTTTCTGTCTCTGGTAAGCACACACATCTATGGCAAATTAAAAACATATATATATGATGTTGAACGCAAGTTACTTTTCTGTTACCATTTTCTAATTTTTGAATTAACTTATGTGAGTTGTGCTTTTGTTTTTACTTTTGCTCCATATCATGAGATTTTATTTATTTATTGATTGATTGATTGATTGATTGATTGATTGAGGTTTTTGCCTTAGGATGGATGTGTGCACTCGCAGGAGAGACAGAGACAGTGAGAGGGAAACTGAGAAATCACCTCGCAGAAAAGATAGTCACGCCACAATCCCTTCTCTTCCATTCTCCTTCCGGGATCTTGGGGCCACATGCCCACGCACTGGGCATCGAGTTTCAAGCCACAGAGTGGGAACTCAAGCTGTGTTTGGCCGTGTGGGAGTCCAGTGACATAACTGCTACACCATCTGCTGGTCCCACACCATAAGATTTTGAAGATATTACTTTATTTTAGAAGTTTAAAGTTTTGCATCTAAAATTAATTTTATGAGGCCAGCCAGTGGTTCAGGCAACTGGATCCCACATGTTTAAGTCCAGGACCCAGCAGCTTGAAAAATACTCCAGGTACGTGTACATGGGTACTCAAAATCCCAAAATGAGGGAGAGATGGAGAAGGGATTGTGGTGGGACCATCCTCATGGGAGGTGCTTTTTCATTTCCCTGTTCCCCCAAGCGACCACACATGTCCTCTGGCAGAATTTTTTAAGAGAAAGAAAACAATTTTATGAATGGTGTGAGGCAAGAATTTCACATTTTTCCTCTATAGATTACCAACTACCCAAGCACCACTTATTGAGTATCTGTCCTTTTCCACTGATCTACAATGTCATCTCCGTCATTACAGTTACATCTGTTTGTGTGACTGTTTCTAACTTTCTATTCTATTTCATTGGTCAGATCATCTGTATCTTTACCAATATCATCCTGTCTTTTTTTTTTTGAATGAACATTTTATTAATAAAGATATGCAAGTGATGAACAAACACATGATTTTCAATGTTATTAGTCATTAGGGAAATGCAAATCAAAAATCACAGTGAAATATCATTTTACATTCTCTAGAATGGTAGTAGTGAAATAAAAAAAAAAAAAAAAAAAAGGAAAAATAGATATGAAAACATTGAACCCAGGGGCCAGAAGGTGGTTAAGGTACTGGACTCCCATATGGCTGACTATGGTCTAAGCTCTTGATCCAGTGGCTTGAAACTCACTCCGGGTGCATGTGCATGCATGCCCAAAATCCTAAAAGATGAATGGAGAAGAGATTGGGACTTGGTGACCCCCAACAGGAGGTGATTTCTCACTTTTCCTCTCACTGTCTCTCTCTCTGCCTCTCCGATGAGCACATGCATCCTATGGTTAAAACCTTAAAAAAGAGAAATTGAAATCCTAATACATTGCTTTTGAGAACACAAAATGGTGAAGCCACTGGTAAAATAGTCTGGCAACAGCTTACTAACCACTAGTAAGCATGCCCAATTTGTTCTATTTTAGTGAAATTATTTACAACTTTTTCACATATTTGATTACAGGACTTTTAAAATGGAGACAATGATCATTAATCCGTTAATCATCCTGTCTTAATAATCATGCCTTAATATTGTCTTAATGAAGTGCTCCTCCACCTTTTCTTCTTCAGGAGAGTCTCACTATTCTTGGTCTTTTGCCTCTTGATTATCATCTTGGGTTTATCAAGTTCAACAACAAGCTTGTTGAGACTGTAGCTGGAACTATATTAACCCAGAGCTTAATTAGATAAAAACTGAAACATGATATTGAGTCTTCCTACAAAAGCATATTTATTGATTTAATCAGTTTTTCTCTAGTTTTCTTCAACACTCTTATAAATTTCTAAATTTATCCCTGGGTGACTTAAAGATTTTATGTTATGGCAAGTGATTTTTTTAAGTTTTATTTATTTACTTCTTGAGAGAGTGAGAGAGAGAAAGGGAGGGAAGAAGGCAGGGACCCATAACAGGGTCTTGCAACACCACAGTTCTGTCACAGTCTCCCAGCCAGCCAATACGGTCCAGTGGACCTAGGATCCAAACCCTGGGCCTTTCCATATGGTTCCAGTACCACACAGCAGTGTACTACTGCCTATGATACCATAGGCTGGACCTAAATGATGGTTTTTAACACTGTAGTCATGGTTGCACAATAATGTAAACGTACCCATGAACTGAAGACTTAAAAATAGTTAAAACGGTAAATTTTATGTACATTTTTATCACAATTAATAAAAGTTTTCTAATACTTTGCAGCTGATAATTTTAAAAGCTATTGATTTTTTTTAAACTTTATTTATAAGTGAGAAACAGAGAGAAAGCACCCACAACAAGATCTTGATGCACTGGAGTGGTCCAGCTTCAGCCAGCCCCAGATCATGGGCTTCATGTACTCAAGGAGGGCTCTAGATGCAAACACAGAGCCTTCCTATGTAGGTCAGCCTTTAAGAGTGTTGAGTTTTACTGCTGAAGCACTGTCTGTCTCCCCACTCCCACCCCAAGTTACTGTTTTTGTTTTTTTTTTTTTCATAGAGAGTTAGTTTTGCTATAGGGCACGTGCGCTTGCTTACCAGAGAGAAACAGAAAGTGAGAAATCATCCTCCCCCCACCCCCGCCCAGGGGGGAGGGCTACACTGCAATCCCTTCTTCTCCATTCTTCTTTCAGGATTTTGGTGGCACGCATACAGCGTGAGTTTTAAAGTCACTGGGTCCGGGACTCAAACCGTGGTCAACTACATGAGAGTCCAGCAATGCAATCATTATGCCATCTGCTGATCCAAGTTACTGTTTCTTTATATTGATCTTATGGCCATCTAATACTGGTAAATTTTTTTTCTAATATGAAACTGTGGATTATTTTATATAAAACATATTAAGGACAAATACATTTTATTTCCTCCTTTTTATCTTTATGCTTCCAATTTCTCTTATCTTACTAGGTTAGCTCTGGACTGTACCAAACACTGAACAGAACATTAGTAGGCACCCTTATCTTGTTCTTAACGTTAAAGAGAATGCTTTCGAAATTTCTCCATTCAGACTGATAGCTTCTGAAGGTTTCTGACAAATACCCTTTACACATTTGGAGAGCTTCCTTCTCCTCGTCTGCTGAGAGTCATCATGAATGAATGTACAATTTTATCAAATTCTTCTGAATCTACAATGATAATGAATATGGGTGTTCTCCTTTAATCTGTCTGAGTGGCAAATAACATTTATAGCTTTGTTTTTGTTTTAAACATTGTATTATGAGAGAGGAAGAGAGAGACCCGAAGACCCGAGACAGGTTCTCGCCATGCCATGATCCCCTTCCCCTAGCTCAACAGCTAGTCAGGATCCTGAGCATGCATTCTTGGCATGCTTCAGGTCAACCTGGCATCCAAATCTGCAGGCAGTTATGTGGCTTCCAGCACTACAAGTCAGCATGCCGCCACCTGCATCACTGCACCTGGGACATCATTAATCCATTTTGTTAAACCTCTCCTACATTCCGGCCTGGTTGTGTAAAATATGCTGGATGCTGCTACTTCACAGGTTAAGTGTATAAAGGAGGTACTGGTCTGATTCACAGCCCACCCCAAAAAGCTGGGAGGATGGCACACAGCTATAATCTACCATCCCAGCTATTTAAAAAGCTGAGGCAGGGGGATTGTGAATGAGCTGGTGGCTAGCGTGGATGATTTAGCAAGACTCTGTCTGAAAAAACTAAGAGTGGTAGTGCATACCTGTAGTCCCAGCTACTTGGGAGGCTGAGGCAGGAGGAGAACAAAACAAGACCCTGTCTGAAATATACTCCTGGCACACACATGCATACATAAAACTTGCCCATGGAGTAGGACTTCAAATGTGCTAGACTGGCTGCCTTTTATTTTTATTAGAATGTGTGCATTTATGTTCATACATGTACGTGGTATATAATCCTCCTAACACTGTAATTAATTGGTTTTGTTATCAAGGTAAAACTAGCCACGCAGAATGAGTTGAGATGTGTTGTCTCCTTTTACGTTCTCTTGTATATGTTTCATAATGGAATTATCTCTCTCTTGAAAGATTGTTAGAATTTGCCTACAAAGGGACCAGCAGGTGGCGTGGTGGTTAAGGTGCTGGACACTCCCACGTGGCTGACCATGGTTCAAGTCTCAGACCTGGCAGCTTGCTTTCTCACTTTCCCTCTTTCTGTCTCTCTTGTCAAACTAAAAATAAACGAATGAGTAAATAAAATTAAATAATTAATTAAAAAAAAGAATTTGCCTACAAAAATATCTGGATGGGCATTAGGTTTTCTTTGAGGGAAGATTAGCTACTGTACCAGTTACTTTAATACTTGTAGTACTATTTATAGACTTTCTTCAGTTTTTTCATCAATAAACAGAAGTTACACTTTGGTAGTTTGTCTTTTTTAAAAATTTTTAGTTGATAGTACCAATTTTGTTTTCTATTTTATTTCTTATTTATATTTAATTGTTGTACATCTTTGTGGGGAACAACATGGATTTTCAAAGCATATAAGCCACGTGTGACAATCAAATCAATGACAATACCATATCTATTGTTCTCAAAAAAAAAAAAAAAAACCACCACCAATTTGGGGTATGCCATTCCACAACCCATTTGCCCCCCATAACCTGCAGTCCTGTGTCTGGTAAACATTTTTTTCCCCTGGTCCCCTCCAACCCTCCTTCCTCATATAGTCTCTGGTATCTAAGTTGTCATCTCTGCTTCTGTGTCTTTAAATCTTTCAGTTTCTGCCAGAGTGCAGACATTTGGTATATATTATGCAAGGACATACAGTGTTTCTCTTTCATAGTCTAGCTTATTTTAATTAGCATTACATCTTCTAGGTTGGAGCACTTTGTTTTGAACTATTTTATGTAAATTTTCACTTTTACTGGAATACAGTTGTTAACAGTATCCTGTTGTTTTTATAATCTATGTTAGAGCCATATTTTCTATGTTAGATTTAAATTCCTTATATTATATATCTATGTCTTCTATCTTTTCTTTGTTGGTCTCATCAGAGGTTTGTCTATGTGGCTCTTCAAAAAAATCTCTTTTGGCTTTAATATCCTCTACTCTATTTTTAAATTTTCTGATTTTTACCTTTTCATTTTCTTCTCTTTTTTCAACTTTATGTCAATTTATGATGTTAAAAGTTGTATTTATGCTGTCTAAAATGAGACACTTATTAGCATATTAATTTTCAGCCTTTTCTCTTTACAAATACAAGTATTTTAAGCAGTAAATCTCATTCTGAACACTAGCTTTCATTGTACACATGCATGGGCATCAAGTTGTTCTATTATCATCCAGAGCGCATCCTCTTCACTTTCATGATTTCTTTAACTCTCGGAAATACATGGACGTTTGTTATATATCTTTTTGTTACCTGTTTTTTTTTCCAATTGTGAACAAAGAATATTACTGTGTGATATGAAGCTGTTGAAATTAGTTCTTTTGTTTATGATGCAGGACATGATAATAAATATATCTTGTGTGCTTGAGAAGGAACTTTCTTTAATGGTTGAGTTCACAGTCCTATACATATTTACAAACTTGTCACCCTGTTTATATCATCTTTATCTTCTCTGATTTTAAAAAATCTGTTTAGTAAAAAAAAAAAAGAAAGAAAGAAAGAAAAAAGCTCTGGGCGCGTGTGTGTGCATGCCCAAGATCCCAAGAGGAGAATGGAGGAAAAGGGATTGTGGCGTGACTATCCCCCCTGGGGGGTGATTTCTCACTTTCTGTCTCTATGTCTCTCTCTGTCTGTCTGGCGAGCACACACGCCCTATAGTGAAAAATCTCTCCAAAAACAAAACAAACAAACAAACAAACAAAATCTGTTTAGTGTATTAGTAATTAACAGAAGTAGATGGAAACCTCCCACTAAGACAGGGGATTTGTAGATTCTTCAGAGATTATTTCATTAGGTACTTTTAGAACTCTTATTACCTTTCGGCTGAACCAAACCTACTTGCCATTATGTAGTTACTCTGTTTCTAAGAAAGTTTTAGATTTTAAAGTTTATTTTAGCGTATGTTAACATAGCTATACCACCTTTCTTCTGGTTGATATTTACATATGTCTTTATCCTGTTATTTTCAACCATTCTGTGTCTATATCCTCGAGTGTGCCTCTGGTAAACAGCATATAGTTAGATTTTTAAAACTTCAATCTGACAATCTTCTAGAAAGTTAATTTCAACCCATGTATGTTTACTTGATTCTTAAAATATATGAACGTGGTTTACCATGTTTTAATTTTGATTTTTTCTCTACTCATGATAGAGCCCGTGTGTGCACACATGTGAGGGAGACAGGAGCACTACCCACAGGGTCTGGCCACACTGCTAATCCTCATTCTCCAGTTGTCCAGCCCACTGAATCCTGGGCACTCTGGCATGCCTCAGGTCAGCCAGGCCAGGGATCTGAACAGCTGTCACTACGTGGGATCTGGCTTCTCTTTAACAGCACAGACTCAGCCTGATTTACTGTTTCATATTTCTCTTGCTCTATGCTTCTTGTCTGTATAGGCCAAAGTTTGTGGGTGTCTTTTTTTCCCCCCTCAATTCATTTTTCTTCTCCCCATAGGTTTGGAATTTCTGTACTTTCATTCTTTTTGGGTGACCTTTAAAATTTGTTACTGTATATTTAGCTTTTAAAAAACAAAACAAAACAAAAAACTCTAGGAAAGTATTATCTTAAGTCCATTGATGAATTATTCAATTGTCATACATTTTTTTAACTCCAATCATTTGCAGGCTATTGTGGTCTACTATATGTATTCATTTGTATACTGTTGCCTATTACTGTTCCAGCCATTTAAAATTGTTCTCTAACCACAGAGGAAGAAACTAAGCCAATAACATAAAGTAGAGAATCCCAAATAAATGAACATTAAATAATATACATAAATATAAGCAGTATTCAAAAAGTTCATGGATAAATGAAATTAAAGTACAAATTTATTTTGATGCAAAAAATTTGTTTAAATCCATATTTGATAATATAAAATTTTGATAAACTTTCTGAAGACCCTGCTTATAATCCATGAGTCAGAGAAAAAAAATCACAACAGACATTAAGAAATAATGTTGAATAGACCAGCTTCTTCCATTTCCTATCCATCCTCACTTGAAAAATGAAAAGGAAGGTTTTGTTTTTTTAAAAAAAAGTATTGGTGATAACATAGGATACTTAAGATATTGATCTTACTGAATTTCTGATATGGGGGGAAAAGTTCAAACCAGAATATTATCATTATTATTATTAATACTACTGATTTTAGAATATCAAGTCATAAGAATAAACACTTGTGATCAGAATTGGCAGATATGCACACATGTGTTCACTTATAACTTATTAAAGTAGATCACTTAATAGCTCTGATTCAAGGTGCACATTATAATATCCATCTCATTTGAAATAAGATATTAGGAAATACAGATTGACTATTTACAAAGTATGGCTTAGCTACGATTCACCTTAGCATGGTTATTACTAAACCATTTAAAAACTTGAACAATGTTAAGACATTTTCCAAACTGACCTATAGATTCAATGCAGTCCCTGCCAAAATCCCATCTGCCATCAGCTTTTTTTTTTTTTTTTTTGCAGAAATTGACAAGCTGATATGAAAATTCATATGGAAATGCAAAGGACTCGGAACAGCATAAACAATCTAGAAGAATCACCCCTGGTAATTACAAAACTGACTATAATGCTATAATCAAGATGATGTGGAACTGGCATGTAAAACATAGACTGATAGAATAAAATTGAAACTCTATAGAGACTTCCACATTTTTGATTAACTGATTTGAAAAGAGGGCCAAGACAATCCAAGGGGGAAACAATATTTTTTTTCCTAATAAATGGTGCATGGGCAACTGAATATCCACATGCAAAATAATGGCACATTACACAATACATAAAAAGTAACTCAAAATAGAAAAAAATAAAAAAGACCTAAATTTTAAGAGCCTAAACTACAAAATGCTTGGGAAAAAAACAGAAGGATGTCTTTGCAATTTGGGGCTAGGGAATAGCTTTTCAGGTATAATTCCCAAAGCACAAGTGACAAAAGAAAAAAATAGATAAAACGGACTTCATCAAAATTTAAAATCTGGGGGGACCAGCAGTTAGCATAATGGCTATGTTGCTGGACTCCCACGTAGTCGACCGCGGTTTGAGTTCTGGACCCGGTGGCTTAAACTCACGCCGGGCGTGTGTGCGTGCGTGCCCAAGATCCCGAGAGGAGAATGGAGGAGAAGGGATTGCGGCGTGGCCATCCCCCCTGGGGGGTGATTTCCTGCTTTCTATCTCTCTGTCTCTCTCTGTCTGCCTGGCGAGTGCACGCGCCCTATAGCAAAAACTTCTCCAAAAAAAAAATTTTTTTTAAATCTGTGTGGTTCAAGAAAGTAAAAAGACAACAGATTGGGAGAAAATATTTCTAAATCACATATCTGGCAAGGGACTTGGATCCAGAATATATAAAAAAAAACCAACTAGGATGAGTAAAATAAAAAAGGACAATTAATAAGTATTGACAAAGATGTGGAGAAATTAGAATGCTCATATAAGGCTGGCAGTAAAATGATTTAGCCACTTTGGAAAACAGTTTGGAAGCTCCTCAAAAAGAGGAACTATAAAGGCATGTGACCCAGCAATTCCACTTCAACTATACACCACAAGAAAAGGAAATATAAAAACTTGTGGATAAATATTCATAGCAGCATTATTCATAATGGCCAAAAAGTGGAAACAAACCAAAAATCCAACTGACAGATAACAAAACATGGATTATCCATACAACCAAATACTTAAAGAACATTATGCCAAGTGAAGGAGATCATGCAGAAACCATCACCTACTATATGATCACACGGTTATGAAATGTCCAGAATAGACACATCTATAGAAACAGAAAACAGATCAATGGCTGCCAGGAGCTAGTGGGAGGAGAAAATGGACAGTGACTGCTCATAGGAATGGGGTTTCTCTGGGGAGTAATGAAAATGTTCTAAAATGTAGATAGTGCTGCTGGTCGCGTGACTCTCTGAATACATTAAGAACCACTGAATTGCACCCTATAAAAGAGTGAATTTTATATACTGTGAATTATATCTCAATAAAGCTGTTATTTTAAAATGGGGGAAAGTTTTCACTGGTAACATGGGTCTACTTCATTTATAATTAGATATCCTATGTTAAGAATTCTTTGCATTTACTCATGTCATCCTTGACTTTAAATACATTAAAAGGGGGGCCAGCAGGTGGTGTGGTGTTTAAGGCACTGGACTCCCACCTGGCCACTACATTTCAAGTCCCAGACCTGGAGGCTCTCTTCCTCATTTTCTGTCTCTCTGTCTCTCTCTCTCTGGTAAGGACACATACCCTACAGCAAATAAAAACTAACTAAATAAAAATAAATAATTCTTTAAATAAATCAATAAATAAAAAATTAAAAACACTAATCTGTCTGATGCCAGGCATAACAATTTGAATCAGAAAAAAAATGCATGTAGAATACTTATAATTCTATGATTATCTATAATGGGAAAACTCTTGACTATACTCTAGGCTCCTAGTGAACAGAAGCCTTGTCTTATTCATCACTTTATCTTTGAGTCCCTAAAAGAAATCCTGTTTCATACTGTGTCAACGAATGAATGCTACTGGACAAAGTGTAAGACTCTTCCTTGTTCATATCAGAACAATGCAGCATGTGTCCCTTTACCTTTCAAAAGAAAAGGCGAAGGGCAGAGATGACATTCTTTATTTACTGGGAGTGGAAAGAAGCTGACATTACAATCTGCCTTTCATTTCTCACTCACCTGCCTTTGCTGAAGAGGGACGAAACAGTTTCTGGCTATAGATGTGTGCAGCACTTTGGAAAGAGGAAAAGGGGCCAATGGTGTAACTGCCTGATCGACAGCGTGCCAGGCCAGCCGGGCTTGGTACATTTTGTATTCCAGGATGTATGGAGGGAGAAGCATTGTCAGGGACTGGGTTCAGTAAAACTGTTGGCTGGTGAGGCACACTGGGGATAGCTGGAGGAATTTGAGACAAAGAAGAATGGTGGCCAGGCCCTGGCGAGAGGTCAGTGGTTGCAACAATAGATGACAAGTGAGTGTTGGGAATTTTCTGCAGAAGAGTAGCGGCAGGAACAGAGAAAGAAGCAGAGGAAGAATTGGTATAGACTAATTTAGCCTCTTTTCCTGCTG
>NW_006160041.1:457381-482051 GCF_000334495.1 Tupaia belangeri chinensis | reverse complement strand
TGAAGTAGTAAATCCTATTAAAACAAACAAAACAATAGATCATTTTAGGAAATATGGGCATATAATTTCTATAAAACATAAACATTCTTTAAAACATCTTAGCATGAAACAAAAATCATGAAAAATATAGACTTTAATGAGTACTCATCATGAACTTAATGAATTTTGCCTACTAAAGACAACCTGACAACATTAATAGTTTATTTTTAGTCTTTTCTAAAAGCTGATGTTGGGACTACCCCCACAAAACACAGCAGACATAATTTACAAATGTTAGGACATCAGGACAAAGTTTCTGCTACAAACAGCTAATTTCTCTCCCTTTTATTCACATTTCTCAGAAAAAAAGAAGCATTCAGAATTTCTAAGCTTAAAAAAATGAAAAATTATTCAGATGTAAAACAGGTTGTCAATAGATAAGAGGACATCCTAAGAGAAAAGGAAGACAAAGAAAAAGAAACTTCTTTGGGATAATTTTCTATGCTTCAGAAAAATTTAACACTCTGATGACTATACTTTTTTCTTTTAGGAATGTATCATAGGACAGCAAATCAATGTAGGTTCACTCACGAGATAATTTATCAGAGTGAAGTTCTGTTGGCTGTTGTTGTTTGGGCTGCTTTATTTTCACTTCTTCCACTGTCTCAGGGTGATCTGAAATAAGAAATAATAAACACTGGGCTTTAGGCTTTCTTACCAGTTAAATGCAAGCATGCTCTCTATACATCATCCTGTTCCTAAAAACATAACATAAATACTAATCAATACTGAGAAACACTGCACATCTCACCACACTTTTCTAAGGACTGTCATACCCACAGGCCTGTTGAGGCCAATCAACCAATCAAATGACTCCTGGCTATCCCCAAATCCAGTGAGCTGAACCAGGGAATGGTACTTAAACCCAGAGCAGCCATCCTTGACTGCCAACAAGCTTGAACATGACTGGTAAAGAAAACAGGTTAAGAGCAGTCAGATGCTCCTGCCAGAAATTCAAACTGGGGCTGGTACCTGGTGGTACCCATTGGATCCAACAATCATAAAATGAATGGAGCAGGGTGGGTACTAAGAGACAGGAAAGGCAGCTCCACTACTGGGTGACAAAATACCTGGATGCTACAATGGTTTCATATCTTAAAGTAAACCCCTCATTTGTACTTGAGATATGTTTATCAGTATACTCAATAACAAAATCACTCTAATAAATTTTTACTCTAATAAGTTGTTTTTTGTTTTTGTTTTTGTTTTCCTACCTCAGAAACAACCAAAGCTAATCATGAAGGGGGCAGGAGTAGAGGGGAATCTTCAAAAGTACATGGAAAATACATATTATGAAAAATTCTGCATAGATTTCAAAAATTTTTGCATAAAAATAAACTCATATTTTAATTTCATGTTTCTAAAAACATTGTGAAGTCCTTTCATATACTTAGGGAAATATTCCAAAATCTTTGTTAAGAACTAGGCTCATGGGACCAGCAGATAGCTTAAGAATTATGTTGCTGGACTCCCACATAGTAGACCATGGTTCAGGTCCCCAACTTGGCAGCTTAAAAACTCATGCCAGGTGCACACGTGTGTGTGCCCCAGATCAGAGAGGAGACTGGAGAAGGGACTACAGCATGGCCGCCCCCCACAGGGGCTGATTTCCTGCTTTCTATCTCTCTGTCTCTCTGTTTCTCCAGCGAGCACATGTGCCCTACAGCAAAAACCTCTCTCAAAAAAAAATAAAAATAAAAAAATAAAGAACTAGGTTCATACAAAAGCTTAATAAAGGCCATTTTACAGATGATCTTTCAGAGTATAAAATAAGAAAAATTTGGATTTGCTCCTTTTCATCACATTAGTTTTATCATCACTTGTTTATGCTTGAAATGAATCCAGGCTCTAGACTATCAAATATCTAATGTTGTTTTCCTTGACCGAGGCCTTCAGAACTGCTTCCAAGTTACTCTCAATGATATAGATGGGTACTTCGCATGGTATGTCAAAGTGGTTCTTAACACATGAACTATAGAATTTCAAATGATCCCTCTATACAAATAGGTGTTGCTACTACATGCTGTTAGGCTTTCCCATTAAGGCCAGGGGAGACCTTACTAATGGAGTGTCCACCCAGGCCCCCATCTCCTCAGGTTAGCACACTTCTCTCTGCACTAACTGTACTGGAATTCCTCAGCCTCCGTCCCCTAATGTTGTTACAGAAACTTTTCAAACTTCCATCAACCTTCTTGTATTTGCTCACTCAGCTTCATCCACCAGAGAATAAACTTTTAATGAAGTCAAAGACCACAGCAGTACTGGTCATTATATGCCTAGCAACTATCAAAGTACCTGACAAATAATAGTTGCTCAGTAAAAGTGTGCAGAAGGAATGAACGGACAAATGAAAATAGGAAAGTTCAAAGAGGGCTGGATTCAGTGGACGTCTAGTAATACAATAATTCAATTCTACAGCGAATTTGTTAAATAGTTCTTTCAAAGAATCATTCACTATTCATTTAATTGTATCATTATTATTATTATTTTTAATTTGACCAGAGAGATAAAGAGAGAAGAAAAGTAAGAAAGCTAGCTGCCAGGTCCAGGACTCAAACAGCGGTTGGCCATGTGGGAGTCAGCACCCTAACCACCATGCCACCTCTGCCAACCCTGTTAAACAGGTTTTTATGGATTAACTTATGAACCAAATTCTTTTTAAAAATATTAACACTGTTTCATTGGAAAAATTCATTCTACATTTTAAATAATTTTCCTGGCTCTCTGATTATGATGTGATTATGATGGCTTTAAGAGCAGGGAAGAAGTCTCCATCTCTCATTTGAGTACTTAGCATACTGACAAAATTAGTATGTTAGCTATCTATGCTTTATGCTTTCATCTCAGTTTTAAATAAACTACAAATTTAAAGCACAAAGTATTGCTTAAAACAGAATGAAAATGTTACTGCTATTTTTTTTTTTTACCATGATGATGTAAACTATAATCTGTCCACACTCAATTCCAAAATGCTTGATTATGCAGTTCCCCAGCAGTGTGAACTTTTAGCAATCTGTGGGAGCATTCTGGGCTGTTATCACAATGACTGAAGGAAGTTAATGGCATGTAGGCTTTGAGACCAAGGATGTCAGACATTCTACCAGGTATAAAAGAACCCCACACAACAAAGAAATTCTCCTACCCAATAGGCCAGGGGTGCTGGGCTAGAAGAAGTAACAAACTTAACAGCAGTCAGAAATAATCATTAGGAGAGGCAAGAAAGTTTAAAAGCACAAAGTTTGAGTCAAGTAGACAAAGTATCAAATTCCTATCCCTGTATAGGGAAGAGTAACCTTGAGCAAGGTACTCAGTATTGTTAAGCTCATTTCATTGTTTGTAAAGAAGCTTTACATGTTTTTTTTATATATATATATATTTGATTGTTTAAAGAGAAATCAAGAATGAGAGACTCAATGAGGATTTTTGACCGGGTCTCCATAGCATAATCCTTCTGTCATAGCCTTCCAGTTAGCGAGGACTAGAGGCTCATGCCATCACACCTGGCCTATTCACACTGACCAGGAACCAAGCCTGGGCCTCCCACGTGACCTCAGCCTCTGAGGAGCAGTGTCTTAGCAGCATGCAATAATATACTGAGCCCACTTGGATTTTGAAAGTAAAAAATAAGATCATGAAAGCAAATAGTAAGATATGTGTTTGCTAAATTATTAACTTTTTTGAAAAGCTCTCTGCTATTAATTGTGGTGAATAAAATTGAGACCATATCCTCTTCTGTTTTTAGGACTATCCCTGATCTCTCACCCCTAACCCTAGGCAGCAGTTTCATCACCTCGGAGACAATTTGTGCTTAGTCAACATACTATTGTCGACTCTCCTTTGGATTTCACAGCTTTCCACTTGTTCTTACTTTTTATTAATTAACCAACATACTTACCTCCTTTTGCCCCACTATCAGAAAAACTGTTGCTGTTCTTAGAACTTTTAGAGTGAGTCCCCAGGAAGACACTTGCAGACTTGTTTTTTTGGGTATAAAAAGTCAACACCTCCTCCAATTCAGCCTCACTGAAATGAGATAAAGTAAGGTCAGAAAAGGAAGCTGCTTTGGAAAAATCTTCCTACCAGATTTTATTATAGAAAAAGAGTAAGCTGAAGAAGGGGAGAATGAAAAGCACAAGCTGAAAATTCTCTATTAACAACAACAAAAAAATCTCTATTAACAGCTAAGATAAATTTAAAGCATGATAAGGCTTTATTCATTCCACAGTGAATTTTCTAAACTGTACTATCCAAAATGGCAGTCAATAGCCATATATGACTATACGAATTTAATTAAAATTAAGTAAAATTAAAGATTTTTTTTCTGAGTTATAATAACTACATTTCAAATAGTCATTCGTCATTCATAGAAAATACTACTGGACAGCCACCTCTAGATCAGCAATCTATTAACAAACTAGGGCCTAGGAACTGAACCTTATGGTGACCTGTTTTTGAAGGGCTCCCAACTAAGAATTTTATGTTCGTGTGTGTGTGTGTGTGTGTGTGTGTGTGTGTCTGTGTGTGTGTGTAGACATACACACAAACATATATATATATTTAAAAAAGAGTATGCGACAAAGATTATACGTAGCCCACAGAGTCTGAAATATTTATTATCTGGTCCTTTACAGTTTGCCCACCTCACTTCCTTCACTAAAGGAGCCACTTGTCACTTTAATTACCTGTATCAGAAATAAGAAGACCGGCCAGTGTAGCCACAGAAAGAGTTCCCTAACCATGTATCTGTGCGATGCAGGAGACCAAGCGTGACGGTCTCTACGGTCACTTCAAATGACTGAAATTATACGCTCTTTATGGAACATCCACAAAATGGAAAGTGTAAGGATAAGGTTCGAGGGATTCTTCTAGTACCCATATCATGCATGGATTTTGCAACATCTGTAGCAGCTTTGCAATGTCCTTTTTTCTTTTGCCTGAAACTTGCCTACATTCCAGATAGGTGGCCTTCAAATAACTAAAGTATGCCTGGATTACTACAAAGAACCCGCATTCCATCTTCAGAATACACTGAATGAGAAGCTAAAAAACCACCTCTATGAGTCTCAGAATAAAGCTCAAGGTCTTCAGAGTAACTAAGTACAACAAAGTAAGTAAGATCTAAAGCTGAGGATGCAAACAAGTAGCTGCCTCTCCCAGTTGGTGTGTTTTACTAGGCCCTTCACAGAATGTTGACAGGTAAAGGCGAGAGCTGATAAAATACCAGTTGCTTTATACCTGTCTTAACCTCTGTCCCTTCATAATTTATGATTTCCTGCCTAACTTCTGCAAGTATTTGAATTTACTAGGCTTCACCTAAGTATTCATGTACTCACCCTAAACTTAATAAAGAACTAACACCACCCATTTCCCAACAAACAACACTCAATCCCCAATCGGTAGGTAAGTGTAAGTATGTTCCAATATACTTTTTATCCCCAAATCTGTATCATTAGTTAACAGTATATAATTCATTTGTTGGTAGGCCTGCAGGGAAATACACATCACTTTTTAAAAGTTTGGATGTGTTTTATAGTTCATGAATTTTGAAGATATCTAGGGAAACAAGAAATTATTCTTATAACCTTAAAAGTAGAGCTACTTTCTACACATAATCTAGTATTTTTCTTTTTCTATTTTTGTAATGTTGATGAGACTGTGTTTTCCCTTTCTTTTCTTTAATTCTGCCAAAGCATGCAGTGCTCACTGAAGAGAGACAGAGACAGAGAGAGAGAGAGAGAGAGAGAAAGTGAGGAAGCACACCCCATGGGGGTGGGCATGTAGTAATCCCTTCTCCATTTCTCTTCCTTTCAGGAGTCTGGGCATCTGTGCACACACGCAAACCTGGCATGTTTTTTCAAGTTACCCAGTACAGGATTTGGACTGTGCAGTCAGTAACATGGGATCCAACCTCCTTAACCTCCCCACAGCTGGCCCTTGCTTTGTTTCTGTACCAGCTTTATTCATAGACCCAAGAACAACAACAACAACAAATTACATAATTAGGGACTCCTACAAAATGATGTGTTCCTTTGTTACGTGTTTCAGCACATGATCCTGCAGCTATAGGGAGGTCTGTAGAAGGTATTGCACAAAGATCCTATTATAATGAAGACCAATAAACTACCACCCGACTTAACATCAGTGGAAAGCTGATTCGCTTTCTTCCCACTGTAACCTTGATGGTTAAACCCCAATTAATGGGGTTGATGGTTGCTTCATTCTTTACTTAATTTCGTGGTTTTCCACAACTCTCTATTTAGAAAAAGGCCCCCTGACATGAGTTTTACAAAATTTAAAATTAAGTGCCTTAGTTATCTTTTTCTTGGAAACATAATATAAATAGACAAAAAGCCTTGTCTGACTTGTATCAGGATAAGCTGAATTCTGGGATTTTTCAATACCTAAAAGCTAATGCTAAGCATGAAGGACTTGTTCTATTTTATATAAATTAGGCGTAACCCTCAGTGTTGAGAAACTGCCCATTCCTCAACCCACTCAGTGTAGGCAAAATGTGGTCATCTCTACATTAGTAGGTCAGGGATAAATTCAGATCCAGTAAACATTCGAGCCTGTAACTTTGACTTTCCAAAGGCCTCTCACCATTTCGAGTGGTGTATACTTTGAAGGCTGTCTAGAACTACAGCCCAGATACGCAGCCGCAGTGTTTTGATAACTGAAACCATGACAACAGTAACATAACTGGCTATGATATGGACAGGCCAAGCCTTTGAAACTTTTTCTCCTTCTGAGAGTGATTTCATTCACATCCATGTGTCAGAAACAAAGGAGTGCTGGGTATTCAACAGGCAATGAGAAAAAGATAGAATGAGATGGTTTCTATTAATCAAGAAGATTTTCTACCTTGCTTGTCTGATGAACTCCTGAAAGTTTTCTGAATTCACTCCATCTTCTTCTTCTTCCTCAAATTTCTTCTTTGATTTCTTCTCAGCCATTTGTTCTGTTTCCTATTCAATGCCCAACCCCCAGAGAAAAACAAGATAAAACTGACTCTTGATATATGTGTACTTTATTATCTGGTTTCAAGACCACTGGTTGATTGGTCCTCACAGTTTTCCACGTACTTTTGCCACCTATGTATGTTATGTTGTATATTACTTTGGTCATTATTTCATAAAATGCTTTGAAACTCTCAAGTAAAAGTTATAGAATTCATGTAAATTTTATCATGTTTTCACTTTCTACTTACATAATCCTTGAGAAAAGAGCTTTTTTATTGTGCTTATTCATATCTGTGATCACACTTGCAACTTTAACTGTACAACAAGAGAGACACAGTATTTCATGACAATTAGGAGAAGAAAACTAAGCCTTGGAAGATACTTGGAAAATGAGCTTCCAAAGTAAATACATTCTTCACTTACAGAAGATACAGGCACTCTTCACTCAGTGGCCATGTTCAGTTCCTACAACTAGTTCATTAAGCAAACTGGTCAATACACGAGCGTAAAGGCCAACATTTTGTGGTGTGTCACGGTGCCACAGGGCATGTATTTTTCAATAGAAATTATGTGACATTGCCCTAGAATAATTTCCCACAGGAAAATATATTAGATAAGTGCCAGAAAGTGATAAGACACACCATAACAGGATGATAGAAATCTGGCATAATGGTTTTTATTCATCCTGAATATTACTATGGATGCATAATAGTACAAATTTATAAACAAAATATGTAGTCTCGTGTGACTAAGAACAGTCACAACAGCTTTGTGTAGTGCAGTGCATACTAACTACCAATAAGACAAAGACCAAGATTCTCATCCCTGAGAATCCCACACGCTGAGAAAGGAGGTTTATCGTACTGGAGAGCTGGTTGCAAGTCCAAGGGGTTTTTAAACAGGTGGGTCGTTAAGTGAGGAGTGGCTGTATAACAAAATCATCAACCAATTTGGAGTAAATTGTTCATGTGGGTTTGGGGACTTGATCTACTAACCATGCTATGCAGCTTTAGAAAAGCCATTGAAATGTCTAAACTTCAGCATTTCCTTCTACAAACTTATCATGCTTTTTTCCTCTCCAAAATGGTATTTTTAATGTATTTGGAGAGCATTGGCTATAATACATTTTGTAAAATACTCTACATAAATAGTATATGTCTTGGGGCTGACTGTAGAAAGTGACATCACTGTATTGAAATGTTTCCGGGAATAAAGTGTAACTCTCTCAAAAAAGAGTATGTTGTCACATTAAATCTATAGTTCAAAGTTGCTCTCAAATAGTCAACTCACTATTGTCTACAAGCACAAAAACAACAGTGCATATTCACAAAGTCCAGGATTCATCTCAGGAGCAATCAAGTTCAACAGAGCCCTTATCATAATTGATCAGAGCTCTTATCATAGTTGATAAGTTCACAATAACCCCAGGTTTTCACAACAATAAGTAGCTTTTAAGCCCAGCTGGTTTAAGTGTGGAGTCCTTCCCCTAACAATAACACACAGGGTATGAGGATGCTAGAAAACAGGAAGATTCTCTCCACCAAGCTGGACAAAGGCTTCGAACCTGTTTGACAGTGTGGCGATGCGAAGCACCAGACTAACAGATAAATCACTTACCCTATTGTACACAATGATAAAGTCACCCAATTGGTGGGCCAAGATTCTTCTACGTTCCAGAAGTGCCAAACGTCGACTGGGTAACACCATCCTCAGTGAATGCTGGAGGTTACTTGATGCTCGCTTGAGGAAACGAACCACCAGCTCCTATAAATTAGTCATGGGAGGTGGGGGGAACAGAGTCTGTGCTAAGCAAGAGAAGATAAGGCTAAGAAGGGATTACACAACAGAGATGTGCATAGTATATTATGCATTTTTTTCTTTTTAGTTTGCTGTAGGGTGTATATGCTCATGGAATAGAGAGAGAGAGAAAGAGAGAGAGAATGAGAAAAAGAGTGAGCGAGCGAGAGAGAAAGAGAAAGCCAAAGTGAGAAATTAGTCCCCAGGGGGAATGATCATACTGCAATCCCTTCTTCTCCATTCTCTACTTGGAATTTTGGGCATACACATACACATGCCCAGGTGTTTTTCAAGCCACCAGGTCCAGGACTGAAGCCCTGGGGTCAGCCATGTGGAATCCAGTCACCTTAACCACCATGCCGCCTGGCTGGTCCTAAATTGTGCATTTGCACAAATAAAACCTAGCACAAACATGTCAGGTATAAAAAGAATACAGAAAGATGGGGGGAAGGTATTCTTTTTCCTAAATAAACCAACGATCAGAAAATTAAAATCAAATATGTATGTAAATATATAATAGTTATTATAAAAGCACCATAATTCACATACAAATAGTACTGCAATAATTCAGAGAGCAAAAACACTTCCAGTAGAGTATTTGGGAAAAGCAGCTGTCAAAAACAAGTAGTGGAAACTAAAACCATGGTAGAAGCAAATGAAATCATCCAAGGTGAGGAGGCAGAAAGAGTTCAGAAATATACATACTAAGAGACTGAAAGAAGAGGGAAGGTCAGGAAAAAAAAGAAAAAAAAAACAGGGTAGAAACCTCAAAAATGTAGAAAGAAACCCAGGAGAAAACGGTGTTGTGGAGGTCAAGGGAGGAAAAGGTTCTGTGTCAAATGCTTCCAAGAGGCTGGAGTTGAAAAGAACAATGAATAAGACAAGGCCCTGGTGCCGGCCACTGTGGGATCCTTTCAAAGGAATACTTTCAGGAAAGATAGTAGGGTAAAAAAGGCCTTGATAAATGCATAGGTAATAAAGACTTCTGATAAAGACTGAAAACTGCTCATTTAAAAAGTTTAGCAATGAAGGAAAAGAAAGAACTTATCAGCCAGGCCCATGCCCTGGTGGTTAAGGGAGCCAGATCTCACATGACCAACTGTGCGGTTCAAATCCCAGACCCAGTGGTGTGAAAAACAAGCCAGGTGCATGTGCATGTACGCTCCAAATCCCAACAGGGTGGAGAAATGGAGAGAAGGGATTGTGGTGTGACCATACCCCACTGGGGGATGCTTTCTCTCTCTGCTCTCTCTCTCTCTCTTTCTCTAGTGTGTATATGCACCTTCTAACAAATTTAAAAAAAAATTTCACTGTAGTTTAAAAGGAAATGGCTTGCTTTTCTTTCTTTTTCTCTTTTTCTTCTTTCTCTCTTTCTTCCTTTTTTCAATTTCCAAAGGTAAGGGAGCTTTTAGAGTTGGGGTTGGCAAAGAAGGCACATAGAAAGTTGTCAAGTCAAAGAAAGAATACATCTCACTTGAGATAGGGGCAAGGCATTTTGAAATCTGAACAGATAGCAATCAACTTATTCATAATATCATAAATGCTTCAAAGGTGGATTTTGTGAGACCAAGGGCCTTAAAAGATGTGGTTGCCCTATAAACACAACAAAATGTCCTTTAGATGATGGATCAGGGGACTTTCTGTTGATGCGTTTCATGAGAGGAATGAGATAAAGAAGAGCTAAACCAGATCAGAGAGGGCGATTGTATGCCTACCTTCTTCATAAACAAAACCACTGCCAAAGTCATCAGACAATGGGCTAAAGTTTGCTCTATAGATATATTTCAAGAAGGAATTTACCGAACTGATATCAAGTTTTAGAGTGATAATCCTAAATATTGTTGTAGAAAGTCCCATAGGAATCCTATATGAATTCTAAGCCAATATTTGCAGTGGTTATTGTCTTTCAAACTTTTCCTTTTTCCCTTCTAGAATTTGATTTTGGTTCACTGTCCTTTGGAGCCAATTTACTCCAGCATATAGGGAACAGTTCCATAAGTAAAGTTGGATTACATAGCTCTATTCTGTTGTCTTCACTATATGGTGGTTTAAGCTGCTATATTAAAACATTATTTTTTCACAGCAGAGCAGACAAACTGACTCTCAAAAAGGCAGTTTCAATTTTCCACTTGGAAAAAGCCAAGCTAACATTTTCCACTGATGGTTGAAGGATTATTCACAATATACAAGGTTTTGTCTTTGGGTTATATTGGCTACCTTAAATTCAGAACTTGTTTTCTAGAATAACCAACAGGTTTTGTTGGAGAGGTTTTTGCTATAGGATGCGTGCACTCACCAGACAGACAGAGAGAGAGAGAGAGAGAGCAAGAAATCACCCCCCCCGGGGGGGTGGCCACGCCGCAATCCCTTCTCCTCCATTCTCCTCTCAGAATCTTGGGCACGCATGCACACACGCCCAGCGTGAGTTTAAGCCACTGGGTCCGGGACGTGAACCGCGGTCGACTACGTGGGAGTCCAGCGACATAGCCATTACACTACCTGCTGGTCCCAAGACCTGCCTTTTTTTTTTTTTTAAAGAATTATTTTATTTAACTTTTTAAAATTCGTTTATTTAATTTTTTAATTTGACCAGAGTGGTACAGAGTGAGAGAAAAAGAAAGTGAGCAAGCAAGCCGCCAGGTCGGGGCTCAAACAGTGGTCAGCTGTATGGGAATCCAGTGTCCTTAACCACCACACCACTTGCTGGCCCTAAAGACTTGCCTTTTATAGGTGGAAGACTGACAACTACACTAGGGTCACTACTTAGTGGGATAAAGAATGCAGCTTTCTCAGAAAAAAGACTGTTTCTTTTTGGTGACAGATGCCTGCTGTTACAAAGGCTATGGAGACCCAGTTATGGTGGCATACACTGGTAGATGCTGCTACTCTGCAGGTGGAAGCCACATGAGAGGCCTGGGCTTGATCCCTGGCCCACACAAAAGTGGGGCACAGTGACATGCGTCTGTAGTCCTAGCTAAATGGAAGCTGAGGTAGGAGGATTTGAGCTTAAGACTGGCCTGAGCAACACAGCAAGACTTTCTCTGAAAGAACCAAGCATGCTGGTGCATGTCTATAGTCTCAGCTACAGAAGGCTGAAGAAGGATGGCAATAAAGCAAAACTGAGTCTTACTTACAAAAAAATAAATAAATTCTATGGAGGTAGATTCTTCTATAAGCTCTGATGTTACAAAAGAGCTTAAAGTCCC
This sequence comes from Tupaia belangeri chinensis, assembly GCF_000334495.1. Classification (NCBI taxonomy): domain Eukaryota; kingdom Metazoa; phylum Chordata; class Mammalia; order Scandentia; family Tupaiidae; genus Tupaia; species Tupaia belangeri. The sequence continues at coordinate 470,050 of NW_006160041.1, read as the reverse complement.
CTGTCGTTTTGCTCCAAAAGGAAAAATCTGCCTAGAATAATAAATCCAAGGCATGTTCAAATGACTAATGTATAATAAAAATTATCACATAAGTTTGATTCCAGTCATCTAAGAATTTATAAAGTCACAAATAGTTTTTTTAAAAAGTTAAGTTGGAGGATGGTGCATTCTGAGAGGTGCTATGATAAGGTGCTGACTTTCACAGTGCTAACTTGACTGCTCAGGACAGAAAATGAAATAAATGCCCATGAGGCATGAACACAATGGCAGAGAAAATAATGTACAACCATAACATCTAGGTTCGAGTTCCAGTTTTATCAAATAGAAGCTATGGAACAACAAGTCTAGCATCTCTTAGGTCTTCGCTTTCTCATCTATGATATGGGGACAATAATATCTAACTCAAAGAGTTAATAAAAATATAAGGTGTCTGAGAAAGAACTGCTAATTGTTATTCTTAAGAAATCAATTTCCATTTCAGAATGAAATAAACCGATGCCCTAATTACAAAGTATAAGTAAAGAATACAGTTCCAGATCTAAGATTCGCTGCATATTAAAGAGAAATCTAGAAACTTTACCATGTAATCATTTTTCCACCAGAAAAACATGCTGCTCTCTACCCTAATAGAGAAAGGAAGAGAAGGGGGAGAAAAGGAAAGTAAAAGGGTTCTAATAAGAAGAGTCTTACAGTCTTACCATCTGTTCGTCCTCCTTGGCAGCCCAACTGGCACTGAACGTCTGACCACTGTCTTTCATCAGGCGAACTTGAACATGCTGGAGATAGGCAGAGAATGCTATTCGGGCCTGCACTTTGCTAAAGAAATCCAAAACAATATACCATTATGAAACAGAATGGTAAGCCTATCAAATGTGTACTTGCCTCACTCAAAATGGCCTTTGAGAATACTTCTATTAGGATGGCTAAGAAATATGAAGCCCATCCAATAGTCACTGCATAAACATTTCCTCTAAATAGTACATGAAATTTCTTTTTAAAAGAATTCTTATTAAAAGAATCAGAGATGAGCCAGTACATGGCATAGTGATTAAGGTGGCTGCATCCCACATGGCCAACTGCGTGGTTCAAGTCCTGGACTTGGCAGTTAGAGAAAATCCTGGCTGCCTAGGCTGTGTGACCAAAAATCCTAACAACGGAGAAGGGACTGTGGCAGGACCATTCCCCACAGAGGTGGGTGCGTGCGTGCGTTCTTTCTTTCTTTCTCTTTCTTTCTCTCCAGTGAAGTGCCCATACCCTCTCATAAATTTAAAAAAGAAAAAGAAAAGGAAAAAAGTCAGAGATGGAAATCCTATTTTCTCATTATTAACATGGGGAGAAAAATGACACTAGAAAATCAGGTTTCATCGTATTTCTTTGAACTTCTTAACAATTTTCTTAGGAGAACAGAGAATAAGTATTGAATCAGCACATGAACTTCTATACTAACAAAGAAGGGTTTCTGCGGTAGAGGCCCTTAAAGACATACTTATCAGTTAGTACAAAGTTATGGATTTTGTTATGACAACTAATATTTTTAGTGTGCAAGGCCTCTAAAGCAAGAAATCGAGAAATCCTACAAAAGGCCAAATTTTAAAGTCATACTTTTCTAAACTACAGGAAGGGAGAGGATAGGGCCCAGAACAAATGAGTAAAGCCCAACAGTTTGGTTTTCATGAACCCACGGGCCAGGATGAACCCAGATGTTAAGTGGGAGAATGGAATCAATCCTTAAATACAGTGACAAGCACCTCAGTGACATGGCTGAAGTACCCATCTATTTTTGTCTGGTGGCTTAGGCTGGATGAAGCTACAGAATGGAAGACAGAAGGACCGGGAGACACTGATGATTTTAACTTCAGCTGCTAATCGTGGCAGCTCTGTTTTCCTTCAGGCGAGGTTTTGGTTACTTCAGCTGATCGGCCTTCCAACACTGTAGCCAAAATTACATCAGCAAAGATTGCGGCCCAACACAAACTATGTTTACAATCCTCACACATGCAATCACTGAATGCTTTCTACTCACTGTTCCCCCAAGGTCAGGATGAAGGATTTATCCAGAGTAAACTGGAAATCCTACCTCAAGGGTCCAAGTCTAGCTTCTATGTGTGTGTTAGAAGACTGGAGAGCAGGGGAGTAGATCTGCCTTTGAGAGTAGAATGCACAAGAGCTTCAGAATATCAACTATCAATAAGGCTAGATCTTTCTGACTAGTAGAGACAGTTTAGGGGGGCATACCTAATATGACTTTGAAGCCATAAATTTTCATTTCAGCTGTTTCTCAACAGAACAATCATATTCTCATCCACTGAAACTCTTTTCCCTTAGTCATTCCCACAAGTTTTACTTCTACAACACATTATTCCCAAGTCAAAATAAATGAAAAAGATCAATTTTGGTCAACACATTCATTTATAACAGGTGAGAAATAGCAATGTAGCAGAACACCCAGTTGCACCGATTGGTCCCTTTATACTTTATAAGGAAATTATTGCTTTTAAATTGAGATTTCAATTATTGTTCTGTTGCAAATCAAATGAACAAATGCTCTATTTTCCATTTCTGTAAATCTTTTTTTTTTAATTGCCAGAGGGTGTGTATACTTGCCAGAGAAAAAGAGACAGAGAGAAAGGGGGAGAAAGCACCCCTCAATGGGGTGTGGTCATGTCATAATTCCTTCTCCTCCATTTCTCTATCCTATTGGGATTTGGGGCACACAAGCACACACAAGTATCTAGTGTGTTTTTTCAAGTCACTGGGGCCAGGATTTGAACCACAGTTGGCCATGTCAGATCCAACTCCCTTAATCCTCAAGTTACAGGGCCAGCCATCTATAAACCTTATTAAGAGATCCCCGCAATGTTTATTCTGAGATTGTCTCTAAGGTACTGAACGTACAGGTCAGCTAGTTATTTGTGACAAATCAAAAAAGATAAAAGAATGAAAACTGAAATTATTTAAACCAAAGGAACCTACTTATAAATCTTCAGTATATAAGTATGTAGTGAGGAGGCTGCACCTAGAGTCTCGAATCCTTGCCACGGACCTTCCCCAGACCCCTCAGGAGCCACTAAGACACCTCACAGTGTAACACAGTCTGAAAACCAGTGACTTACAATATCGTACCCTGAAGCTGTAACAGTTTACTCACTGAAAGTGAGATCCATACTATTTACGAAGAAATAATTTACTTCTACAACAGCTAAGAAAAATGCCATTACTCGAAAGGACCTTAGAGTATAGTCCAGGGGTTTCCAAATGCTGGTTTTTTTTTTTTTTCCCCCTCTGGGAAGTAGTTTTAAAAACACTCATCCAACCCCATACCTTGGCTCGAGAGAAAGGAAACTGAGGTCTAGAGAAGCTCTTGGACTTGGCCTGTGGTCGCACAGCCAGCTGCAGCACCACACAGACCAGAGGCCAGGTCCTCTGCTCAGGGCCGGGTTATTCTCCACTAATGGAACTACTCTCATTCTCCATGACATTGTTCCAAAGTCAACTCTATCCCCCATATGCTAATGTCACCTGCCAGTCTTTCAGTATAAAAACTGGGGACCAGCAGTTAGCGTAACTGCTATGTCACTGGACTCCCATGTAGTCGACCAAGTCCCGGACCCGGTGGCTTAAACTCACGCCGGGCGCGTGTGCGTGCGTGCCCAAGATCCCAAGAGCAGAATGGAGGAGAAGGGATTGCAGGGTGGCCATTCCTCCTGGGGGGTGATTTCTCACTTTCTGTCTCTCTGTCTCTCTCTGTCTTTCTGGCAAGTGCATGTGCCCTGTAGTGAAAACAAAGAGACAGAGAGAAAGGGGGAGAAAGCACCCCTCAATGGGGTGTGGTCATGTCATAATTCCTTCTCCTCCATTTCTCTATCCTATTGGGATTTGGGGCACACAAGCACACACAAGTATCTAGTGTGTTTTTTCAAGTCACTGGGGCCAGGATTTGAACCACAGTTGGCCATGTCAGATCCAACTCCCTTAATCCTCAAGTTACAGGGCCAGCCATCTATAAACCTTATTAAGAGATCCCCGCAATGTTTATTCTGAGATTGTCTCTAAGGTACTGAACGTACAGGTCAGCTAGTTATTTGTGACAAATCAAAAAAGATAAAAGAATGAAAACTGAAATTATTTAAACCAAAGGAACCTACTTATAAATCTTCAGTATATAAGTATGTAGTGAGGAGGCTGCACCTAGAGTCTCGAATCCTTGCCACGGACCTTCCCCAGACCCCTCAGGAGCCACTAAGACACCTCACAGTGTAACACAGTCTGAAAACCAGTGACTTACAATATCGTACCCTGAAGCTGTAACAGTTTACTCACTGAAAGTGAGATCCATACTATTTACGAAGAAATAATTTACTTCTACAACAGCTAAGAAAAATGCCATTACTCGAAAGGACCTTAGAGTATAGTCCAGGGGTTTCCAAATGCTGGTTTTTTTTTTTTTTCCCCCTCTGGGAAGTAGTTTTAAAAACACTCATCCAACCCCATACCTTGGCTCGAGAGAAAGGAAACTGAGGTCTAGAGAAGCTCTTGGACTTGGCCTGTGGTCGCACAGCCAGCTGCAGCACCACACAGACCAGAGGCCAGGTCCTCTGCTCAGGGCCGGGTTATTCTCCACTAATGGAACTACTCTCATTCTCCATGACATTGTTCCAAAGTCAACTCTATCCCCCATATGCTAATGTCACCTGCCAGTCTTTCAGTATAAAAACTGGGGACCAGCAGTTAGCGTAACTGCTATGTCACTGGACTCCCATGTAGTCGACCAAGTCCCGGACCCGGTGGCTTAAACTCACGCCGGGCGCGTGTGCGTGCGTGCCCAAGATCCCAAGAGCAGAATGGAGGAGAAGGGATTGCAGGTTGGCCATTCCTCCTGGGGGGTGATTTCTCACTTTCTGTCTCTCTGTCTCTCTCTGTCTTTCTGGCAAGTGCATGTGCCCTGTAGTGAAAACCTCTCCAAAAAAAAAAAAAAAAAAAGGCAAAAAACAAAACACTGGCCTCTAATTTAGAAAACAATGGCCATCACGTATAACGACCTTGATCTTCAACTTCTACATGCTGCATTCCTCCCACAGTCATTTCTTTCTCACTTACTGGAAGAGCTCACTCTCCACTGGCCTCTTTCTACCTTACTTCAGGACCCTTCTCTACCAATATATGCATCAAACCCTTCCCCTTTGTCTATATGTAAGCACCAGAATCACCGACTCTTCACTGGCTCTCTCTCCTTGCATTCTCATCTTCGTTTCATTGTCGAAGCCTTTGAAGAAGTTAGTTCACATTTGCTTTCTTATTTTCCTAGCTCACAAGTGTTATTTCACCCAGTCAGCTGGCTTGAGGTTACAAATCCAGAAGTTTCTTCTTATTCCTCATACTAACTTGGGGCATCTGAGACACTCTCCAGATTTAAAACTCTCATCTCGTAGTTTTCATTATACTAGTGCCTCCCAATTTTATGCCAATCTTTCTAACTGCTATTTCTCGGTCTTTCTCTGACTTACTCACTGAACAGTGGTATTTCCAAGGGCTCAATCTACTTCTTCTCCATACCTATTCTTGCTGAACTAAACGGAACTAGACAATCTCATTGACTCTGAAAGCAGCTATTGACTAAAGGACCCTGTTCAACCTTGACCTCTAAAGTCACATGATCAACCTGTCCATTAGACTTTAGCCCAGGGCACTTCTTCCTTACTATGTCTCAATTCAAACACATTTTCTTTCTACCAATGAAACAAATTCTTATATTCCTTATATTGACAGATGGTATTACCATGTTGCCAAATGTGAGAAACTTAGTCTCTGTCATCTTTATCTTGTAAATTTCACTAAGTCCATTACATTTCTTCCATTCCTGTGGCCACTGCTCTAGTGAAGGCTTTCAACATCCCGGTTCTGCTATAGGGCACGTGCACTTGCCCGAGAGACAGAGACAGAGACAGAAAGCCAGAAATCATCCCACAGGGGGATGGCCACTCTGTAACCCTTCCCCTCTATTCTCCTCTTGGGATTCTGGGCATGCATGCACACACACCCAGCATAAGTTTTAAGCTGCCGGGTCTAGGACTTGAGTGGGAGTCCAGTGAGGTAACCATTATGTCATCTGCTGGTCCCCAGTTTTGTACAGTTCCTACAGTTCTTACTCACTTCCCTTCCTTTAGGTTTTTCCAACATCAATTGCTATTCTACAATGAAACCAGAATTTATTTTCTAACAGGAGATGCATCATAAATCTGCTTAAAAATCATCTAGAAAAATAAAACATAAGCTACTCTTATGACCTTTCACAATCTAACAACATGCAAATTTTTAAGTCTAATTTCTACCAGGCTCTTCTCTCCATGGAACTGCACTACTCCCTTCTGTAATTTAGAAACACACCAAGCTCATTCCCATGTCAGGGCCTTGTACTTGCCATGCTGCCTGGAATGTTCTGCCTTGACAGACACACACTGATGCTTCATCATTCAGCACTCACCTCAAAGGTTAACTTGTCAGGCCTAATCGCCACAATCTATTAATAAGTAGCCCTCTGCCCACAGACACACTGACATGACAGCCAGCTTTACTGTCATCACAGCATTTCTCACTGCCACTGCCTGAAATACCCGTTTCTCTGTTTCATGTCAGTCTTCCCCACCAGACCGTAAGCTCCACAAGTCTGTCTTGGTCCCCACAGTAATGCTATTGATATATGGCCTCATAACTCCTGGCACAGAGCAGGTGCTCGGCAAGTACTCACTGAGGGTCTTTATGAATAACTGTATATCATACCTCTAAGCCTTTATTACCTCCACCAAACACTCCCACACTTACCAATCACCTCCCAAACCTCCCGAAATCCTACTCATCAGTCAAGGCCAGCAGTAGAGCACATTGTTCATACTGGGGTCACAGTTCTGGGTCTTCATGTGTCTCTCATATTAAACCATGGGTTACTTTGACTCTGGTCTCAGTCACCTGTACTCTTAGTGACAAGTTGGGCCAGTGAGAGCCGGCTGTTTCATAGCTCTTGGACAAATGACTTAACATCTCTAAGGCTCCTTAATTACAGCAATGTCTAATCACAGTCATTATTTCGCAGGACTTCTGTGACTTCAAAACAAAACAAAACAAACAAAAAAACCAACATACTGGAAAGCCATAAAAACAGTACCTGGTACGTAGTACAAGTTAGCTATTCCCAGTTTCACTATTGTCACAGGTACATACCTAAGATTTCCATTATCCTGCAGAATCTGCATCAGGTTAAATTTAGGCTCTGACTCCTGAAGCTCACTTTTGCAGCTCTGTTCACCTTTATTAGTCCATTCAGGAACTTTCGTGGAATTTTCTTTAGCTGAATTTTCTACCATAGCAGCCAACGAGGGTGTATACTTGACTTGATTTTCTCCAAGAGATCCTGCAGACTCCTCCTGGGAAGCTTCCTGTTCCTCATCTTCATTGTCTAATGCGACTTCTTCCTCCTCTTCACTCTCTGTCTCAGTTTTAACATTCATTTCAGCTGGCTGAGTAATCACTAAATGCGAAGAATCACTAATGTTGCTGAAAAAAGGATTAAATTTTCCTCTCTCCCAATACCTTCCTTTTGGCTTTTTAGTAAAAACCCATTTGTCAAACCCCAAACAAGGTACAAAAATTAACAGAAAACATGTGTCACTGTTTAATCTTACATGGTTGAAAACTTATTAACAATCTTCATCAGAGGTGCTATTTCTCATCGTACCAACGGCTCTCACAATGGAAGGCAAAAATCTGAAAACCCACACCACGTGAAACCTTGGATGAGTAATCTCAACCATGTGTCACAAGGTTTTTTAAAAAGTACCCTTGTTCGTGGAGGTACATCTCTCCTATGTTTACTCAGTAGCCTTCTCCTCCAGGGGCCTGTAAGTTCTATGAGGACAGGGACCATATCCTTTTTATTCGCCATGAAACCCCACTGACTGATATGCTGCCCGATACAGGTGCTCAGTAAAGAAGGAAAGGAAGAAAAAACGGAAGTCAGTCTATCAGTTATAGACAGACCTTCTGGAAAGAAGAAAATTCCCCTTTGTCTAAAATATTTATACCATTCACCAGTGTCAAAAGAAGAACTAGACAGACTCAATCATAAAGAAACCTCAACAGTAACACTCAGGATTTTCTTAAACTCAGGCTAATATTATTACTTCTAAAGTATCACACATTTGTAAAATGTGTAGGCTTCAGATATTCTTCTCTTTGAATATCATAAAATGGAAAATTTAAAAATTTATAATCCTTTTGAAATTAAACTTCAGGAAAAAAAAAAAGATTACCATAAAAAAATTGTATGTGATCAAGGGTCTGACTCCTTAAATACTGAGTAAGAAGCTGCTTAACTCAGTCTGGCAGGACCCAGAAAATAGAGTTTGGTGAAAGCTCGCCAGCAGGTACCTGGGTATTTTGGTCTCATTGCCCTCAATCTGCCACTCCGTCGTCTACGTTTTCGCACCTCCAGAGACAGGAGCTTCCTCTCGTACAGAGCAGCGTGCAGCTTGGCCTTAGAATTCATGCTCTCTACTTTCAATTCTGGTGTTCCATCAGTAGCCACTCTGAGGGGGGAAAAAAAAAAACAATATGGTAGCTACAGCCTCAGAAAGTCTTCTCGTTTATTGCAAAGCTAAATTTGACAAAATTTTGTAACGATGACAGACTGGGAGTGGGAACCTAAGCAAATTCTAAAAGGCTTGACAGATAAAGAGAAATACTTACTGAAATCTGTATGAAAACCTAATGGCCTGTCTTGATTTGTTAAATATTCCAAATATAGGTATACCTAAAGAAAATGTTTCAGTTTCTTTAAACATTTAGTAATACTGGCAAAACTACTGAACTGAGTGCAGGGTTTGTGGAGTGCTATCCAACACCATACACCTGTAGGTGACTTGGAAATATGAGTAACATTTTAATTCTTAAGCTGAGTGTTTCAAAAGCTGTTTTACTGCTATTCATTATAAGTTACTCATAATTATATGTTCTTTCAAATTATACAATGTTTTGTAAGTATAGGCTTAGCAGTGGTTGAGATATGGGGAGGATGGCTGACGGCCTATGAAAATGGCATGTAACACCAGGCTGACTGATACACGCAGGCTAGGCGTCTTTAGGAAAAGTTACCAAGACCTAGGACACACCAAATCTCAGGCATTTCAGCCAAGGAACTGCCACGATTCCTGCCCTCCTTCAGATCCAAAGTAGATCTAGGAGGAGGTAAGGGGAGGTGGCAGGGACTCTCAGGGGTTGAGTACAGGTCAGGAGTTAGGGTCAAAGGAAAAGGCAAGAGAAGGCAGTAGACAAAGTCAAGGCCAAATTCAGTCAGGTTAGGAATGTCAAATGGGATGTGGAAAAGCATCCAACAAGCACATTAGGCATTAAAGTAAAAAAAAAATGACAAATTAGGGAAGTCACTGATAACTGGTGCAGTCCAGACTAGAACTGGGTGAAATACAGGGCAGGCAAGATAACCAGGTGACCAAAGAGAGGACAGGCTCTGGATTCTATACTTAGAACTCAAGATCTAACTGGTTGGGGACCAGCAGGTGGCATGGTGGTTAAAGCACTTGACTCCCACATGGTTGATCATGGTTTGAGTCCTGGAGCCAGCAATTTGAAAATCACATTTAAAATCCCAAGAGGAGAATGGGGGGAAAAGGCATTGTAGTGTGGCCTTCACCCCAGGGGGTAATTTCTCACTTTGTCTCTCTCCAGCAAGCATAGGTGCCCTATGGCAAAAATCTGAAGAGAAAACATACTACAAGGGGCTGACAATGTAGGGCAGCAGTAGTGTGTTGCTAAAGTAGGCCTGACTCCACATGGTGACCATGGTTTGAATCTCCAGCCTGGTCAGCCTGAAACATGCCAGGAATATATGCAAATGCCCAAGATCCAACAGGCTGGAGTACAGGAAGAAGGGCATCGGGGAGTGGCCAGACCCTATGGAGGGTGCTCATCTTTTTCTCTCATTCTCTATCTTATTACGGAAGGGGAGAGGGCGGGGGTAAAAAAGTTTAGAGTCATCTTAATTGAATGGGTGGAAGTTTTAACTTGGCACTCTAATAAAGTCCAGTGTTTATGCTCACAAATAAATGTCCATCATATAAACATCACAGTACCTGCCCACATTGCCAAGAAGTCTATCTTTTAGGAAATAGATTTCTTCCAGAAAAATTATTAATAAAAACTCATTAAAAGGTTTCTGAGGGCCAGCTCCATGGTCTGATGGAGGTTGCCAGATCCCCCGTGGCTGACATGGTTTGCGTCCCAGACCCAGTGGCTTGGGAAGCAGACCAGGTTGTGTGCGTATCCAGGCCCTAAATCCTGAAAGGAGGGAGAGATGGGGAAGGGATCAGAGCATGACCATTCTTCATGGGTGGTGCTTTCTTCTCTCCCTCCCTTTCTCTGTCTCTCTGTCTTTCACTGGCAAGCACATACACCCTATAGCAGAAAAATAAAATAAAATAAAGGTTTCTGAAAACAGGAATTCTAAAAGCTCAGATTTGGAGGGGCTACTGAGAATTTCCTTCTCTAGAGATATTTTAAAATAACAACTATAAGCTAAGAGACCCTGAATAGACAATAAATCCCAACTAGTACAAGTAATGATGAGTAGGAAATGCTGGGTAAAGTGTAATTCTAATAAATAAGAATTATATTTTTATGGAAGTGAGAACTATACTGGTCTCGTTGGGCAGTGTATCTATGATGCTAGGAGAATGTTCAGCACACAGCTAACATGTTATAAACAAAGCAGCTGAATTACCTATGAAGTTTAATATCTTGAAACTACATTTATTAAATTTTATTTTCTAACATTTTACTATTCACTAATTAAACAGAGGAATTTAAAGAATTATACAGTGAACAGCCATATACCTGCCTACCACCATTTCTACAGTTAACATGCTTATTTTTCTAATTGCCAGAGGACATGTGTACTCTCCAGAAAGAGAGAGAGAGAAAGCACCCCCTTGCAGGTGTGGTCACGCTGCAATCCTTTTCCCTCCATTTCTCCATCTTGTAAGGATTTTAAGGGCATGCACACACACCTGGCATGTTTTTCCAGGATTTGAACCATAATCAGCCATATGGGATCCAAGTCTCTATGTGTGGCCCTTAACTAATACACTACAGGGCTGGCCCATACAATTAGTATCTTACTATATTTGTGTCATAACACAGATACCCAATCACACATTCCTCCACCTATCCATCGACACAACTAACTTTGAAACCATTTCAGAGTTACGGACAGACATCAGTGCACGTTGTCCCTAACCATTTCAACATGCATACTGTTATCTACGGAGTCCAGTATTTCTTTTACAGGATTTGAGGGGACTAAACTAAAAATCAGGTATAGTGAAATATTAAATGTTCATCTAATGAGTTTTGACAAATGCCCTAGAGGTATGTAAGCAAACTCTAACATTACTAACACCTCAGAAAGTTCTCCTGTCCTTTTCTAGTCAATCCCTCCTTCATACCACAAAGGCAATTGCTCTTTGAACTGCTTCACCATATATTAGTTGTGTCTGCTCTAGAACTTCATAAAAATAGAGCACAGCACGAACTCTTTAGCGTAAGGCCTCTTTCACTCAGCATGTTATTCAAGATTCATCTATGTTGTTTGTTTATCAGTATTCATGAGTAGTAGCCATTACATGAAGAAGTCCTATTTTATTCTTGTTGGACACTTAGCTTGTTCACTCTTTTGGAATATTTTGAGTAAAGCTTCTATGAACTTATTAGTACAAGCTGTTTTGCGATTGTGTTCTCTGGGTAAAGATCTCAGGGTGGAATTTGTTAGGCTTTCTAACAAAACACCAGACTCATTAATCGAAAGTGACTGTACCAGTTTCCCTGCGGAAGACATCCTCACCAGCATTTGGTGTTGTCAGTCTAATTTTAGCCATTCTGCTACATGCTCAATGGCATATCATGATTTTACTATGTAATTCCTTGACTTCACATTTTCTTTAACATATTGGTTATACATATCTTTCTGTGCAAGTGTCTGTTCAAATATATTAACTGGACTGTCTTTTTTATTACTGAGCTGTAGTTCTTTATATTTCCTAGATACTAGTCATCTGACAGGCAAGTTTAGAGAGTATCTTTTCTTAGTCTATGATTTGCTTGCTCATTTTTTAACAATATTTTATAATAAAGATTTTAATCTTGAAGAAATCAAGCTTACCATTTTTTCTTTGTTTACTGCTATATCATCTCTAAAATGTTTGCTAAGCCCAAAGTCACAAAAATACCGTTTTCTTCAAGAAGTTTTACAGTAAGAGCTTTTATGTCTATATCCATGAATCATCTCTAATTTTTGTAGGAGATAGGGGATAAAGTTCTTCCATACTCATTTGTTAAAAAGAGGTTCCTTTCCACCAGCAGTTAGCGTAATGGCTATGTCGCTGGACTCCCACGTAGTCGACCGCGGTTCGCGTCCTGGACCCGGTGGCTTAAAATTCACGCTGGGCGCGTGTGCGTGCATGCCCAAGATCCCAAGAGGAGAATGGAGGAGAAGGGATTGCGGCGTGACCATTCCTCCTGGGGGGTAATTTCTCACTTTCTGTCTCTATGTCTCTGTCTGTCTGGCGAGCGCATGCGCCCTATAGCGAAAAACCTCTCAAAAAAAAA
>NW_006160041.1:432664-456004 GCF_000334495.1 Tupaia belangeri chinensis | reverse complement strand
TCTGGGTAAAGATCTCAGGGTGGAATTTGTTAGGCTTTCTAACAAAACACCAGACTCATTAATCGAAAGTGACTGTACCAGTTTCCCTGCGGAAGACATCCTCACCAGCATTTGGTGTTGTCAGTCTAATTTTAGCCATTCTGCTACATGCTCAATGGCATATCATGATTTTACTATGTAATTCCTTGACTTCACATTTTCTTTAACATATTGGTTATACATATCTTTCTGTGCAAGTGTCTGTTCAAATATATTAACTGGACTGTCTTTTTTATTACTGAGCTGTAGTTCTTTATATTTCCTAGATACTAGTCATCTGACAGGCAAGTTTAGAGAGTATCTTTTCTTAGTCTATGATTTGCTTGCTCATTTTTTAACAATATTTTATAATAAAGATTTTAATCTTGAAGAAATCAAGCTTACCATTTTTTCTTTGTTTACTGCTATATCATCTCTAAAATGTTTGCTAAGCCCAAAGTCACAAAAATACCGTTTTCTTCAAGAAGTTTTACAGTAAGAGCTTTTATGTCTATATCCATGAATCATCTCTAATTTTTGTAGGAGATAGGGGATAAAGTTCTTCCATACTCATTTGTTAAAAAGAGGTTCCTTTCCACCAGCAGTTAGCGTAATGGCTATGTCGCTGGACTCCCACGTAGTCGACCGCGGTTCGCGTCCTGGACCCGGTGGCTTAAAATTCACGCTGGGCGCGTGTGCGTGCATGCCCAAGATCCCAAGAGGAGAATGGAGGAGAAGGGATTGCGGCGTGACCATTCCTCCTGGGGGGTAATTTCTCACTTTCTGTCTCTATGTCTCTGTCTGTCTGGCGAGCGCATGCGCCCTATAGCGAAAAACCTCTCAAAAAAAAATAAAAAATCAAGTATGTGCACACATATGCCCGAAATACCAAGAGGAGAAAAAAGGAGAAGGGATTGTGGCATGACCATCCCCTCTGGGGATGATTTCTCGCTTTCTGTCTGTGTCTCTCTAGCAAGTGCAATGTACTCTATTGCAAAAATATCTCTCTCTCTAAAAAATGGGTTCCTTTCTCCATTGGATTATTTTGGGCCTTTTGTTGAAAATCAAATGGCCATATAAATGTGGGTCTGTTTCTGGGCTCTCTAATCTGTTTCATTGACCAAATCTGCCATAACTGTCATTACTGTAGCATTATAGCAGTTAAGTCAGGTACTAGGACTTTTTCAGAATTATTTTTGAGGCTGGCCTCATAGGACAGTAGTTAAGTGCTATGTGAAGTGCACCTGATCCCACTGACCATGGTTGAAGTCTCAGCTCCAGCAGCAGGAAAAACTACAGGCACATGTGCATGCATGCCCTCAAATCCAGTCAGGATGGAGAAATGGTGGAAAGGGATTTTGAAGTGACCATGCTCATCAGGGGAGTGCTTTCTCTTTTACCCCCAAACATCTCTCTGGCAAGCACAATCACTCTCCGGTAATATTTAAAAAAAGGGAAGGGGGAGATTATTTTCAATATTCTAAGTTCTTTGCATTTCCATGTAAACTGATTTAAAAGCTGGTTAGTTTCTACAAAAAAAAAAAAATCACACACACAAAAACTAGTTTCTACGAAAAACCTAATTGAGATTCCAATTAAAGAATAGATATTATGGGACCAGCAGATGGCATACTGGTTACTTCACTGGACTCCCGCATGGCCAACTGTGGTTCCAGTCCCAGACCTGGAAGCTTGAAACTCCTGATGGGTGTGGATGAGTCCATCCCAAAATTCCACGAGAAGAATAGAGAAGAGATTGTGGCATGGCCATCCACCCTGGGGCCCTGGGGGTTGATTTCTCACTTTCTTTCTCGGGCAAGTACACATGCCGTAAGGCAAAAATCTCTCTTAAAAAAAAAATAATGGATATTGTAACATTATTAAGTCTACTGATACGTAAACAGGGCTAAGTCTCCATTTATGTAGGTCTTCTTTAATTTTTTCAGAAATATTTATAACTTTTAGAGTATGGTTACTGAACATATTTTTTAATTATGTTTTTAATTTTTATTATTTTCTTTCTTTTTCAATGGTTTTTGCCATAGGGTGCATACACTCACTGGAAAGAGACAGTGAGAAGGGGGGTGAGAAATGACTTCACAGAGGGGATGGCCATACTGCAATCCTTTCTTCTCCATTTTTCTCCCAGGATTTTGGGCATGGACGCACATGCGCCTGGCATGATTTTTAAGCCTCTAGGTTTGGGACTCAAGCTGTGGTCAACCACGTGGGAGTCTAGCACCTTAACCAACATGAACCTATTGGGCCCATTATCTCATACTTTTAGATGCTTCTGTATATCTTTTCTTCTTTTTTTCCCCTTGCTTTGTCATACTGACTAGAACTTCTAGTACAATGTGGATAAAAGTCATTGAGAGTAGACATTTCCCTTACTACAAATCATAAGGGGAAAGCCTTCAATATTTTACCAAGTACAGTCATAGATTTTTCATATTAAGGCCTTTATTAGATTGAAGAAATTCCCTTCGATTTCTGATTTACTGTTTTTCTCAAAAGTACGTGTTAAATTTCATCATGTGTTGTTTTTTTTTTTACCTTACTTTTTGTATCTAATGAAATAATTATCTAGTTTTTCTCTTTTAATTAATACAGTAAGTAATACTGACTAGATTTCTAATGTTAAACCAACCTTGTATTACTGAAGAAAATCTCACTCAGTCCTACTTTTTTCCTTTTCATATACTGGTAGGTTAGATTGGCAATATTCTTTTGATATTATTTTTCCTTAAATGCTTAATAGAATTTACCAGTGAAGTGAGTGAGCCTGCAGTTTTCTTTGTGGAAAAAATGTTTAATTATAAATTCAACTTTCTGGATATGGCGCTCTTCAAAATTTCTATTTTACTCTTTCCGTTTGGGTAAATGTTCCCCTCCTCCACAAGGAATTTAGTCACTTCACTGAAGTAGTCAAAATAATACTGGGTTGTCAGAAAAGTCATGACACATTTTGCATAGAAAAAAATATGTCATGACTTTTCTGACAACCCAATAGAGTTAGGTTGTTAATAACATTTCCTTAATATCCTCCTCCATCTTAATACCCACTTTGTGTCTCTAGGAGCTATAGAGATATTCTTTCTTTCCTATCTGATACTGGTGATTGGTGTTCTTCCTCTCTTTCTTTCTAGATCATCTGCCTAAGGGTTTAGCAATTCTGCTAGCTGATCAATGAACAAATTTTGGATTTTGCTAATTTTCTTTACTGTCTTCTACTTGTTTTCTACCTTTTATTTATTTCTTCTATTCTATTTGCTTTGAGTTACTCTGCTTTTTCTAGTTTCTTAAAATGGACATTAGATCCATCAGTTTAGTTCTTAGTTTTCTATAAGAATTTAAAGCTATACCTTTCCCTCAAACCAATACTTTTGTTGTATTTCACACACTTTGAAATTATACACACACACACACACACACACACACACACTTGCATTTAACACACTTTGAAATTATACACACACATACATGTGCATCTCACACACTTTGAAGTTATACACACACACACACACACACACACATTTTTGATTTTGTCATAGGGTGCATGCAATCTCCAGAGAGATAAAGAGAAGGAAAGTAAGAACTCATATTGTGGGTTAATGGCCATACCACAATCCCTGCTCTTCCATTCTCCTCTAAGGATTTTGGGCATGCATGCACACATGCCCAGAATGATTTTCAAGTTGCCAGGTTTGGCATTAGAACCATGCAGTTGGCCATGTGCGAGTCCAGCACCTTAACCACCATATTATCTATTGGCCTCCTGATGTTTTATTTTTATTATTTTTCTATTTAAAATATATTCTAAACTTCCTCATTATTTCTTCCTTGACCCATAGATTATTTAGAAACATGCTGTTTAATTTCCAAATATCTGGGAATTTTCTATAGTTAACCCAAATCCACTGTGCATAAAGGACACATTCTTTCAATCCTTTTAAATACAGTAAGATTTTTTTCATGCTCCGCCATATGGTCTATCATAGGCCAGCCCTAACTTGCTTACACCTCCATATTACCCAAACCCCTCCTGATGGCAATATAAAATAAGTGACAAAAAATAAAGGACCAAGCCCATTGATCTTTAATTATTCTTATGAAGTTTTTTTTTCACAATTTCCAAACTAATAACAGTATGTTCTTGGAAGCATATTCCTTGACTAAAAACTGGACAATTTATAAACAAATATGACTTTCATTTAGAGATTAAGTCACAAACTGGATTTATCTCAGTTTTCCCTTAACTAAATGTCAATCATGCTTTCTTTTTTTAAAGGAAAATTAGAGGGACCAGCAGTTAGAGTAATGGCTATGTCACTGGACTGCCATGTAGATGACCATGGTTTGAGTCCCAGACCTGGAGGCTTAAAACTCACACTGGGCACGTGTGCGTGTGTGCCCAAGATCCCGAGAGGAGAATGGAGGAGAAGGGATTGCGGCGTGGCCACCCGGGGCGGGAGGGGGGGTGATTTCTTGCTTTCTGTCTCTCTGTCTCTCTCTGTCTGTCTGGCGAACGCACGTGCCCTATAGCATAAACCAATCCAAAAAAAGAGGAAAATTAGATTAGGCTAGATCCAACATGGCCAACTGCATGGTTTAAGTACCATACCCAGAGGCCTGAAAAACATGCTGAGCATGTATGTATACATGGCGAAAATACTGAGAGGGGAATGGAGAACAAAGGACTGTGACATGGCCATCCCCCCAGGAGGGTGATTTCTTACTTTCTCTCTCTTTCTCTTTTCTTTCTTTCTCTCCCTTTCCCTCTTTCTCCCCAGTGAGCATAAGCACCACACAGCCAAACTAAAAAAAAAAAAGTACACCGCAAAGGAGGGATGTTTAATATTTCAAACTTTCCGTAACCAGAAGATGTATGTTTAAGAGTTTTTTCTGTGCCTGCAGTCTTCAGTGAGACAAGGCCACCCCAGCCCTTTCTCTAAGACATTTCTCTTGTCTACACAGATGAAAAGCCATGGGTATTGTGCATACTTTCAGTTCTGTGGAAAACTGAAAGCAGGTTCTACTCAGTTCCACACGGAATATAGCTAGCTGTATGCCCTGGTCTGTCAAAGCTAAAACATGCTATTTTTGAACCTAACATGACAGTAATCTTGACTTCTCTTTCTCACAGAGTGAAAAAGGAATACCATTATTATCAGCTGAAGTTATATACCTGCAGTTATAATAAAGTAAATCCCAAACTTAGTTTGTAAAAAGTGGGCACAGAATACTTTTCAATAGAAAACATCTTTAGTTGCCATTCGAGCTGAGCCAAACTGACAATGGTTACATAAAGTATTGTGCTTAGTCTGTGCATAGGTACATATTATGCACGTGGAAAGAATTTCTCAACTTTTAAAAATCAGTTACCGTGTTCTTCCTGTCAATAAGCTTCTTCTTGGGTTTCCCCTACAGAAGTAGAAAGGACAACTGGGTTAGAGAATGCTATTCGGATAGTCTCTCCTGAGTTCACACATACATGCACTCCTGAAATTTTTATTATAAAGATTTAACATGTGATTAGGCCAGAGAGGGCATCTTTGAGGACAAATAGATAAACTGAGAACATCCTGAGAGAAGAGTGCTGGCTGTAAGCCAGAGGGAGGATAAATAAAAACAAAAGGGAAGGACAAATAAATTCTAGAAAAATTATTACAATTACTTGCATATATATGATCTATTTACAAAGCAAATCACGGTTACTCCTTACAATAACTATGTGAAGGAGGTACTGAGGTGTCATAAAAGTCAGGACATGTTTTTCTGTGCAAAAATGAGTCATGACACTTCTGATGACCTAACAGTTATTAGCCTCATTTATATAAAGGAGTAGAATAAGATAATTTTGTGACTGCCCACAGTAAGAGCTTCAAACCCAGGGCTTAGCAAACAGACTACAGTACTTTTTTTTTTTCCTTTCCTGAGACTGTTCTAGTAAAGAAAGGCAAGCTTAATTTTCCTGAGGTTCAAAAAAGATGTTCATGAGAAATAGAGTTTCCAGGGACCAGCAGATGGCATAATGGTTACAACGCTGGACTCCCATATAATTGATCACAGTTTGAGTCCCGTAAGTTTTACATCCCAGCAACGTAAAACTTCTGCCGGCCGATGTGCATGGGCGCCCAAGATCCTGAGAGGAGAATAAAGGAGAAGGGATTGTGGCATGGCCATCATCCCTGGGAGTGACTTCTCGCTTTCTGTCTCTCTGTCACTCTGGCAAGTGCATGCACCCTATAGCAAAAAACAAAACAAAACAAAACAACAATATAAAAAAACCTTTTAAAATAAACAAACAAAAAAAGAAATAGATTTGCCACAATTAAAAACAATTTTTTCAAGAAAAAAAGAGATGCTGTCCACTGTCTCTAAACGAGAATCATGCTCTATCTACACTAGTTGAGTGCTGTTCGTGTTTAAATGGGCTTTGTACTGCTTTCGAAAGATTCTACCCTCATTTAGTTTCCTCTCACTTACCATTTTCTCTCATTTTCCCAGTCTGTGTATGTGTATGTGTAATTCAGTACAAT
Organism: Tupaia belangeri chinensis; assembly: GCF_000334495.1. Classification (NCBI taxonomy): domain Eukaryota; kingdom Metazoa; phylum Chordata; class Mammalia; order Scandentia; family Tupaiidae; genus Tupaia; species Tupaia belangeri. The sequence continues at coordinate 449,444 of NW_006160041.1, read as the reverse complement.
GTACTTGTAGGTTCATGCATCCATCACCACAGACAAGACACTGAACTATGACAGCACCATAGAGGCCCCCTTTGTTGCCCTTTTACAAATACACATGCATCTCTTACCTAACCCCTTCCTATTAATCTGCTCTCTACTCTAAAACTTTGACATTTAAAAAATGTATATAAGTAGAGTCACACTACAGGTAAGTCTAGGTATTTGGCTTTCTTAAAAGAAAAAAGGTAATGTGGATTGTATCTATAGAAGATCAAGTAAAAAAGTCAAGCATTGAAACCAGCAGATGGCATAACGGTTACATGGTTGAACTCCCACGAAGTAGATCACAGTTCAAAGTCCCAGACCCAGCGGCTTAAACTCATGCCGGGTGTGTGTATGTGCATGCCCAAGATCCCAAAAGGATAATGGAGAAGAGATTCCAGTGTGGCCACCCCCCTGGGGGGTGATTTCTCACTTTCTGTCTCTCTGTCTCTGTCTCTCCAATGAGCGCATGGGCCTATGGCAAAAATCTCTCAAAAAGAAAAGAGTGAAATGTTCACCAAGATGTTCTCTTTCCTTTCCCAGGTATTCTATCCATGTTAATGTCCTGATTTGGTCACATAATCATCAGAAAGTCTTAAGATTTCAACTTTTCCACACAAAATAATTTTGTCCAGTGATCTGCAATTACAGCTTCACATTACCATCACCTGGGCAATTTTTATTTAACAATACTTTTCTCTGAGGGTGGGGCCAGAGTAATATGATGTACAAGATCCTCTGGTGTCATTGATAATGCAGCCATACTGTAAGACAGTAGGTAAGATACTGTTTGCCAGGGTAGGATGGGTAGGCAGGAGTGTAGTCAGGCAGGGGACAGAAAGCAGACAAAATTAACCTAGCAAAATGAGTAGAGAAATAGTTTGAAAGTGGTTCTGACAATAACACATCTGGCTGTGCAAAAGGGAAAATGTCAGTTGTGATAGAAGAGTTACTGGATGATGTTAAGACTTGCAACAAACACGATTTCATTTTTTCAGTGCATGTTTTTGTGTGTGCATCCACCATGTGCTAGGTTCTTGATACCAGCAAGATGCTTAACGAAGTACCTACTCTTAAGAGCCAACTAGTAAGTACAAGTTAGTACGTAGGCAATTATGTTACTATCTAAGAATCTAAATCAGACTGAGGGATTAAAGAAAGGCTGGGAGTATCTGCTCGTAGTTTAGGTTAGAGGACAAAGGACATGGCTAGAAAAATTTTGGGATGGACTTGAGGCCATTACAAGGGAACGGTGAGAGTCTATAGGATAAGAAGGGATAAAAGAGCATATTAATACGTCTGATTGGCCATGGGTTGGCATGGAAAAGTAGAGATGAGGCTGAAAAGGTTAAGTACAAGTGGATCATGAGGGGCTTTCTTTGATAAACAGGGCAAGTTATGCTTTTTGGGTTTTTTTTGTGAGAAACCACCCCCAGTGTGGGGGAGGGTGATGACCACACCACAACCCTTTCTTCTCTAATCTCCTTCTGGGTGTGGGGGAGGGTGATGACCACACAACAACCCTTTCTTCTCTAATCTCCTTCTGGGATTTTGGGCACACACACATGCATACCCAGCATGAGTTTAAAGTACACAGGTCTGAGACTCGAACTGTGGCTGTCCATTTAAGAGTCCAGGACCTTAACCACTATGTCATCTGCTGGTCCCTAAATCTACAGGGAGTATACTAACTTGGATGGGAAAAAATGACATCCTCGGGGCTGGCAGGTGGTGTGGTGGTTAACAATGCTGGACTCCCCACTTGGCCAACAACGGTTCACGTGCTAGTGGCTTGCTTTCTCACTTTCCCTCTCACTCTCACTCTCTCTCTTTCTCTGACCTGGTCAAATTAAAATAAATAAAGTTAAATAAAATAATTCTTTAAAGAAAAATTACATCCTCTAATTAAAATTTAGCATTTCGTCCATATAAATGTAGGAAACCACCTACAACAGTTGATTAATACTTTATTACCAAGAGCAATAACACACCTTTTTCCATATTACTTTAGAATTGCTACAAGTATTTATTTCAAAATACTGTCAATACTTATCCTTCCTTGAAATTAAAGTACCAGCTCTGGTACAGATCTGCTGCTAGGTCTTGTTATTTAATGTGCTAACAAGCAGTTTATGTATTGTTAAATCTCTAATTTTTTGTGTTATGCTCCTCCTACGTGAATACCGCTCACGTGGCTAATGTGGTAGTCCTCAGATTGTCTGATCTGCCCTCCTTCCCTATCAGGAGAAAACCAAGCTTCCAGCACAGAGTCCTAGTAGGTTCAGAAACAGATTTGTACAGCTTGTGAGGAAACTCAAGCAAATTACCAATTTTAAGCAAATAGTCCATTATCTTCAAATATGACTGGACAAAGACTACCAAGTATTTGCAGATATATGACAGTAAAAGCTAGAACAAGATGAACAAACAGAATTAATCCAGAAAAGTTAAATACGATGAAAAAAATAGACAAGACATTTTATCCATAAAATATAAAAACTAATCGGGGACCAGCAGTTGGCGTAATGGCTATGTCACTGAACTCTCATGTAGCCGACTGCGGTTCGAGTCTGGAACCAGTGGTTTAAACTCACAACAGACGCGTGTGTGTGCGTGCCCAAGATCTTGAGAGGAGAATGGAGGAGAAGGGATTGTGGCATGGCCAATCCCCCCTAGGGGGTGATTTCTCACTTTCTATCTCTCTGTCTCTCTCTGTCTTTCTGGCAAGCGCATGCATCCTATAGAAAAATCTCTCAAAAAAAATATACACACACTTTCTCTCTCTCTGTCTCTCTCTGTCTTTCTGGCAAGCGCATGCATCCTATAGAAAAATCTCTCAAAAAAAAAATATACACACACATATATAATACACACACACACACATATACACACACATACATAATACACACACACACACACACTAATCAGAAAGCAGAAAGAGTTCTTGGATATTAAAACTGTACTTGCCAAAATAAGGAAGAACAGCCCTTTCCTGTGCTGGTAATGAATAATAAAACAGACAAGGCTGAAAACTAACTTAGAGTTTTATAAGACAAAACTCAAGAATCTCTAAAAGTGTAAAGTTAAGAGATGAGATCTAAAGAATGAAAAAAAGCAAAGAAATATGGAAGACATAATCAAAATTTATCTACCAGAAATTATATGAGGATAAGGGAAATGTCTCCTACAGTTCTAAGGCTTAAATTTCAAGGAGGCACCCACTGCAAAACCAAAATGACAAAAAATGACATATCACAACACATCTTTACATCCCAGAAAATTATCTGAACTTTAAAGATAAAGGAACCTTGTAAAAGTTTTCAGGGAGGGGGAAAAAAAAAAAAAACATAAAAACCCCAGATTATATATAAAGAACTGAGATTCTATGTTCTCTCAGTAAATCCAAAAATCTCTTTAATTACAAGTTACACAACGTGATTACTTAATCAAAGGTAATTTACCATGAGTTTATAGAGGGAAACTATAAGTCCCATATATTTCCTGATAACGGGTCATAAAATTACAAAAACTGAGTGAAATCTGGTTATTTAAGAATCCTTCAAAAAAGCATAACTTCAAAATAATATAGGTTTTTCTAAATAACTAGGGTACTTATTTTGATAATCAATTACTAAACTGTACTGCAATGTAGTTATGTCTCAGGGGATACGAAGTATGTGCGACTAAGTAGTGTCTGATTGCTATGCTATTTGAATTCCAATGTCTATATTCCATCATTTTCCCCCATTTTCCCTTGTATTGAGATTATCAGTCGTCATTTCTTATAAGTCTCCTCAGTGTATTTATTTTCTTACCCTTTACTTTTCCTAATCTGATAATTCTGATCTCTTCTAGTCTAGAAAAACAGATAATCATGTCTGTTAAAACTGTGTTTAAAGTTAAAAAGCACCTAGTAAGGGTCATCCTTGAATAAAATTTAGGACACTTGCTAAGATGGCTCAAAGATATTATGGTTTCATTTTGTTTTTGGAAATGAACAAAATGAGCTGGAAGTTAAGGATAAATTGAGGAAAAATAAGTTTTTTCCTTAAAATATCATGTTATTTCCATGGCCCTTTCTATTAGAAACTTTACAGAAAGACTATCAGAAACCTTCTTTCCTTCTTCTGCATATACTTTCTCTTAATCTTGTGATCTAGTCTTAAATTTATAAATTTAGAAATCCCTTACCTGTCCTGGAAGAGGCGTGTTGCCAGCATATAATTCATGGAGGTCTTGTGCTCCAGGTAAGAGCTAAAAGACAGAAAGAAACTGGTTATTTCTTAAGCCTTAGTCCAAAGGCAAAATGTAGAAATAAAACCATGAATCAAGTACATAAGTTATTTGTGTCTTGTATACTGTTTCTAAAGAAATATACTATTTCTAAAGTGGCAAGGGAAGAGACCACATAGCTGTCTGTGTGGCTCAAGTCCTAAACCTGAGGGCTTGAAAAATGTGCCAGGTTCATGTGTGTGTAAGCAGAAAATTCCATAAAGGGAAAGATGGAAGAGAAGGAACTGTGGTATGACCATGCCCCAGGGGGAGTGCTTTCTCCTTCCCTTTCTGGCTCTGGAAGCACACACGCCCTCTAATAAAAATAAAATTATAAAATATTAGAGTAGCAACCAATAGCATAAAATGAAGAGAGTAAACGAAAAGGGGACTTAATTTAGCAAACAGAGGGCTAGGACAACTGAAGACTTTCTGCCCAGACTTCACCCTCCTGCTTCCCAGATCTAGCCAGGGTCAGAGTAATCCTCAACTACCAATGAAATCTGCTGCACAAAGAGAAAAAAACGGTACTGCTTAGAAATTGCAGGTCACCTTCTGCATGCCTCTGAATACTCAGATTTAACTCCAAACACTGGGAAAAAAAACGTATAATCCATCAGATGACCAGAAACCACTACAAAGGCACAAGAAATATGAGAAGCCAAGGAAATATCTCTCCACTAAGGGAAAAGAATAACTCCTCATCCTCCATAGGCAATATAAGGGAACTCATGGAAATGTTAGATAAAGAATTTAAAGAATTTGTCATAGTGACAAAGCTAACAGAGATGCAAGAGAAGAGAGACAACAAACTCCAGAAGATGCAGGAGAAAAGAGCACGTTCCAAAAGGTGAGAAAGTTCTTGCATGATCTGAAAGAGGAAATACACAGCATAAAAAAGAATCAAACAGAACTGTTAAGAGATGAAGGTTGTAATACAGGAAATCAAAACCTCCTTCGAAAGTATTAAAAGCAGACTAGATCATGCAAAAGACTGAATCTCAGATGTAGAAGATAGAATATCTGACCTAGAAAAATTCACCAAAAGGTCTGTGAAAATAACCCCGAAAAATGAGAATAACATATGAGTAGCACTAGATACCATTAAACACCCAAACATCCAGATCACTGATATTCCGGAAGGTGAAGAAACTAATCAGGGCATTGATAATCTATCCCACAAAATATTGGAAGAAAAATTTCCAAACCTGCAGAGGTATTCAAATATCCAGACGTGAGAAATACAAAGGACCCCACATTGACTCAAGAAGATCTTCTCCAATCACAGCCAGATTGGCCAAAACCACAGACAGAGACAAGATACTAAAACTGGCAAGAGACACGTAAAGTTATTTTCAAAGGATATCCCATCAGGCTAACAGCGGACCTCTCATCAGAAACAATACAAGCAAGGAAAGAATGGGAAAATATAGTCAAAGTGTTAAGTGAAAAACAATTTCAGCCAAGAATACTATACCCGGCAAGATTATCCTTCATATAGAAGACAAGACAAAAACATTCTCAGATAAACAAAATCTTAAAAAATTTACCAATATCGGGCCAGTTCTCCAAGAAGTGTTGAAGGGAGTGCTATACGAGGAAAACTAAAGTCAGACACACAGAAATACGAGTACAAAAAACAACCAAGAGAATGGCCAGCTGGTTAACTTCCAGAATTTAGACAGAAAGATCAGACCACAGTAACACTGTAAATTCAATAGAAGGAAGATTATTACATGAGACTGAACTGGTGAAATAGAGTTTTATGACTTTTGACTAAAACATAGGATTTCTTATATGCTTTGTTTTCCAGATTTAAGATTTCTATCATCTCTTGAACTGCTGATAGGTTCATCTACCTACTATTTAAACTGAATCCTAAACTTTTTCCTGGCATTAAGTCTTAAGCAAATTTCTCTTAACATTTTTTAATTTTGATCTATTAAAACCATTTTTCTTGAAATTAAAAACTGTTGGGGCCGGCAGGTGGTGTGGTGGATAAGGGCTCTGGACTCACACATGGCTGACTGTGGTTCGAGTCCCAAACCTTGTGGCTTGCTTTCTCACTCCCCCCTCCCCTTTCTCACTCCAACTCTGTCCCTCTCTGATAAAGTTAAAAATATAAGTAAATAAAGTTAAATAAAATAATTCTGTACCAAAAAAAGTGTATTTAAAAATACCTATTTAATGACTGCAGTAAGCTATATAGCACCAGGTAGGTGCTACTTTACACTTTGTTCATTCTACTCACATGTGTTCATAGATATGTATGTATCAGCTGCTCTTGCTATTGAAAATATTTAGATCAATGAAGATCTTTAGTGAATCAATAAAATATGGGGGGAAAACGGCATGGAAAGTAATTGCAGATACTGGAGACAATGTGGGAGGAGGGTGGAAAATGGCAGAGGGTGAGAGGAAGGGAATCAAAGGGGAGGGGGAGCAAAATATATAAGAAACAATAAATGGAAAATTATTTATTGATGATAACATGTGCGGTAATACCCTTGATTGAGCCAATACACATTGTATTCTGGAAGGAAAATCTCATTTTGTATACTGTAATGTTGTACAGTGAATGAATGCAAATAAATTTTTAATTTAGCAAGTAGGAAAAAATAGAAAAGGCAGCATTTTTTGAATTAATAAAAGGTGATTTACAAAATTCAGATAACAAAACTGAAAGACAAAAAGAAAACCATCAAGAACAATTATATACAGTAGAGACTAAATGAAGCTGGGAATAAGAGATAATAAAAGACATGCAAATATAGGCAGGAAACAATTTCAATCACGTTAGTCTTCAATGTAAGAACTTTCCCCATGGCTCACAGATGCCTAACACAAGGGGATACATTTTCTCCTCCAAACTTTCAAACGTTGGTTAATCTGTGTCACCAAGTCATTCACATCTCTCTACAGGGTTGGCCAACATGGATGCTCTAGCATAACTAGACAAATCTCCTGAGTATCCTCTCACCTCATACCTCCCACTGATGGTCTGCCTCTGGACACCTCCCCACACGTATCTACCTACCTAAAATCTACTCTTCGAGAAGCTGACCAAGCCCATCCTGCTACTTGAAGCCTTGCTTGACACAAATGCTCTAAGTCTTAGAGGTTTCTTTGTCTAAGCTACCCTACTCTATACTGAGGGACCTGAGGGACCTGTTCATATACTATCTCAAAAAGTCAATTTTTTCTTCTAGAACAGGCAGAAGGAAAGCAGGATCTTGAGCCAGAATACCTGACACAAGTCCCTCTGGATGACCATAGAGATCAGTCACATTACTTTACTGAGCCTCAGTTTCCTAGTCATTGAAAGTGGAGTGAGCATAACAATGTGTACAAAACACATTATAATTACAAAGAACGACACAACTATGAGCTATTTTTATTATACTGACCAGTAATTTCTCCAAAAACATACTGCTAACTCTCAAAAGTGGACAATCTTACCTAAAATTTATTTTAAACTCCGGAGAATCAAGTATTGTGCTAGATGATCGGTTGATAATATTATCAATAACATAAGTTTATTTGTTACTAGATAAATACGTCTCCCCCACTTCCTGTGAAGGCAGCCCAATTTATTTAATATTATTGGCTTTTCTCTACTTTTCTCGGAATATACCCAAGGCGAGGTGGAGTAACTTACTAAACTGATTGATAATTTAGGAAGAATAAAGAGAACATGCTCTAATAAGCAAATCCCTTCTTTCTCAGTGCTGAACTAAGGCATGTATGGGGGAATATCTGACCCCACGGGAGCATCAGTGGATTTGTACTTTCTCAAGGGAGATTTTTTCCCAAGAGAAAGTGCTGGCGAAGGAAGTGTCAACTTAGAATTCTGTAATTAATCAAAAAAATCTTTTAAACATGAAAGCAAAAGAAAGACTTTTTCAGAAAAACAAAAGTTGAGAGAATTCGTTATCATCAGCCCTGGGCATACTAAAAGTTTTTCAGATCGAAGAAAATTAATACCAGACAGAAACCTTGATCCAAAAAAAAAATCTGCGACAGAAAGGAGGCCTTCTGTTTTAAATTTCACAGTAATTTCTCCTCAATTCAGAGCCTAAACTAGGAACATTTCCTGGCTGGCCGTTTTTCGCTGGGTTTAAAGCAGGGAATGAGAAAGGAGGTAAATTCCCTCAGGAGGAAGGGGGACTAGCCCAGGCCTCGGATTGAAGATGGAGGGTCACTGGGACCCCCGCCGCGCACCCAGACAGACGCCACATGAGAGGAGCCATGCTTGTCAGGGTGGATGATGAGGAGCGACCGGAGCTCACCTGTCCAGGGCCTGTCGGGCCAGCTGTTTCAGCTTATTCTGCAGGGTTTTATCGGCAGTTTCATAAGACTTAAGAGAAAGAAAAAGACAGATATTCTAAAGTGTGAGTTTTTATAATTCGCTTGAGCCATGATATTTCTACCCAAAATAAATGTACCATGCGCATTACGCTTCCTGAAATTACGAGGGAACGAGCAAAGACATTTTATTTTCGTCCTTGAAAACACTAAGACAGGGTGGCAAGCTTCTCACCGAGGTGAGCCGTGAACCCACCAACTGCAGACCAGGTGCCGACTGGCCCAGCTCTCTGACCTCGGCCCCGGGAAGACAGTGGGCACTGCAGAAGGCTGGCATGCACCTGCAGCGCCAGGTCCCGGAAGCCAGGCTAGATGGTTTCTCTGGGCAAAAGCTCCACCCCTAAGTCAGTCCCCGAAAGAGGCTGGACGCAGCTCAGCTCCTGTCTAGGGTGCGGCTCCTTGCACACCGGGGCCCCTGATGCTCAGTCTCCACCCAGACGCCGCACGGAGCGGGCACACAGCACGCCAATGCGCAAGCTCTGCCGAACCACTGCCTCCACTTTCTAGGGCATGAAACTGAAGCTTGTTCTAAACTCATAGATTTGTGACAGTGAATTGTTTCTGTAGTAAATTAATTTTCGTTTTAGGGTACAAAGAGGTTAAAAATAGTACTTACAATTTAAAAAAACAATTGCTTACTGACCACACTGTCAGAACTTTAAGGAGATTTAAAGACCCTTTATTCTTCGATACTGTGTAATAAAGAGTAACTCAGCAACATTTTAAACACTGTTTTTCCTTTGAGAAGTTAGGTAAGACCCACTATGTTAGGAGAGTTTCCTAGCCTACGTGTAGCTGCGGCCGCACGTACCGTTTTCAGACACAGGTCCACCGCTTCCGTGTACAGCTCGATAGCGTCCTCGACGTTGCCCTTCTCATCCTCGTCGAAGGCCTGTGTGACGAGGAAGTGGGCACGCTCCAAGTCCAGCTGATGCTTTGATTTCAGAGGGTCTGTGCTCTTGGCCTGAACTGAGACAGGAAGGAAAGCACACACTGAAGGGGCTTTGTCAAACACGGCCGGGCATCTCGTCTCCCCACAGTCAACACACTCTGCCGCTAGTGGTTATGTCACGGGACTCTCACAGTCGCCTGTGGTTCGAGTCCTGGACCTGGCAGCTTAAAACTCACGCCCAATGTGTGTGTGCACAGGCCCAAAATCCTGAGAGGAGGAGAAGGGATTGTTGTGTGGCCAGCCACCCGGGGTGTGTGTGTGTGTGTGTGTGTGTGTGTGTGTGAGATTTCTCACTTTCTGCCTTTCTGGCAAGCATGTGCCATATAGCAAAAAACTCTAAAACAAAACAAAACGGAACTTTATAACCTTTTATTTAAAAGCTTACTAAGGTTTGTTTGTTTAAGAGAATCGGCCAGTGGTGTGGTGGTTAAGGCAGATGGATCCCGTGGGGCTCACTGCACAGTTCGAGTCCCAGACCCTGCTGCTTGAAAACCCCGCAGGCCTGTGTGCACGGTGCCAGCCCAGACATCCCGAGGGGGCCGAGGAGGACTGTGGAGAGGCCATCTCCCCTTGGAGCTGACTTCCCACTTCCTCTTTCTTTTTGTCTTTCTCTGTGCCCTACAGAAAACAAACGTAAAAAAGAACTAATTTCCCCCTTCTCTTCCTAATCCTAATTTCAAGACACTCCCATAAATCTTTTATTTAATTCATCACAATAGAAACTGCATAACTATTAAAAATATATTATTTATTTTAAAAAGGTTCCCTGAATTTCTCTCCCTACAGCACCTCTTCATTTAAAAAAACAAAATAACGAAGAGCAAATGCCAAATCTGCAGAAATGCCACTAATAAAGCAACCAACTCAAAGTGGGTCAATGATTTAAATATAAAGCCTCAAATTATGAAACGACTGGTAGAAGACTTGTGGGAAACTTGAATACGTTAGAGTAGGCAAAGATTTCTTAAACAAGACCTGCAGAGTACAGGCAATAATCCCCAAAATAGACAAATGGGATTACAGCAAGCTAAAAAAACGACAACACTTGCTTTCTCACTCCCCCCTCCCCTTTCTCACTCCGACTCTGTCCCTCTCTGATAAAGTTAAAAATATAAGTAAATAAAGTTAAATAAAATAATTCTGTACCAAAAAAAGTGTATTTAAAAATCCCTATTTAATGACTGCAGTAAGCTATATAGCACCAGGTAGGTGCTACTTTACACTTTGTTCATTCTACTCACATGTGTTCATAGATATGTATGTATCAGCTGCTCTTGCTATTGAAAATATTTAGATCAATGAAGATCTTTAGTGAATCAATAAAATATGGGGGGAAAACGGCATGGAAAGTAATTGCAGATACTGGAGACAATGTGGGAGGAGGGTGGAAAATGGCAGAGGGTGAGAGGAAGGGAATCAAAGGGGAGGGGGAGCAAAATATATAAGAAACAATAAATGGAAAATTATTTATTGATGATAACATGTGCGGTAATACCCTTGATTGAGCCAATACACATTGTATTCTGGAAGGAAAATCTCATTTTGTATACTGTAATGTTGTACAGTGAATGAATGCAAATAAATTTTTAATTTAGCAAGTAGGAAAAAATAGAAAAGGCAGCATTTTTTGAATTAATAAAAGGTGATTTACAAAATTCAGATAACAAAACTGAAAGACAAAAAGAAAACCATCAAGAACAATTATATACAGTAGAGACTAAATGAAGCTGGGAATAAGAGATAATAAAAGACATGCAAATATAGGCAGGAAACAATTTCAATCACGTTAGTCTTCAATGTAAGAACTTTCCCCATGGCTCACAGATGCCTAACACAAGGGGATACATTTTCTCCTCCAAACTTTCAAACGTTGGTTAATCTGTGTCACCAAGTCATTCACATCTCTCTACAGGGTTGGCCAACATGGATGCTCTAGCATAACTAGACAAATCTCCTGAGTATCCTCTCACCTCATACCTCCCACTGATGGTCTGCCTCTGGACACCTCCCCACACGTATCTACCTACCTAAAATCTACTCTTCGAGAAGCTGACCAAGCCCATCCTGCTACTTGAAGCCTTGCTTGACACAAATGCTCTAAGTCTTAGAGGTTTCTTTGTCTAAGCTACCCTACTCTATACTGAGGGACCTGAGGGACCTGTTCATATACTATCTCAAAAAGTCAATTTTTTCTTCTAGAACAGGCAGAAGGAAAGCAGGATCTTGAGCCAGAATACCTGACACAAGTCCCTCTGGATGACCATAGAGATCAGTCACATTACTTTACTGAGCCTCAGTTTCCTAGTCATTGAAAGTGGAGTGAGCATAACAATGTGTACAAAACACATTATAATTACAAAGAACGACACAACTATGAGCTATTTTTATTATACTGACCAGTAATTTCTCCAAAAACATACTGCTAACTCTCAAAAGTGGACAATCTTACCTAAAATTTATTTTAAACTCCGGAGAATCAAGTATTGTGCTAGATGATCGGTTGATAATATTATCAATAACATAAGTTTATTTGTTACTAGATAAATACGTCTCCCCCACTTCCTGTGAAGGCAGCCCAATTTATTTAATATTATTGGCTTTTCTCTACTTTTCTCGGAATATACCCAAGGCGAGGTGGAGTAACTTACTAAACTGATTGATAATTTAGGAAGAATAAAGAGAACATGCTCTAATAAGCAAATCCCTTCTTTCTCAGTGCTGAACTAAGGCATGTATGGGGGAATATCTGACCCCACGGGAGCATCAGTGGATTTGTACTTTCTCAAGGGAGATTTTTTCCCAAGAGAAAGTGCTGGCGAAGGAAGTGTCAACTTAGAATTCTGTAATTAATCAAAAAAATCTTTTAAACATGAAAGCAAAAGAAAGACTTTTTCAGAAAAACAAAAGTTGAGAGAATTCGTTATCATCAGCCCTGGGCATACTAAAAGTTTTTCAGATCGAAGAAAATTAATACCAGACAGAAACCTTGATCCAAAAAAAAAAAGAATAAAGAACACTGAAAATGATCATGTATATTGGGACCAGCAATTAGTGTAATGGCAGTGTTGCTGGACTCCCATGTAACCCGGGGAACCAAGGTGACTAAAGCTATGCTCTCTACACCTTATATTCTAGACTCTCAAAACACTCAGACAAGAAGCCATTTTAAATCTGGGGTGTGTTCTGGCGTGTGCAGTAAACAAGGCGACTAAAGTCATGCTCTAAACCTCATCTTCTAGACTCCTGAAACATTCAGACAAGGAGAGATTTTTGTCACAGAATGACCAGGAACCACTGCAAAGCCACAAGAAATATGAGAAATCAAGGAAACATCTCTCCCATAAAAGAAAAGAGCAATCTTTTACCATCCACAGACAGTACAGTGGAATTAATGAAAATATGTGATAGAGAATTCAGAATATTCATAGTGACAAAACTAAATGAGATGCAAGAGGTGAGAGACAATGAACTCCAAAAGATGCAGGAGAAAAGAGACAATGAGTTCCAGGAGGTGACGAAGTTCTTGCACAATCTGAAAGAGGAACTACATACCATAAAAAAAGAATCAAACAGAGCTGCTAGAATTGAAGGCTGTAATACAGGAAATCAAATCCTCCCTCAAAAGTATTAAAAGCAGATTTGGAGACCAGCAGTTAGTGTAATGGCTATGTCGCTGAACTCCCATGTAGTCGACCGCAGTTCGAGTCCCAGACCCGGTGGCTTAAACTCAAGCCGGGCGTGTGTGCATGCATGCCCAAGATCCCGAGAGGAGAAGGGACTGTGGTGTGGCCATCCCCCCTAGGGGGTGATTTCTCACTGTCTGTCTCTCTGTCTCTCTCTATCTCTCTGGCGAGCACATGTGCCCTATAGCAAAAAAGGTCTCAAAAGGAACAAAATTACCATCTTTTTATTTACTATGCTTTGTTTTCTAACTTTAAAGATTTTGCTCTTTTGACTTATTGATAAGGTTAGCAATTTGTTAAAATGTTTTTTTCTTCTTGTTTGTTTGCTTCTTTAAATGGAAACAATTTTATTTCCCTTCCTGACCCCTCTGGAATTGGCAAATATTTGGGAATTTTCTTATTTTGTCGCAGAATGGTTATCTGCATAAGTTCAATAATACCTGTTGCCTTGAATCAGAAATTAGAAATACTCGTTATTGGACAGGGCTTTGACTGGAATGTCATATTTGAAGATTAAACCAGAAAACTATGGAGCTAAGGTAAATCTTAAGTCAATGGAAGCTCTTGGAAAGATGGCCTGGCACAATGAACATTTCTGCCTGGTGGAGAGGATTAGAGAATCTAAATGAAAGAATTTGAACAACAACAAAAAAAAAACAACAAAAAAAATAAACTGGACTTTTCCAGTCCATCACTGTAATCAATAAAGATTGCAAAAGAGTAGCCACGGGGAACCAGCAGTTAGCGTAATGGCTATGTCGCTGGATTCCCACGTAGTCAACCGCGGTTCGCATCCTGGACCTGGTGGCTTAGAACTCATGCCGGGCACGTGTGCGTGCGTGCCCAAGATCCCAAGAGGAGAATGGAGGAGAATGGATTGTGGTGTGACCATCCCCCCTGGGGGGTGATTTCTTGCTTTCTGTCTCTATGTCTCTCTCTGTCTGTCTGGCGAGCACACGCAGAGAAGAAATGCAGCCTAAATTAAAAAAAAAAGAGTAGCCACAACCAGAGGTTTAACTTGAGGAAGACTTTGAAGAAAGATAAAGAGACTGATCTTTGTTAGGAGATAATCTATCACAGAATACCCGGTAGGCAGGGCTGAATTGAGAAGGTTCATGTGTGAGTTATGTGCTAGGTGTTTGCTTTCCAACAATTTGAGTAGTTGACATGTAAATATTTTCTCAAAAATATTTAAAACCAGGAACCAGCAGTTAGCGTAATGGCTATGTCGCTGGACTCCCACGTAGTCGACTGCAGTTTGTGTCCCGGACCTGGTGGCTTAAAACTCACGCCGGGCGCGTGTGTGTGCGTGCCCAAGATCCCGAGAGGAGAATGGAGGAGAAGGGATTGCGGCGTGACCATCCCCCATGGGGGGTGATTTCTCACTTTCTGTCTCTATGTCTCTCTCTGTCTGTCTGGCGAGCGCACGCGCCCTACAGTGAAAATCTCTCCAAAAAAAAAAAAAAAAATTTAAAACCACACTGTCTCTGTTACAGAGTCACAAACAAAATTACAACAAATATTTTGATAATTATCTTTAAATTCAATTTCTTGAAATTTTGAAAGTTGTTTACTAATTGTTATGAACTATGGAGTATGACCTAAAACTTTTTGATATGCAAAGTAAATGTGGGAAAACGCAAAAATAAATAAATAAATAAATAAGACGCACACAGATGAAATGTGCAAATTCCTACAAAGATACCAATTACCTACAAATACATCATCTGAATAACCCTATGATTTATTAGTGAAACTGAAACTGTACTCCAGGTCCACATGACTTCAACAGTAAACTATCAAACATTAAAAAATATCAATTCTACATAAACTCTTCCAGAAAACTGAAGAGACAAAAATATTTCATAACTCATTTTAAGAGGCAGCGTTACCCTGATATCAAAACCAAAAGTATTACAAGAAAACTATAAACCAGGGCCAGCAGGTGGTATGGTAATTAAGGCACTGGATTCCCAAATGGGCAACCACAGTTCAAGTCCCAGACTTGGCAACTTGAAAATCACACTAGGCATGTGTGCATGCATGACCAAAGTCCCAAGAAGAAAATGGAGGAAAAGGGATTGTGGGATAGCTATTCCCCTGAGGAGATAATTTCTCTCTCTCTTCCTCTCTCTATCAAGCATATGTACCCTAGGGCTAAAAAGATTAAAAAAAAAAAAAAAAAAAAGAAAGAAAGCCAAAGAGCAATGTCTCTAATGAACACAGATTTAAAAATTCTAAACTAAATATTAGTAAATCAAGTTCAACAGTTTAGAAAAAAGATAATGTGGGGCCAGCAGGTGGTATGGTGGTTAAAGGGCACTGGACTCCCATATGGCCGACTATAGTTCAAGTCCTAGACCTGGAGGCACACTTTCTCAATTTCTCTCTCTTCAAATTAAAATAAATAAATAAATAAATAAAGTTAAAATAATTTTTTAAAAAAGATAATGTATCATGACAAAGTAGAAGGAATGTAATACTGGCTTAACAGTAAAAAGATTAATGAAATTCACTATATTTACAAATCAAAAGAGGAAAATCATGTGATCATCTTAAGAGGTAAGATCAGGAGTAAGATGAAGATGTCTACTTTTTACTAGTTTATTCAACATTGCTCTGTAGCTTCCAGCCAATGCAATCAAGCTATAAATAAATTTTAAAAAGGCACCTAGATTGGAAAGAAAGAAATAAAACTGTCTTTATTCGCAGTCAATACACTATGTAAAAAATCTGACAGAATTTATAATAAAATGGTACCTCAGTTTAGTAAGATTGTGCGACAAGAGATTGGTAAGCAAAAATCAATTGTATTTCTACATTCTAGGAAAAAAATGAGAAATTGAAATGAACGAAAGAGTAGCATTTATAAAGAGCATCTAAAAGTATTGAATTCTGAGAAGATGCCTTCATGGCTCCTGAGAAGTACTGATTTCAGGGGAATAAGAGAAATGAAGCTTTTCCACTGATAATTCAGCCTCCAGCCCACAAACTCGAGTGCTAAGAAGCCTTTCAAGCCTCCTGTCTCTATCTCTGTCTCTGACTCTCTCCACCTCTGTCTCTGTCTTCACATTTTTTTCTAATATTTCCTTTTTAAAATATTTTAAGGTAAAGCATTCTCTTGGCTTTCAGCCCCTCCTTTCCCTTTATCTTGTTAATAATCCCCTCTCCCCCTCCCAAACCAGGAAAGGCAAGGGAACAGGCTTTCAGAGGACACCTTCATGGCTCCTGAGAAGTGTGCCATGATGGGACCAGCAGTTAGAGTAATGGCTATGTTGCTGAACTCCCATGTAGTAGACCGCAGTTAGTGTCCTGGAGCTGGTGGCTTAAAAAAACTCACGCTGGGTGTGTGTGCGTGCGTGCCCAAGATCCAGAGAGAAGAATGGAGGAGAAGGGATTGCGGCGTGGGTTTTCTAGTTTTTGCATTTAAAAAAAAATTATATTTTAGTTTTTTTTTTTTTTTTTTAGTTTTTTTCCTTCTATTTTT
>NW_006160041.1:419760-428476 GCF_000334495.1 Tupaia belangeri chinensis | reverse complement strand
TGCCCAAGATCCCGAGAGGAGAATGGAGGAGAAGGGATTGCGGCGTGACCATCCCCCATGGGGGGTGATTTCTCACTTTCTGTCTCTATGTCTCTCTCTGTCTGTCTGGCGAGCGCACGCGCCCTACAGTGAAAATCTCTCCAAAAAAAAAAAAAAAAATTTAAAACCACACTGTCTCTGTTACAGAGTCACAAACAAAATTACAACAAATATTTTGATAATTATCTTTAAATTCAATTTCTTGAAATTTTGAAAGTTGTTTACTAATTGTTATGAACTATGGAGTATGACCTAAAACTTTTTGATATGCAAAGTAAATGTGGGAAAACGCAAAAATAAATAAATAAATAAATAAGACGCACACAGATGAAATGTGCAAATTCCTACAAAGATACCAATTACCTACAAATACATCATCTGAATAACCCTATGATTTATTAGTGAAACTGAAACTGTACTCCAGGTCCACATGACTTCAACAGTAAACTATCAAACATTAAAAAATATCAATTCTACATAAACTCTTCCAGAAAACTGAAGAGACAAAAATATTTCATAACTCATTTTAAGAGGCAGCGTTACCCTGATATCAAAACCAAAAGTATTACAAGAAAACTATAAACCAGGGCCAGCAGGTGGTATGGTAATTAAGGCACTGGATTCCCAAATGGGCAACCACAGTTCAAGTCCCAGACTTGGCAACTTGAAAATCACACTAGGCATGTGTGCATGCATGACCAAAGTCCCAAGAAGAAAATGGAGGAAAAGGGATTGTGGGATAGCTATTCCCCTGAGGAGATAATTTCTCTCTCTCTTCCTCTCTCTATCAAGCATATGTACCCTAGGGCTAAAAACTTTAAAAAAAAAAAAAAAAAAAAGAAAGAAAGCCAAAGAGCAATGTCTCTAATGAACACAGATTTAAAAATTCTAAACTAAATATTAGTAAATCAAGTTCAACAGTTTAGAAAAAAGATAATGTGGGGCCAGCAGGTGGTATGGTGGTTAAAGGGCACTGGACTCCCATATGGCCGACTATAGTTCAAGTCCTAGACCTGGAGGCACACTTTCTCAATTTCTCTCTCTTCAAATTAAAATAAATAAATAAATAAATAAAGTTAAAATAATTTTTTAAAAAAGATAATGTATCATGACAAAGTAGAAGGAATGTAATACTGGCTTAACAGTAAAAAGATTAATGAAATTCACTATATTTACAAATCAAAAGAGGAAAATCATGTGATCATCTTAAGAGGTAAGATCAGGAGTAAGATGAAGATGTCTACTTTTTACTAGTTTATTCAACATTGCTCTGTAGCTTCCAGCCAATGCAATCAAGCTATAAATAAATTTTAAAAAGGCACCTAGATTGGAAAGAAAGAAATAAAACTGTCTTTATTCGCAGTCAATACACTATGTAAAAAATCTGACAGAATTTATAATAAAATGGTACCTCAGTTTAGTAAGATTGTGCGACAAGAGATTGGTAAGCAAAAATCAATTGTATTTCTACATTCTAGGAAAAAAATGAGAAATTGAAATGAACGAAAGAGTAGCATTTATAAAGAGCATCTAAAAGTATTGAATTCTGAGAAGATGCCTTCATGGCTCCTGAGAAGTACTGATTTCAGGGGAATAAGAGAAATGAAGCTTTTCCACTGATAATTCAGCCTCCAGCCCACAAACTCGAGTGCTAAGAAGCCTTTCAAGCCTCCTGTCTCTATCTCTGTCTCTGACTCTCTCCACCTCTGTCTCTGTCTTCACATTTTTTTCTAATATTTCCTTTTTAAAATATTTTAAGGTAAAGCATTCTCTTGGCTTTCAGCCCCTCCTTTCCCTTTATCTTGTTAATAATCCCCTCTCCCCCTCCCAAACCAGGAAAGGCAAGGGAACAGGCTTTCAGAGGACACCTTCATGGCTCCTGAGAAGTGTGCCATGATGGGACCAGCAGTTAGAGTAATGGCTATGTTGCTGAACTCCCATGTAGTAGACCGCAGTTAGTGTCCTGGAGCTGGTGGCTTAAAAAAACTCACGCTGGGTGTGTGTGCGTGTGTGCCCAAGATCCAGAGAGAAGAATGGAGGAGAAGGGATTGCGGCGTGGGTTTTCTAGTTTTTGCATTTAAAAAAAAATTATATTTTAGTTTTTTTTTTTTTTTTTAGTTTTTTTCCTTCTATTTTTCTCTGTTTATTGTTGTTTTGTTACTGTTGTTTCTCTCTCTCTGTTTCCTTTTCTGCATGCTCGTGGATGCTCAGATTGAACTTCAAGTTTAGGAAAAACATACCATCCATCAGATGACTAGAAATCACCGCTGGGCCACAAGAAATATGAGAAAGCAAGAAAATACCTCTCCTCCAAGGGAAAAGAATAACTCCTCTTCATCCATAGAAAGTTAAATGAAAATCATGGAAATGTCTGATAAAGAATTTAAAACATTCATAATGGCAAAGCTAACAGAGATGGAAGAGAGACAATGAACTACAGAAGAGAAAGGAGAAAGGACCTGAGAAGTTCCAGGAGGTGAGGAAATTCTTGAAGATCTAAAAGAGGAATTACACACTTTACAAAAGAATTAAGTGGAACTGTTAGAGATGAAGGCTATAATTCAGGAAGTCAAAATCTCCCTTGAAAGTATTAAAAGCAGACTAGATCATACAGAAAATAGAATCTCAGACATAGAAGAGAAAATTGCTGACCTAGAAAAATCCACCACAAAGACTGAGAAAATTGCCCAAAAATTTGAGAATAATATACAAGAAGTACTAGATACCATCAAACATCCAAACATCCGGATAACTGGCATCCCAGAAGGCAAAGAGACTCATAAGGGCATTGATAATCTATTCCATGAAATCCTGCAAGAAAAATTTCCAAACCTAGACAGGCACTCAAAGATCTAGTCCCAAGAAATAAAATGGACCCCAAATAGAATCAACCCAAAAAGATCTTCTCCAAGACACATTATAACCAGACTGACCAACACAACAGACAAAGACAAGATAGATTGGCAAAAGAAAAATGGCAAGTTACCTACAAAGGATATCCCATCAGGCTAACAGCAGACCTCTCATCGGAAACAATGCAAGCAAGGTAAGAATGGGAAAATATATTTGAAGTGTTAAGGGAAAAGCAAGAATACTGTGCCTGGCAAGATTATTCTTCATATGGGAAGAAAAGACAAGAACATTCTCAGATAAACAAAACCTGAACGAATTTACCAACACGAGACCAGATTTCCAAGAAGTTCTCAAGGGAGTTCTATGTCGGGAAAATTAAATGCAGACCCACAGAAATAATAATTCAAAAACTAAGAAAATGGCCAACTTAATCATAGGGACAAGTCTGGAGTTGAATATTATATCCCAGAATTCAATCGGGAAGATCAAACCACAACAAAAGATAGATTAAATACATGAGACTGAACTGGTGAAATAGCATTTTTTTGTTCAGTTTTAAGAGTTTTTGTCCCATCTTGAGCTGTCAATAGGTTCATGTACCTACTATTTGAATAGAATACTGACCTGTTCCCAGGCTTTAAGTTTTAAGCAAATTTCCTTACCAATTCAAAATTGCTTTTCTTGAAATTACCAGTTGAACTTGTTACTGAAAGTAGTTAATTATTTAAGAAGTTGTGTGATCAATAAAATGTGGGGGGAAAAGGAATGGAAGACAACTGTAGACAACAGAGATAGTGTAAGAAGAGGGTGGGAAAAGGCAGAGGGTCAGACATAGGGGGGTATATGTATATATATGTATATATATGTGTGTGTGTGTGTGTGTGTGTGTGTGTATGTATGTATATATATATATGAAACTAGAAATGGAAAATTATTGATGATAACATGCATGATTAAGCCACTATGCAGTATATTCTGGATGGGAAACCACATTTTATATGCTGTGACGATGCTTAGACAATGAATGTAAATTAATTAATTTAAAAAAAAGCTTCAGAAAAAAAGTACTAAATACTTAGAATAAATCTGACAAAAGATGTCAAAGACCTACACTGAACAATGCCAAACACCACTGAGAAAAATTAAAGCCCTATATAAATAGGCAGATAGATATACCTGGTTCGTATGTTGTGACATAATATTAATATTGTTAAGTTGCCCATGCGCTTCAAATTGAAGAGTCAATGCAATCCTAATTAAAATTCCAACTAGGCTTTTTTGTGGAAATTGAAAACTGATTTTAAAACTTATATATTCATGTAAAGTAACGTAGAATAGCCAAACAACTTGGGAAAAAATGTTAGAATAAAACTCATGAAGCTATACTGACTGAGGCAGTGAAGTAACGTATGGGCACAAAGACAAACAGATGAGTGGGAAAGAACAGGTGAATTGATATCTGAGGCACAAGGTAGTGGTGGGGGTGGAGACAGGACTGACCTATATAAGGCATGAAGGAACCAATAGAGGTGATTATGTTTGTAGGAATGTTTAAACTGGTGTTTATGTTTGTCAAAAGTTATCACACTATGCACCTAAAAGGGATGCATTTTATTGCATATAAAAAATACCTCAATAACAATTTAAAAATTTCGGACAGTGTCTAACCCTAGGTGGAAGCATTACTTAAGAGAGAGGCAGAGGATTAACAAAAAGAGAAAATGACACACAGGTAGACGAAATTATTGCTAATCGTCTACTTCTTGGGTTGGGTAACTTTATCATAAACAAACAAATGAGATAAAAAAGCACCATGTAGGAAGCAATGACGACAGTGTGTCACAATTCATCTAATTCTGAGATGTAGATTTAAAATTAAAAACAACCAAAAAAAGGCAGTCACCTCACCCATATATTTCCCAGGTCTCAGATGTAGGAAATATGCGAATAAATCCACCTCTCCGATCATTCTCTTCTTTCACCCTCCGTAAAACTTTGATCTAGATGGAAGAAGAGAAAACAAAATAAAATGACTACCTATTTTGAAAACTGGAAATCATGTGGCTGTTGGACAAAGGAAGAGAGTTATGACTCAAGAATTTGGAAAAAGCATGAAGGAAGAAATTAATTCCATTTAAGGTTTTTCTGAATAGAAAGTTTCTCCCATCTTGAATCTTTCACTTTTCACTGTAAGATATGCGTTTTTCATGATTATTATGAATCACTCACTTACATTCCCTGAACCCAGTGTTAACCCACAAAAGCCTGAAATGGAGTTATCTTTACCTCCTCCATTGACAGACCAAGCACAGAACCACCTAACTTCCCCGGCACCTTCTCCCGGGCTGAGCCCACAAGGTTTTTCATTTCCGCATCACTGGCAGAGAGTGGACGGGAACGCTAAGAAGAAAATTTTAAAAATAAAATTAAAAAAAAAAAAATCCCACACAGTTTTTCATACATTTCCTCCTTCCCCACTGTTCATTCCCTCCACACTGCTATCTTTCCCAACATGTATAATAAGCTCACACCCATAACTCATTTACTATAATTAATCCCTTAGCCTGAAACCTTGAAAGCAAGAAAACAGAATAGAGAAAAACACTATGAGTTGAGAAACAAGTGGAGAAAGAAGACTGATGCCCATGTGACCTTCTAAACTAGAACATGCTCCCTTCCTCAATTTTAGAATACTTCCACTATTTCAGAGGTATGGAAGAAATCTGAAAATAGCCTTAACAGGGAAGGAAATGTCAATTTATTTCAAGATAAACACATTCTTTCCAACACTGAGGGAGGAGAGTTAGGAAAACTGAGACATAAGATGCAAAACTAAGGAATAGTATATGATGTCACGGATGAAAAAGTTGGGTATGAGGTGATTTAGAACTTGAGGGGGAAATATCGAGATGAGAGCCTTCAGTGACACCAAAAAGAGCTGTGACCAAAAGGCTACAATTAAAGAAACATAGTGGCTGTCATACTCGATGAGCCCTGGAACAAGGATGACTGCCTGCCTAAGTACTTCAAGGATGCAGTCAACTGGGGCACGTTCCTCACTGATCCCAAAAGACGACCTGGAATATTTTGTCTTCTGAATGAGTATCAGGAAAGTCACCCAAGTACAAAAGTTTTAAGGAATTCTGATATTATGCAAGCAGAGAAACAGCAAGATAACAAAGAAATCAGATGGCACCAAGTATGAAAATATACTATTATTGAAATAGATAAAGTGACAAATAAAATAAGACAAACCTACTAAGTAAAAAGAATAAGAAATAATTCAAGAACTATGGGTACAAATTATCCTTTCAGATTCCCAAAAGAACTTCAATCAGAGGTAAGAAGCCTCACTATAAGTAAGTATTCTTCAGATTTCTCTGTGTGTAAACTATAGAACTCGAAAGGCATTTTGTAATCAACTTTTGGCCTTTCAACAATGCTCACTGTTATGGACTGAATGTTTGCATCCCTCTAGTGTTTTTTTTTTTAACATTTATTTATTTATCTATTTATTTTTTGTGATTTTCAAAGCTGCCAGGTCTGGGACTTGAACCACAGTCAGCTATGTGGGAATCTAACACCTTAACCACCACATCACCTGCTGGCTCTCTCCTCTACTGGAATATTTTGTCTTCTGAATGAGTATCAGGAAAGTCACCCAAGTACAAAAGTTTTAAGGAATTCTGATATTATGCAAGCAGAGAAACAGCAAGATAACAAAGAAATCAGATGGCACCAAGTATGAAAATATACTATTATTGAAATAGATAAAGTGACAAATAAAATAAGACAAACCTACTAAGTAAAAAGAATAAGAAATAATTCAAGAACTATGGGTACAAATTATCCTTTCAGATTCCCAAAAGAACTTCAATCAGAGGTAAGAAGCCTCACTATAAGTAAGTATTCTTCAGATTTCTCTGTGTGTAAACTATAGAACTCGAAAGGCATTTTGTAATCAACTTTTGGCCTTTCAACAATGCTCACTGTTATGGACTGAATGTTTGCATCCCTCTAGTGTTTTTTTTTTTAACATTTATTTATTTATCTATTTATTTTTTGTGATTTTCAAAGCTGCCAGGTCTGGGACTTGAACCACAGTCAGCTATGTGGGAATCTAACACCTTAACCACCACATCACCTGCTGGCTCTCTCCTC
Organism: Tupaia belangeri chinensis; assembly: GCF_000334495.1. Classification (NCBI taxonomy): domain Eukaryota; kingdom Metazoa; phylum Chordata; class Mammalia; order Scandentia; family Tupaiidae; genus Tupaia; species Tupaia belangeri. The sequence goes on along the minus strand of NW_006160041.1, from coordinate 421,423 downwards.
TAATGTTCTAATCACTAATGTGATGACATTTGGAGCTGGGACTTTTAGAAAGTATTACCTTCTACCAAGAGTTAGATGAGTTCATTAGAACGGGGCCCTGATCTAACAGGTTAGTGCCCGCATAGTAAGAGACATCACAGAGTTGGTTCTCTCTCGCCCCCATGGACACAAAACAGAGGTTATATGAGCACACAACAAGATGGCGGCCACCTGCAAATCAAGGCAAGAGCCCTCAGAATAAAATGTACTTTGCTGGCATCTTGATCTTGAACTTCTCAGCTTCCAGAATCATGAGAAATAAATCTCTGTTGTCTTGTCAATCATGTTTTGTTATAGTGGCCTGAATAGGCTAATATACCTATGTACACAAAACACCATGAGTGCTTTTACCTTTGGGCACAAGGGAGATCAATACATACTTAATCTTCAAAGTTACAAAAACTGTATTTTCTAATAGGCAACTCTGGGATGAGATACTTATATAAATAAAAGCCATGAAATAGACAGCTGTAAGCAACATATAAAGGCAGGGACTTTTATCTGTTTAGTTTTTGCTGTGGTATCTTCAAGATCTAGTATTTGCAAAAGGAGATCATAAATATTTGTTGAATGAATAAATAAATGAATGAAATCATTTATTTCAATCATGGTTACAACTAAACTTTACAAAAGGATTTGAGAAAATACTTTAATTCCCTTCAATCCCTGGGAATACATCGAACAGAATATGTTAGAATGAGAAGGGAATAAAGGAGAGAGTTTAAAGATTTAAGAGGAAACCAAGTAAGTAATACAGTCATTTAAACCAATTACTAAAGTGTGAATGCTTATTTAGTGTTTAGTTTGGAAAAACAAGTCTTAAATGAATGGTTTAAGGGCTTTTCTCATTATCATACACTACTAACTACTTGCCAAAACATATTTTAGTTCACATGTGACAGTGTGGCTCTGATGGTAAAGTCAGGGCAGTTAATCCTCTAAAGTCAGCCTTCTTACCTGACACTATTTAAGGGGAGTTCAAAATCATATCAATTATATACAGAGAGAATAAGAAGCACTCATTTTTTTTAAAAAAAGTAAAAATGTAACAACTTTATTAAGCATTTTGGAATAGAAAGGTTGCTATTTAAGTGATGATAAACTAAACTATGTATAGAAAATTAATAAAAATACTTTAAGAAATAATTACTATTAGAATAGTTTTTTTAAAATACATGGCTATATTTTTAAGAAGACAGTTCAAATCACTGTTGAATGACATCTAATGAGTGTCTCCAAATTTTTTTTTTTTTAAAAAAACGATTTTTAGTATTTCTGGCTCCTAGAAATTGAGATAATAATGTTGCAGTCTTCCTCTACTAACCTAATGCCACCCTTATAAACAATGAATTAGTACCCCAAAACTCTTTCTTTTTTGTAAGGTTTTCGCTATAGGGCGTGTGCACTCGCCAGACAGACAGAGACAGACAGAGAGACAGAAAGCGAGAAATCACCCCCAGGGGGAATGGTCACGCCTCAATCCCTTCTCCTCCATTCTCCTCTCAGGATCTTGGGCACGCATGCACATGTGCCCGGTGTGAGTTTTAAGCCACCAGGTCCAGGACAGGAACGGCGGTCGACTACGTGGGAGTCCAGTGACATAGCCATTACACTAACTGCTGGT
>NW_006160041.1:386525-419321 GCF_000334495.1 Tupaia belangeri chinensis | reverse complement strand
GGTCGACTACGTGGGAGTCCAGTGACATAGCCATTACACTAACTGCTGGTTCCCAGTACCCCAAAACTCTTAACTGTCTCTGCCAATCACTTCCAAGGGTTGTCTCTCATTTACATTCTCAATCACTCCTTTGTTACTCGCAGGCTGCAATTCTAACTCTAGCCTTTTGGGGAGGGTGGTGGGATGAGGAGAATGTCTGAATTCAGGTCTGTGCTTCTGGCTGGGGCTCTGGAAAGTTTGAGGAAGAAAGGGATGTCTCCTGAATTATAGACACAGGTGAGAGAAAGGGCAGAGGAAGAAAGAGGGAAAATGAAAAAAATAAGAGGGAGGGAACAAAATGCTTATGCATGCTAAGGTGAGACACCTGGAAACTAAAAGGAATTAAAACAAACAAACAAACCAGAAAACACACTGATTTGAAAGGCCATCAGAACTCTCAAAATCTGGCCAAAACTGTCCAAACACAAGCCGTTCTGTGGTTGTGTCTCTAGATACCCAGGCTACATGCATGTGGTGGCTTTGATAAATCCACATATTCCAATAAGTTGCCTGAATGCATTAAGGAAATAGGTAAATCTTAAACTTAAAAGAGAACTTAAAAGAGAACCATGGCCTCTGGCTAGATGACACATGATTTAAACTATTAGGGGCTCAGACCAATCTTAATCTTCCAATTTACTGTCTAGGTAACAATTCTGCTCTGCAACATGTACCACTGATGCTGAATTATCATTGATATAATCTATGGTTCAGAAATCTACCCAGGTAAGAAGATTTTACCTATCTAACCATATTACTAAGTGACTGATGTAAAACTACTGAAACAAGTCATTACTTATCCCTCAAAGCAATAAGAAAAACGATGAGAAAAAATCACAAAAATAATCCTCAAACTAAAGAAAGCTGGTTAGTACCAGAAAAGAATGTGACAAGATATAGAATATGAAAAAAGTGAGATATCCTAAAAGATACCTAAGTGATGGACAAAAAAAACATTAGGTTATCAGAAAAGTCAGGACATATTGGGACCAGCAGTTAGCATAATGGCTATGTCGCTGAACTCCCATGTAGCCAACCGCGGTTCAAGTCCTGGACCCGGTGGCTTAAATTCATGCCAGGCACGTGTGTGTGAATGCCTAAGATCCTGAGAGGAGAATGGAGGAGAAATCATTCCCCCTCGGGATGATTTCTCGCTTTCTATCTCTCTGTCTCTCTCTGTCTTTCTGGTGAGTGCACGTGCCCTATAGCAAAAACCTCTCAAAAAAAAAAAAAAAAAAAGTCAGGACATATTTGTTTCCCTATGCAAACATGCATCATGGCTAATAAAATTTGTTTGACAGAGAATACTGCAAAGAATAAAAGTCCCTTTCTACAGGTTTACAAAGTTTGGATTCTTCATAAAAATCAAAGGAACTAGGGAACCAGCAGTTAGCGTAATGGCTATGTCGCTGGACTCTCATGTAGTCAACCATGGTCCGCGTCCCAGACCCGGTGGTTTAGAACTCACACCAGGTGCATGTGCGTGCATGCCCAAGATCCTGAGAGGAGAATGGAGGAGAAGGGATTGCGGCGTGACCATCCTCCCTGGGGGGGGGGGGGATTTCTCGCTTTCTATCTCTGTGTCTCTCTCTGTCTGTCTGGTGAGCACACGCGCCCTGTAGCGAAAACCTCTCAAAAAAAAAAAAAAATCAAAGGAACTAGAAATAGTTTGATTTATATGTGATGTAGCTTGCTATCTAGAAAATAAAAGGCAAAATCAAGTTGTAAAAGCAAAATGTATTATGGTATCAAATGAACGAAAATAAATGAGAAGAACCACAAATCAATAAATCTGGGCAGAAATGGACAAAAAAGGGCTTCTAAGAGAAGACTTACACATAATGATAACCAGAAGTATTCTTTGATATTAGGAGGGGAAAAAAGAAAGTAAGTAAGTAGACTTGTGTTACACTTAACAAAACAAAACAAAAAAAGATATGAAATGTCTGGAAATTTTAAATAAATATGTCAGCAAGTCTAAGAGACATGCATCTTTTTTATTACAGGAATTGGTTTTAAAAACAAAAAACTTACCAAAACCACTTACAATTAGGTTCGAAAAATCATGAAGAATTGAGGAGGTACCAGAAGATTAGGGGGGGAAAAATGAGGTACCAATCTTCAAAAATCTAAGAAGTATGTTCCTGTTGATTACCGGCTGGTAAGTCTAACTTGAATCCCTAGTGAAATAATGGAACAAATATTAAAAGAAAAAAATCTATAAATATTGAGAATTTAATGAGCTCATGACAAATACTAGTATGAAGACTGCTTTATTTACTCTAAAACATGCTTTAAAATTGGGCTCCTAGGACAAAATTACGAAAAAGGGAACTATAGCAAATATATTTAAAGTCATTGAACTTTACAAAAACACTTGAGAAATTTTCATAAAATTTTTATTTGAAATTATATTTTCAATCAGGAATTAGTGTGGTATATAAGAGCTTTAATACATCAACAAGAAATGGAAAACAGTTAAAAAATAACTGCGAGGGATCAGTAGAAGTGTGGTACATGAGGTGCCAGGCTCCCACACGTCCAAATACAGTTGGAATGGTGAACCTGGTGGCTTGAAACAGGCCAGGGCATGAACACGAGTGCCCAGAAATCCCAGGAGAACAGACAAGAAGGGTTGGCAGTGTGGCCATCCACCCTAGGTGTTGATTTCTCACTTTCCCTCTCACTGTCTGCCTCTACCAAGCGCATGTGCCCGGCATATTGCAAAAAAACTTTAAATAAAACTGTGAGATAAGATAAATTGCAGTGAATCAAGTTAGGAAGAAATTTCTGGAATAAGTATTGATTAAGCATTATTTAGAATCTTCAGTAATATCTAAAAGGAGAAATAAATAAAACAGCATTTGTGGAGGACAGCAAATGTGGGAAAAAAACATGACTACAGAAAATAAATCATACTAGATATTAATAAAAAAGAAAATCAAAACAGGCTTCAAGTTTGATGGATACTGAGTACAGACCGTGTGCAATGCTACCCTGAATATTTCACCTGTGTTTTATCCTGTCTTTCTTGCTGTAATTTCATGCATGTATTATTATTCCCATTTAACAGCTGTGGGAACTGAGCTTCCAACAGCTAAGGGAACTTGCCAAGGTTTAATACCTAGTTACTGGCAGAGTTCGAATCTGTTTGCAGGTTTAGCTAACTAAAGTCAGATAAAGTCTTTTCCACAATACCATGCAATACAATTTATTGTGGGTGGAAAATATGAACCGTAGACACTCAAGAGGAGGAAGAAATGTCGCCAGAGTGGATTTAAAAGGAAAAAAAAAAATCAGACAACGGGCAAAGAACTAAAAGACTTTACAATCTGACAGCAACAGAAAAAGAAAACTCGATACAGTCTAAATGGTTCAAGCAGAGAATTTCTGGTTTTTTTTTTTTTTTTTTTTTAAACACTTAGCTCTGATCAAAGTACTGTAGACTTAAAGTGTTTCGCTAACAGAAAGACAGAGACAAAGTAGAACACTGCAAAGAACAGTAAGAGTCAAGGAATTCAGCATGAATAAAGCTAGCTGAATAAAGCCCTAAAGGCCCTGTCCTGAGAGCAGCATTCAAATGCCTAACTACCCCAGGAAGCCTTGGTCTCTAACAAGCCTCTGGCACCCAATGACAAGTCAAGCAAAGCAGCTTGATGTAATGGAGCTGAAATGGATGAAGGAAAATTAAGACTAGAATTACACTGCAAGGATACTTCTTTGGTGTCCACTCAGAAGGCTTGAAATAGTATTTTAATGTACTCTTTAGGCAGATTCATTCGAGGGATATTTAGAATGTAAGCTCTTTGAAGTTGGCTGCCTTGTTTATTTTCTACAGACAGCAGCTAACATCCTGAGGTACTTATTAAATATAAAACTATACATATCACAGAGTTTTGAATTCTGTCAACAAAACACTAAAACTCATACTATAGAAATACATTAACCAGTTACCAAATACTAAACAAAGCATCCAGTGAGTCTCTTTTTTACATGTCTTGGATTCAATCAGACCATATAAATCACATTATAGGAACAGTAGCTAAGAAAGTTACAATTCAAGCTTCTAAGCTTTCCAGAAAATGCATCAGAGTCCAGTGCCAAAATAAATATACTAGAGCTTTTTCCTAAGAAACTAATAGTAGCAGTGACCCATTTGTATATGAGAGGACTTCAAAAAGTCTGTGGAAAAATGGAAATAAAGTACAAGTTTATTGGTGCAAAAAATATTGAAATTCATGCATAGTTTTTCCATAATATACATTTTCCATGAACTTTTTGAAAAGTCCTCCTACGAGAACATCTACACACCTCATTCTAAAGCATCAAATAGAAACAGGACCCCCACTGGTAGCCTAGTACTTCAAAAAACATTTAAAAAAAAATCTGTGCAGAAGAAAGCGAGGGTTAATCACAAATACTGCTAAAGACAACACTGAGACGGCAAATCTCGATCACTCAGAGAAAGATATTTATCTTTATTTTAAAGGTAACATCTGAGACACTAATTATGGCAGAGTAAGCTTCATAAACTACAAACTGATACAGATATAAAATATTACCTGTTAAGAAACTCAACACAGCCCAATGCCCAATGAGAAAATGTTTCCTATTTTAAGCTACTGACAGTAGTTATGACTCATTATGACATCTGAACACAGCAAAGTTCATCTGTAATATCTCCCTTCTGGAATATTTCGGTCAAGATGATAGATGAGCCCTGTTCACGTATGTTCACCTGTCTCTATCACAGCGTAATCTCTCTCAGGAAAAGAGGATTCCTGCATCTTCTGCTCTTATATTCTATAACAAAGAAGACCCCTGTGCATTCAGTTTCATTTATCTGATTTTATGTTATTAAAATGTGCAAAAAGCAGGTACGTGAAATATGTACCATGAAAGACTAATGCTGAAAAGCTTCCATTTGGGGAATAAAAATAAAATTTGAAGGAAGTGTCCAAATGATCCAGAACTTACCTGCTTGACGTTTGATAACTGAAACTGTGCAGATACTGGCCGCTATAAAAGATAGAAAAACGGAATAAAGCCTTATCTTTTCCTAACATGCCTTCATCTTCCATCTCCTATGTCTATAATTTCAAAAAGGTAAAAAACAAGCTCCAAACAGAGATCAAACCAAGAGCCTCACGCTTCGTGGGCAGAATGTTAGAGAATTCATTATTTCTCACACTGCTTTCTCCTACGCCATATGTATTTCAGTTTCAACTTCTCACCACTGAGGGAGGGCACAATCTCACTAGGATAATGAAGACCATGAAGTTAACTAGTCCACCTGATAAATCTACTACACGCAGTACATGTAACTAACTAATCTACAATTCCGATAGCCTTTGTATTAGAGAAGTGCCCTGTAGGCGGCTTAGGAATTAAGTTATGCCATTACATACCAGTTAGCAAAAACACTGAATAGGTTTTCCATGATATGCAAAAAATTAACGCTGATAAACAAGCTGAGAAAAGTGTCCTCAGCTTCTTCTAAGATTGGCTCTAAAGGTGAAACTTGGTGGACACCATGTTAAAGCTGAACAGAAGCATTCACGATCCTATGGCTCTCGACAGACACCTTAGGAAACAATCTGTAAAGAAATGTGATTGCCTAAGTTAAGTTCTCCTGATACACCTATGTTAATCCTATATTTTTCATATTAGAAATTAAAGCAAACGCTTTGATCTGTGAAGACGCACTCAAAAGTACAACCCTGTTTCCTGATTTTATTCTAACACACGACAATTCCCCTTAAAATATAGTACACTATGTTCATATCACAACACACATTAGGGAATCATTCCAGAGCAGGGGGTCACAGGCAGGCAGCCCACAGACTGAAGTCAGCTCAGAGACATGGTATGCTTGGCCTGCAAAGTATTATTATTATTTATTTTTATTTTTATTTTTTTAAGATTTCACCAGAGAGAGAGAGAGGTAAAGTGAGAAATCACTCCCCCTGGGGGGATGGCCACACTGCAATCCCTTCTCGTGTGGAGATATTGGGCATGCATGCACACGTGCTCGGCATGTTTTTCAAGCTGCCAGGTCTAGGACTCAAACCAAGGAGTCAGTTATGCAGGATCCATCTCCCTTAATAACCACATCACCTACTGGTCCACAAAGTATTATTTTAAACAAATTAGTTACCAGTGTTGAAAAGATCTCTGACTCCCCTTGACAACAGAAAGATCTGACAACACTGGGCCCATATCCTGCATCGCACCAATCTTCTACAGCATATTGGTAAAACAGCTGCCCCTTTTAGATGAGGCATGAACTCTCCAGTTGACCCCAGTGACATCACTCTTAGCTGTATCTTACCTGCTCCTACTTGCTCATTTACATTACCTTCACGCAGGCCTACATGTGTTTCAGTTTGAAAATCCTGCTCTAATGTAGTATTAGCTGAATAAATAATAGTATATGAGCATGGTAAACAAAATAGAACCACTCTAAGAGAGACCAGCAAGCAAGAGAAAGAAGAGTGGAACAAGGAAGGAGAAAGAAAGGGAGTAGAGGGCTAAACTGGAGGGATAAGATAAAAGAAGGGAAAAACAAGAGGCTGTTTCTGCCTTCAAAGAGCTTACAATCTAAATCTAGCACAGGAATGAATACTGGACAACCGACAATCAACACATCAATGAACACAAAACAATGCAACAAAGAACAAGTAAATAGTGCTGAAATGAAAAGTAATCAACATGAAAGAATGGGATGGATTTAGGAAGAAAACGTCTCCAAGACATCTGAGGATGTAAGGCAGTCAAACTAGATGGGGAAGAGAGGAGGAAGTGGATGTTTTAAATAAGAAATACTGAAGGCAGAGAAATAAGTGGAAACTACCAGGGTCAGAAGAGGCAGGGACTGATGTGAAGACCGAATGAGTAGACAGAAGGATTGGCCAATTGGTTCAACTAGAACAAAAACGCAGAGTACACAGACTAGAGCAAAGCTTGAGCAAATGACATTTCAGACATGTGTAAGTCCCTTAGGCATTCCTCTCAGTTAGCCTCAATCAGTAGCTCATGATCACTGAGAATCACTTTAAGAGAAGAAATTATATCAATAGAGTATCTTCTTTATAAAACTAGTGTGAAAATCAGAAAGAACACAGTAATGTCTAAAAATTAATAGGCTTCCTCTCTGTGCTTTATCTGAGCACATTAATCTGAGGGGGGATAAAGGTGACTTGTAGAAGAAAAGGCAAGAAAGATCATTAAAAGAAAAAGACGACGACAAGAAAAAATACAAAACAAAAAGCAGAGAGTAAGTTTGTTAGAAAGCACTGAAAGCATAGGCTATTAGCTGAATATAAGGCCTCCTGAGATTGATCCCCAAATTCTCCTGCTCTGAGGAACTTCAGACCCTGGTGTTTCAGCTCCCTCACCTGCATCAGTTGCCACTTCCCACTAAGCCTTCCCTGAGCTCCCTGCTGCTGACTTTGCTTACCTGAGGTTTCTGGAAAGGGTTTCGCCTGGAAGACTCAAAGGTGGGGTAAATTGACCGTGTTGATGACCTCTGGGCAGGATCTTGACACACAAATCCTGAATAGGGAATGGCAACATTAAAACCTGCCATTTTCCAAGAAATTAGCAGGTTTTTCTGGCTTTACCTTTTCTTTAAAAGTACAAATTTGGTTTTAGTGTCCAATATAACAGATTCATCCTCAATAGGATTATGTGGGACTCTGCTGTACACAAATGTGTGCGTGCACACGTGCGTGTGCGCATACACACAAACACACCCACACAGCTTGAACTTTGACCCATGACCAGAGTGAACCAGAGAGGAAAATATGCAGATAAATCAACCCTGTTGGAGGGGTAGCTGAAAACGTGATTGAGAAAGAATGCAGATTTTTTCTGAACCTCAGAATAAATGTGCAAATCACCATTTTAAAACATACAGCTGGTAATAAAAGCAAGTTATTTTAAGTGGCTTCCTGGATGTTGACAGGAAAATGGTGTTGCTTCTACCAGGAGAACCCAAAAGCAAGTGACCCTCTTGTCCTGTCATATGATCTACCTCTGGAACTGCCAAAGGTGGTCTATTGATAACTTTCAAAAGCTATGTAGACTACCTATGGCTTAAGAAATTGGACCTTGGCTAACTTCTTTCTTTCCTTCTTTCCTTCCTTCCTTTCTTCTTCTTTCTTTCTCTTTTAAGTTTTTGTCATAGGGCATATGTGCTTGCCAGAGAGGAGGAAGACAGAGATTTAGAGAGAGGGAGAGTGAGAAATTGCCTCCCATAGGGGATGGCCACATCGTAATCCCTTCTCTTGGGATTTTGGACATGCATGCACATGAGCCTGGGCATGATTTTCAAGCTGCTAGGTCCAAGACTCAAACTGTAGTCGGCCATGTGGGTGTCCAGCATCTTAATCACTATTCCACCTGCTGGCCCTGAACTTTGGCTAATTTTACTTTCTTCCTCAAAAAAAGCAGATTCCCATCCAAGAAGAATAGAGAAGCTAAGTTTGACAGCATATGCCAGTACATGAAGTACTATATTAAAATATATTTCATTATGTCATTTTAGAGTAAATAAAAAGAAAAAAAAAAAGAAAAAAAAAACCACCCGTAACATACCTAAATGACTGCCTAACTCCGTTTCAAAGTTTTGGCTTATCTACTAAGATGGGATTTGTTCCTTTGGCTGCTCTGGTTATAACTACCACAGAAGGATTGTGCTGAACCCAGCAGAGACTGTCCACAAGAAATATAGCCAGTATCCCTTGTAACAAGGCTTATTCAGTGGGTTTTACTTTCTCAGCTTGGAGAAAAATACACTTTCTCCAGATCTTTGCTGAATTCTCTTCCTCAGCTCATAATTCCTGTGCCTCAGGTCACAACCTTAGTTGTGGTTCAACCTCAGGACAGGATAGAGCTGGGGGGAGGAGAAATATATAAACACTTCCTTGAACCTATAATTTTTTTCAGTACAAAATATTCAGCATGACTTAGGAACTGTCAGTTGGCAATGTCTATGGAGCCTGACAAAATAGATGCTAATTTCTATGTGCATCCAGTTCAGAAAACACCCCTACTCACCAACAACAGTGAACATATCTGAAATCATACTGGCTTTGATCTTCAGATCCAGAGGTGCATCACTAACAGGATGGAGAGAGGAGAGAGAGACAGTCATGTTGTAGGTTAACAGAACATCTGCCCCTTCATGGGCCCCCATACAGCGAAGTTTCTAAATGTCAACGAGGAGTAATACGTAGAATTACATCAAACCCACAGGAAAAGAAAAGAAAATCTGGGCAAAATCAAAGTTCAGCATTCAATTTGTCCTCTCTAAGTCAGGTCCAGCATCAAGGCATTGATTCCCTGACGCACAATGTTTTTATTCTATAAGGTCTTGTTCAATTCAAATTTAGCACAAGAATAGTGGTTTTGTTTGTTTGTTTGTTTGTTTGTTTGTTTGTTTTTAAGGTTTTTGCCATAGGACACGTGCACTCACCAGAGAAAGACAGAGGGGGAGAAAGTGAGAAATCAGCCCCCCCCCCCAGGAGGATGGCTGTGCCCAAGCCCCTTCCCCTTCTCCCTTCTCCCATCAATATTTTGGGCTCACATGCGCACGTACCCAGTGGTAATTTTTAAACCACTGGGCCCAGGACTCGAACCACAATCAGCCATGTGGGAATCCAGAGCCTTAACTACCACACCACCTGCTGGCCCTGAGGTTTAGACTTTTAGTATGCTCTTTGAGTGTGTTCACCATTCGAATTATTTTTTTTCCTTTTATGAAAGAAAAAGAGGGAGAGAAAGAAAACAAAGAAAGGAGATGTAAAACAGAGAGAGGTTTTTTGTTTTTTTTTTTTTTTTTTGGAGAGATTTTCACTACAGGGCGCGTGCGCTCGCCAGACAGACAGAGACATTAGAGACAGAAAGCGAGAAATCACCCCCCAGGGGGGATGGTCACGCCGCAATCCCTTCTCCTCCATTCTCCTCTCGGGATCTTGGGCACGCACACACACGCGCCCGGCGTGAGTTTTAAGCCACCGGGTCCGGGACACGAACCACGGTCAACTACATGGGAGTCCAGCGACATAGCCATTACGCTAACTGCTGGTTCCCGAGAGAGGTTTTTTTTTGTGAGAATTTTTTGCCTTAGGGCATGTGTGCTCACCAGAGAGAGAGAGATAAAGACAGGGAGAGGGAAAGTGAGAAATCACCCCCGACCCCTGGGGTGGGGGGAATGGCCATACCACAACCCCTTCTCCTCCATTCTCCTCCTGGGATCTTGGGCATGCACACACACGCACCTGACATGAGTTTTAAGTCACTGGGTCCAGGACTCAACCTGCAGTCGGCCATGTGGGACTGTCCACCAATGTAACCGCTATGCCATCCACTGGTCCTGGTTTTTGTTTTTATAACAGGGTGTCTCTGTGTTGCTATCTTCCTGCCCGTCTTTCAATTTTCAGAGATCACAGGCATGCACAACCATGCCCAGTATGTTCAGGTTGGCCCCAGAACTGAACCTCAGCCTCCCTTGCAGCTTCCAGCCTCCTAAGCACTGCTGTTGCCTCTGTGCCATTGTGGCCAGGTCCCAAAGTATTTTTACTGCTACAACAGCCAATTTACATTCACAAGGCCAAGACCACCTCTGTACTTATTCTTAAGTCTTCATTTTCTGTTCTATATCAATCTTTCTAAGCTTGCAGGCTCACCAATAGAACCAAAAAAAAAAAAAAAAATCATAAAAAAGGTCATAAAATCTTACCAGATGATGCTGCCAGAACCCATACTGAACAAGAAACAACATAGACCAAAAACCAGTGGCCTCCCAGTAGCAGCAGCTACCGTGCTGGCTTTGGTGTTGAGGTGCTCCTCTGTGAACTAGACTACTCTGGCTGTGGGACCCACTGCAGCCTTCATGGGCTCTCGTACTGCAGAATGCACTTTGCTGGGAAATCTGTGAAAGACTGACTTGACCAAGGATAACATCGGAGTATCTAGCTGTACACCTTACTTACGAGGTTAAGCTGAACTCTCATCCACAGGACCTGCCTTGATTACCTGGCATTCTGCCAACATATCTCATCCTTAAAAACTTAGTAGCTGGGTGGTCTCTGGCATAAATCTCTTGGATTATCTGTTTAGAGAAGTGTATAGCTAATAAAAATTCTGGCTGTAGCTGAAGATATAAGCAGAATCTCTACTGGCATTGAAAAACAAGGTTTCTTCCTTCTAAATAATAGGTTGATTAAAATTTTTTTATTTTTATTTTTAGGTTTTGCCATAGGGCATATGTGCACACCAGAGAAAGAGAGAGAGGGAGAGAGGGAAAGCGAGAATTCACTCCCCAGGAGGTATGGCCATACAACAATCCCTTGTCTTCCATTCTCCTCTTGGGATTTTGGGTGTGCCTGCTCATGTGCCCAGCATGTCAAGCTGCTGGGTCCAGGACTCGAACTATGGTCTGTCATGTGGGAGTTCAGTGTCAACCACCACACCATCTGCTGGTCCCCTAAAAATTGTTTTTAAAGAGTGAAGGTTTTTAGATTTTAATCATGGATGGATATCAGAACATGAGAGAGGGCAAAAAGACAGGTATTATCTCCATGGCCCTAGACCAAGCTCTACCTCTTTATAGGGAGATTTGAGTCAGTATAAACCTTTGGTAATAAAAGGAATATTAAACCTTATGTATTTCTTTAGCCTTAACTAAATACCTACAAAATTAAAAACAAAACAAAACAAAAAACAAAAAAAACACACTACCAAAAAATTGAGGGTAAAAGGAATGCAAGAATCATCCCTTAGAAGCTAAATAAACAGTAAAGACATATTGTAAATTGATAAGGAAGATGGAGCCCACGGGGTTGCCATTAGGATTTTGACGATACAGCATAAGCAATGAAATTTAAGAAATTCTAGTGACTTCTATGTAATAACTAGGGAGAAAAAAGTCTAGTGCCAAGAGAAAAAAATTTTTTAAAAAAGTTTAATGCTACTTACAAGTTTGTCCTTTTCTACTTGATAGAACTGACTTACCAGGCCAAAGAAGGAGAGAGATTCACTTCCAATAACCATGGCTTCAGGGTTGAATCTATAAGCACGTCAAAGCCATAGAGTTCTAGAAACACAACATAACACATAAGATCATTTTCCATGTCATAACACAGAAAGAGCTGGAAGATTCAATCCAGTCAACTCCCATCAAAGGCCTAAAAACTCACTAAGTATAAGTAGTAGCAGAAATAGCAGCAGAGAATCTTCCAGGTTCAAGATAAATTAATAAAGTTCTAGGAATAATAGGGGAAAAAAAAAACCACCATAAAATTCCACTCATCCACTCTATTGATGTCCCTGAGTTCCACACAGAAGGCAAATGACCTTACTTTAGAAGAGATGAACTAACAAGCACAATTCTGCTGAGCTTACGGGTAAAAGAAGACGTTGGGAAAAGGACTAAACAATCACATCTAATCGCAATGTTGCTTGCTCTGGATTGTCCTCCCAACTACCTCCCTGTCATGTCCTGAAAACAAAAAAAATCTACTGCAGACAGCGTTCTAGACTCCTTCCTTCACATTTTCTTAAACCAAGATCTCACTTTTGCAACCTAGGTCAAGACAACTAAATGTAAAATACATTTATTCTCTCTCCTCTCTTATGGTTTCAAGTTCCCACGAAAGACAGGAAATAAAATACACTAGTTCAACACAGAAAAGTAAAAAAGCAGGAAGCCGGTGGGAGCTGAGCAGGGCTGTGACAGTCCATCTTGTACCGCTAATACTATATAAGAAGAGAGTGAGAGCAGAGATCGGTGTTGATGGCTTCTGGATTCTTTACTGATTCTTTTCTTCTATCTCCCCAACTGTGTAAGGTGCAAAACCTGATCCATGAGGACGCTTTTCTACCACAGTGCTTGGTTTTATTTAACTAATTCAAGGATGAGAAGCATTAAGCGGCAGTGGTGGTGAGGTGGCTACGGAAGCTGGATCCCACATGGCCAACTGCACAGGTCAAGTCACACACTAGGCAGTTTGAAAAACTGGGGCATGTTTGCATGTGTGCCCAAAATCCCGAGAGGAGGATGGGAAAGAGGGAATTGTGGTGTGGTCATCCCCCCAAAGAGTACTTTCTCACTTTCTTTCTCCCTCTCTCTCTCCATCAAGTACATAAACCCTCTAGCAAACTTAAAAAAAAAAAAAAATTAAAGACATTTAAAATGAAAAACCTAATTGTAAGATCTACATGTCCACATTAACATTACATAATCAAGAGAAAACACAAAGTATATGAAGAATAATATTCTTATTAGTTTTCAAATGCTGACACACAGGATTCAACTGTTTCATAAAGGGGTAAAATTATTAGTAAATATGAAAAGCTGATTGAGAAATAATGTTTTTGTACATACTTACCAGGTTTGTGAGCTACAAATGAAGACCAATTAAAATCAAATGAACTATCAATGACATCAGTATTTAAACATCTCACATTAAAAAGCCCCAAACCATAAGTAAATTCCAAGAAGCTCAGCGAACAAGCTAAATCCAAGGAAGAGGCAAAAAATGACCTAAAGAGTTACAGTGCTATATTAACTTCTACCCAGGTGAATAAAACCTGTTAATGCTAAACAATCTCGAGAGAGCGTGTCCAAACTAAAAAGTCAAGCATCAATTCTAACTACATCTGTTAGTACCAGGCTTGGACCTACTGTCCTACCTAAGGGTGGAGAAGAAACATGCATGACAGTATTTCAAAAAGTTCATAGAAAAATGGAATTAAAGTATGAGTTTATCTGGTGCAAACAAATTCGGATATCCATGAATAATTTTTTTTTTTTTTGGAGATGTTTTCGCTATAGGGCGCATGCGCTTGCCAGACAGACAGAGAGACAGAAAGTGAGAAATCACCCCTCAGGGGGGATGGCCACTCCGCAATCCCTTCTCCTCCATTCTCCTCTCGGGATCTTGGGCATGCACGCACACGCGCCTGGTGTGAGTTTAAGCCACCGGATCTGGAACGCAAACCGCAGTCGACTACGTGGGAGTCCACTGACATAGCCATTACACTAACTGCTGCTCCCCCATGAATAGTTTTTTTTTTACAATACACATTTCCATGAACTTCATGAAGACTCCTCATACTAGCATCTAATAGCATTTCATAGAGCAAAGCCTAGCTCACCCAAAAGACTAAAATTAAGAGAAGAAAAGTAGGGTGGAAAAATAGCTTTTGTATCCGGTTTACCTCTTAATATATGGGGCTGTCAGAAAAGTCATGACGTATTTTTCTATGCAAAAGTGCATCATAACTTTTCTGACAACACAATAATTAACTCAACTGAAGAAAAATAATTTGGGTCTTGGCAAGCTACAAGAGTCCCTATAACAAGCCTTTTAATTTATGCTTTCCTATAGACATTGAAGACTTTAAGAGGTAAGCTGTAGGCTATGCTGAGAATAATAAACTTCCTTACCTTCTACCAATAATGTGTGTTTTAGCAGCAGTGTCTAGAACTTCAAAAATGGAGTATCTAGGATGAGATATACCAGTGTTCCTGTCATTAATAGGTGTAGACAAGTTAGGCATTTCCTGTTCTGACAACCCAACAATAGACATGGATGTCAGATCGATTTTACAGGATTTTAAACCAGACACTGCTAATAATGTTGTACGGTATTCCCTTTGTTGTAATTCTGTCATTCTGGTCAAATTATGAAAAAACTTAAATCCTATGGCTCCTCTGCTCAAAAACCTTCACTGGCTGTCTGTTATCAAAAGGATAAATTCAGGGGCTTGCAGGTGGCATGGTGGTTAGGACACTGGGATCCCACATGGCTGACCACAGTTCAGGTCCCAGACCTGGAAGCTTGCTTTCACACTTTCTCTCTCTCTCTCTTTCTTAGCACATTAAAAATAATAAATAAATAAATAAATAATTCTTTTAAAAAGGATAAGTTTAAATTTGTCAATCCTTTATAGTCCAATCCTGATTCACCTCCATAACCCTATCTCCACTTCTCTGCAGATTATACACATCTAGTCCTGCTTCTCACCACTTCAAAAAATGCCACATTTTCTCATGACCCTGTATTTCGCATGTCATATTCCCTTTGTGAGGAACGGCTTCCCTTGGCTCTCCTAGGCCTACTTGCTAACTCTTGTACACTTCTGGAGTTTATGAACCATTCTGTATTGTCATTTATTATTCCCTGTCTGCTCTGCCCATCACTTCAGAACAGGGACCATGTCTCATTCATAGTTATATACAAAGTAGCTTGTACCAGAACGATCATATATAGAAACAAAGAAATACTGAAAGAAAAAGAAAGGAAGAAAGAAAAAATCACAAGGAAAAAATACAGTACAATTTTTGAGAGGGATGAAGTAATTTGCAGCTACTTCTAAAATAACCCTGACCACAAGACAAAATATTCATAATAAACCCAGTAACCATAAAGAAAATAAGAGAAAGTTTTATGAAGAATTTTACATATTAATACATATTAAAGAAAAAAATCTAACAAAAGGTGATTTAGAAAGGGAAGGGGAAAAAAGATTTGATAATGTGATAATCCTTCAAGGCCTGAGAGATTACTAAACAAGTCACACCACTAATTTTGTAATCCAGCCACTAACCCTCCCCAGAAATGAAGTCTCGGCTGAAGCTACAGTCCCTGCGGCAATGGAAAGTGCTGATATTAGCCAGTACTCACTGTCACTGAATTGCTATAGTATAAAGGAAATTCTTTCACCTTGGCTTTGGATTTGAATTGAAAAGCTAAGGGGGAAGTCTTTATATGGGGTCCAAAAGGAGAATTGTGGAAAAAAGCAGACCAAGATCCCACAGGAAAGTGAAGTAAATAAAAGAAAAAGTCCAGAGCCAATTTGCTAACTAGTCCAATAAAGCAATATGTTATCTGGCTACCAGATGTAAAGGTAGATTGAAAGGAGCCTCTAGGCTGGGACTAGAGCAGAAAGAGCACGCTGCTGCAGGCCTGATCTCTACAAAAGGATGCTGCATTTTTATTGAGATCTTGTTACAGGAGCAGAGGGAACACCAGGCTATGGGGCATGCCAAAAGTTGCTGGACTCATCAGAACTTCTCTTCATGTGGGTGGAGAAAAGAGCCAGAGAGCCCTGGCTCCCAAACTTGGCGTTGCTATTTATTAGCTGCATGACCTAGGACAACTTATTTAACCTTTCTGAATCTTTTCTCTTTATCTATTAAATATAGGTAATTAATGCCAACAAAATTGTTGAGGACTTAAGGAAATAAACAATGAAACTAAACTAACTAAAGAAAATAAAATAATCCATGTTGCTTGACTAATACATCAGTGGGCTTAGGATGGTTTTGGAAAAGTCATGAAAATGTGTATTATGAAAAAACTATACATGGAATTCGACCTTTTTTGCACCAAAATAACTTACACTTTTCTTCCTCTGTTTTTTGTTTTTGCTTTTTAATTTTGTCAGGGGATGCCGGCATTCTCTGGAGACGAAGAAGAAGAAGGACGGGGAAAAAGCACTCTCTATAGGGCATGGTCACAATTCTCCATTTCTCCACCATAGTGAGATTTTGGGTACGTAGGTACACATGCCTGACATGTTTCTCAAGTCACTGGGTCTAGTGCATGAACTATATGGTCAATCATGTGAGATCCAGCTCCCTTAACCACCAGGCCACAGGCTGGTCCTAAACTTACACTATAATTCTATTTCTCCATGAACTTTTTGAAATCCCTGCACACTTCCTATATTATTTCACCCTCCCACCCCAACATCCATTTTTAAACTTTCTCTTTATTCCAGATAGAGAACATATATACACGGCAGTAAGAGATGGTGAGAGAGTGAGACGAATACCATGTGCAGAATCTGGTCATGCCTCAATCATCTCCCACAGACTCCAGCCCATCGGATCCTGGGCACTCACACATGTGCCCCGCAGTATCAGGTAGACTAATCTAGGGACCTGAACCACAGTCACCATGTGGACTCCAGCTTCTCTTCAGCAGCACATTATCGCTGTTGCACAGAGCCAGCTCCACAAGCTCCTTCTACAGTAAACTTCCCTGCCCATCTAAACAAACACATGGGATAAACCAGAAAAGGGATTATCTCAGAAAGTGAATAGTTTGATAACTCATCATTTCTGCTATTGAGTCATTTACATTGCTAGAGAATATGCACTGCTGACTTTCATTCTTGCAATTATTTATGGATACCCTCCCTTTAAAAAAAAAAGACTTACTTAATTTTGTTTATTATTATTATTTTAATTTGCTATAGGACACATGCACTCACCAGAGAGAGACAGAGAGAGAAAAAGAGAAAGAGAAAGTAAGCCACCAGGTCCAGGATTCAAACTGCAGTCAGCCATGTCAGAGTCCAGTGCCTTTAGCCACCATGCCACCTGCTGGCCCCAGGACACCCTCCCTTTAAGAACGTCAGCTTCTTGGGTGACCAGGTGGCGTGGTACTTAAGAAACTGGATTTTCACATGGCCGACCTGGGTCCAAGTCCTGGACCTGGCAGCATGAAATCACACCAGGCGCATGTATGTGTGTGCGCAAAATCCCGAGAAGAGACTGGAGAAGGGACAGCAGTGTAGCCATCTACACTGGGAAGCGATTTTTTACTTTCCTTCTCTCTGGTAAGTACACGTGCCCTATTTGCTATAACAAAAAAATAAAAAAATAAAACCAGCTTCTTGTGAGAGTCTCAGGAAAAGTAGCACCAGAAGGCACAACTAGATCTTAGTTCTGACAAAAAGAGGTGTGTTCGGCATGGCTGATGTCAATCAAACATGTTACTGGTCTCTGATCAAAACAAGACCAGGCGGGAACCAGCAGTTAGCATAATGGCTATGTCGCTGGATTCCCACGTAGTCGACCGCAGTTCGCGTCCTGGACCCGGTGGCTTAAAACTCACGCCGGGCATGTGTGCGTGCATGCCCAAGATCCCGAGAGGAGAATGGAGGAGAAGGGATTGCGGCGTGACCATCCCCTCTGGGGGGTGATTTCTTGCTTTCTGTCTCTATGTCTCTGTCTGTCTAGCGAGCGCACGCGCCCTATAGTGAAAATCTCTCCCAAAACGAAAACAAAAACAAAAACAAAAAAAACAAGACCAGGCCGGGGCCAGCAGTTAGTGTAATGGCTATGTCGCTGGACTCCCACGTGGTCAACAGCAGTTTGAATCCCGGACCTGGTGGCTTAAACTCACGCTGGGCGCGTGTGCGTGCGTGCCCAAGATCCCGAGAGGAGAACGGAGGAGAAGGGATTGTGGCGTGGCCATCCCCCCTGGGGAGTGATTTCTCACTTTCTGTCTCTTTGTCTCTTTCTGTCTGTCCAGCGAACGCATGCGCCCTATAGCAAAAAACCTCTCCAAAAACAAAAACAAAAACAAAAACAAAAACAAAAACAAAAACAAGGCCAGGCTGATTGGTTCTCTTGTAACACGTGATCCTAGGCTCAAGTAGTTTGGAGTCATAGCCCATCACCTCAGTCATCCTCTCACACACAGATAAAACCACTGTCACCAGCAATATCTTTAAAGAACAACTAACATCCTGTTATTTTTGGCTATTTTTCTTCAACTGGTCAAAAGAGCTGTTCTCATAGCCAGTTTTTGCACAGTGCCAATTTCATAAGCATATTTTAAAAGTTGCTGCTTAAGCATATTATTTCACATGGTATCACATTTTCACAATCTTGGAAGACAGTAAAAATTAGACTGTCAAAAATCTGTTCCATTGGGGGGGGAAGGCATCAAAACTTACATTAATCCTGAAGCCAGGCAGCAGTACAGAAGTAAACAGTACCACTCTACAAGGCAATCCCCCATGAGAAAGTTCCTGGTTTAAATCTGGAAACCTCCCTGAGTATGCCAAGCATATACTTGCTGATGATATGAAGCTGGCTGAAGGCCAAGGGTAGACTGTGGCATCAACACCCTGTTGGGAATGTGTTTCCTCTTTCTCTTTTCCTTTCTCTCTTGTTCACTGAAGAAATAAATACTTTAAAAATAATAATAATAAATCGAACCAGCCAGTGGATCATGGTTAAAGCAGCTGGATACCATATGGCTGACTCTGCAGTTTGCGTCCCCGATCTGGCAGCTTGAAAATCACGCCAGGCGTGTGTGCATGTGTGTGTGTGTGTGTGTGTGTGTGTGTGTGTGTGCGCGCTCAAAATTCAGAAAGGAGAAATGGAGAAGAGATTGTGGCATGACTGTCCCCCATCAGTGGGGAGGTATCTTCTTGCTTTCTCTCTTTCTCTCTCTCTCTCTCTCTCTCTCTTTAGTGAGTGCATGAACCCTCTAGCAATCTTTTTAAAAACCTGATATATTGATCAAGAATCTATGAGCAAAATTACTTATGACAAAAATCCATCTTCTGAAGTCCCGTTTCTCCAAGCCAAATCTTTCACGTAAGTTCTTTCACTCACTAGCTCTAGGACATGGGACAAGGGTTAAATTCTCAGAGTTTCAATTCTACATCTGGACTAATTATTCTCTAGAGTCTTCTCCAGATGTACAATTCTATGAGAAAGTATTAAATGGCTAGACTTCAGGTAGTTTGTGAAGGTTCCCAAGTTTACTTGTAAATACTAGTAAAATAATGCAGACATGCACACACACACACACACACACACACACAGCCCACGTGAAATGTAGTTTGAGAAGAACAAACTGTTGATGGGAATGTTCTGCTAGGAAACTAACCTATGACTGGCACATAGCAGGAACTGAAAAAAAAAATTTTTTTTTTAAAGATTTTTGCCATAGGGTACGTGTGCTTGCCAGAGAGAGACAGAAAAAGACAGTGAGAGGGACAGTGAGAAATGAGCCCCAGAGAGGACGGCCATGCTGCAATTTCTTCTCCATTTTCCTCCTGGGATTTTGGGCACACATGCACAAATTTTCAAGTCTCCAGGTTAGGAGTTCAAACTGTCATTAGCCATGTGGGAGTCCAGCACTTTAACCACCACACCACCTACTGGCCCCTAACTCTAAAAGTTTTTAAGTTAAATGCATAAATAAATAAACAGATGAACAGAAATACCAAAGGCACCTGGCAACAGCTGGACATTACAGATGGCAGGGTGCAAAAGACATCATGGGACAGAAACACTTAGATGGTAATGGAATGCCCCTGGCAGAGATCCATAAGATGGACAGAAACAACGAAAAGAACGTAGTAAACCCCATCTCGGACTACTGGCTTCCCCTAAAAGCACCAATGCTCTGTTTAAGCCAAAATATTCTGGGAAGCCCTCAATTCCTGTTTACTTTAAAACAAATGAAGAAAAAAGAGAAAGAAAAAAAAAGAAAGAAACAGCTATTCCCTGTAACTTAAACCCCAGGGAGGTGAGGACTCAGTGGGAGGCAGAGTGAATCACATAAATATACACACATATACAGAACCATATCTGACGGTGAGAAGCTATAAAGCACACAAAATCCCAGGACTGACAGGAAGTGGAATTAGAACCACAAAAGCCAAGAAGATAGTCAACAACTTAAAAAAGTCCAGATGCCCTTGGTTTATTAAAACTGAACACAAGTTGGGAGGGGGGAAAAGGGGACCCATGGATGATGAAATGGACTTAGGGGGTGTCTTACAGAGTCAGAGACAGTGATGGCTTCTTTCACACTGGAACGTTCTACTGTCTTTAAGTTCGAGAAATCCCTAAGTTTCCAAAAGGCAATCGGGTAATAAAGTAGAAAAATAAATGCACAAAAGGTTTTATGACTAACCATTTAATCTTTACACCGAAGGCTACCAGGAATTTACCCTCATATAAGAGCCAAGTAGATATAGAAGTTTTTATTTATTATTTTAATCTAGTAAGGTTTTAGAAGGTGGAATTATGTTCCTGGTCTCCCCTACCCCTATCCTCGAACAATTTACAGTATTTTGAAGAGCTCTAGGCCCGTACCAAACCAGATTTATTGGGAAGCCTATTGTCAGGAGACCAAAAGACAAGTAAAGCAAGTATCAATGGTCATTCAACAAACATTTCCTGAACATCCACTAAGAGCAAAAGATGCTGTTACACACTGGAGGGTCAAAACCAATGAAGACATTACCACTGTCTTCAAGGAGCTTCCAGTCCAGCAGAAGTCACAGACCCATGAACAGGTAACAGACAACAGGCAGAGTTTCATGCAGAGTGGGTATGTAGG
This sequence comes from Tupaia belangeri chinensis, assembly GCF_000334495.1. Classification (NCBI taxonomy): domain Eukaryota; kingdom Metazoa; phylum Chordata; class Mammalia; order Scandentia; family Tupaiidae; genus Tupaia; species Tupaia belangeri. The sequence goes on along the minus strand of NW_006160041.1, from coordinate 398,112 downwards.
TGGTGGGGGGACTAACTCTGACTAGGAGAGTTAGGAAAAAAACATCACCAAAGATGTGACACAATTTTGAATTGAAAAATGACAGTATCTATTAGACAAAGTAACATGACAACGGTGTTTTAGACACAGGATACTGCAGGTACAAAGACAAAGGATTAGCAGACAAGCTGGGAGGCTCAGGGAAGTGGAGAAAGGTTTGGGTGAGATGGGAAGAAGAGACAGTGACTATTAGGAATTCAAGAAGATAAGCCCAGAGACTACGAGGGAAACATACATGTAAACAAAACATCAGCATCTAATAGAAAAAGACTACTTCTTATAGAATAAAACAAGGACAGAACAGCACGAGAGAGGAAATACCACAGAGTACTTCCTTAGACAAGGCTTCCCAGACAACGTGGAGCTGAGTCAGAAAAGAAACAGGAGCATGCACAGCAGACAGGAGGAGCATGTTCTAGCTAGACCCCAGGATTTACACAGAGGCACAAAGGCAGGGAGAGCTTCGAGGTGGAGTATGGAACAGATGGGTTACAAGGTGTATAAGGAGAAATGAAACTCCAGAAAAGTCAGCTGGGATGAATTTTTTTTTTAATTATTTATTTATTTAATTTTATTTATTAGTATTGCTATTTTTAAATTTGCTATAGGGCACATGTGCTCACCAGAGAGACATGAGAGAAAGAGGGAAAGTGAGAAAGCAAGCTGCCATGTCCACGACTCATACCGCATCTGCCATGTGGGACTCTAGTGCTTTAACCACTATGCTACCCGCTGGCCCTGGTATCGGATTTTTAAAGCCTTAAAGGTCATATCGAGTTTCTATGGTACTATTTAAGCCATGAAAGGGTTACAGAACACATAAAAAGTTAAGCATTTTTAAAAGATATTACAACATCTTCTTTTCCAGCACAGTTTTAGATCCTGATTTGTCTACCACCTTCCATTGGAAGTTCTAACAATTCTCTTTCTTTAGAGCGCCTCAAGTACAAACTGTTACGCTAATCCATTAAAGAGATCAAGAATTATAATGTCCGATTATAAAAATAATAGCAAATAAGTTATATTGAGTACAACGTGAGGGCCAGATGGTGTGCCAAGTGCTCTGCACACGTTTATTTATTAGTATTGCTATTTTTAAATTTGCTATAGGGCACATGTGCTCACCAGAGAGACATGAGAGAAAGAGGGAAAGTGAGAAAGCAAGCTGCCATGTCCACGACTCATACCGCATCTGCCATGTGGGACTCTAGTGCTTTAACCACTATGCTACCCGCTGGCCCTGGTATCGGATTTTTAAAGCCTTAAAGGTCATATCGAGTTTCTATGGTACTATTTAAGCCATGAAAGGGTTACAGAACACATAAAAAGTTAAGCATTTTTAAAAGATATTACAACATCTTCTTTTCCAGCACAGTTTTAGATCCTGATTTGTCTACCACCTTCCATTGGAAGTTCTAACAATTCTCTTTCTTTAGAGCGCCTCAAGTACAAACTGTTACGCTAATCCATTAAAGAGATCAAGAATTATAATGTCCGATTATAAAAATAATAGCAAATAAGTTATATTGAGTACAACGTGAGGGCCAGATGGTGTGCCAAGTGCTCTGCACACGTCATCTTGTTTGATCTTCAAGGTACTCTTGGCAGGTAGACGCTGTCATTACTGCCACTGTACCGTGAGAAAGCACGGTTAGAGTAACTTGCTGAAAATCACAAAATAGAAAGGGGTACAAATGGATTTCACACTAAGGCTGGCAGAACCGAAAGCCATGTTCTTCATTTTCCTGTTCTCCTGCCTCCTAAGCAAGCCACGACTCTCACATCCTCACTGCCTGTATTGCTCCATGCCATGCCATCATCATCCTCCTCATCGAAGACCCTGGGGTGTTGGGTAACAAAGCCTAACACCTGCTGAAAGCTTATGTGGCTTTACAGACACTCACACTGGCAATCGCTGACAAGTTCCTGTCCACATAGAGAGCTGATGTTCCCAGCCCCTTGGTGTTACAGTCACAGCCCCTGGGGCAGTAGGCTTCCTGAAGTAGCAGTTGTGAACTGCATATTACTCCTCCTCTGGGCAATCAGGGAGGTAGGGGCAGAGTAGAAGGGGAGGGGAGAAAGAAGAGAAAGAGGAGAAAGAAGAGGAGGAGGTGGGGGAGGAATCCACTAGAAAGAAACTAAAACAAAAAGGAGGAGTCATTGGAAAATGGGAGAAAGCACATACTGGTACCAGCCAGAGCCTCTTGGAACAGTTCCCAGTCTGGCTGCCAAAGAGCTCTGGAATATATTTGTTAGAGCTGGATTCACGTACAGTCTATTGCAGACTTTTTCTGACTACACTCTGACAAGGAGACTCACACTGCAGCTCCAATCCCTGCTTCCCCGCACAGAAAATCAGTTACTCCTCAGGGGACTTCCAACAAAGTTCACTACTTGCCCCTCAGTAGTATCTTCATATGCTACATGTTTAGAAAGAAATAGAAGGGGCTCACATACCTCTCACTCCCAGAGAATCACTGCCTCTCCACCCCAGAATCCCATTCCACTTCCCAAGATCCTCTTCACAAAGCACATTAACTCTTTGAGACTCCTTACCAAAACAACTGCTGCGATGAGGAACAAAGGTTTTACAGGCTGTGGCAATGGCTAGTTCAGCAGATATGATAGTCTTAATAATCAGGTCTTCTACATGGGCCATCAATGCTGCAAAAGAAATTTGAAAAAATGAAAAAAAAACTAAAATGCATGGATTAACAGGATACCAGGGGATGCCTTCAGGTCCTTCCTAAGACAATAGGCAGGGACGGAGTGGAAAAAGAGCCTTACTTTCATTTCCCTTCTCACACTTCCCCTATCACCCTTTCCTTGTGGCCTGAAATAGTTTTGGCACACTCACTCTCAGTCTGCTCAAGGCTCAACGATAACGTCCATTTTGATCCCATGCCCGATGCTCAAACTCCACTGTGCTAATCTACAACTCGGCAACAGGAATGAGAAAGACTAGTTGAGAAAAATCGAAACGTGGGATCAATATGGAGAAAGACAATCCGTCATGTAAAAAGCTAACAGTATTTAACTAGCAGTTTGTTACTTCGGAAGGATAAATCCTCTAAAGGAAAAAGTTATATCCTTCCAAATTGGAAATAAAAACGCGATTTCGGGGAGGACATGGAAAGCCTGTTTCCCATAGTATCAACTTCAGGAAAAGGTAACTCCAGGAAGAAGCACCTCACTGGATATTCCAGCAACACTACAGGAGTTAGAGAGAACAGCTCCTAGTAAGAGACAAAGTAAAAGTATAAAAGAAAGTCAAGATGGGAGAAGGCCTGGTACTCACCAGTCGTATCTCTGCCTTCTTGTTTCAGGTACCTAAGCATAGCACTCATGCTCCATTTGTTCCCATAATCCTCCACTTCGGGATCATCACAACTAAAACAAATCAATGAATCAAGGTCACATATGTGACTAGGCCTGGCTACAGAAACAAGATTCTTTACATAAACAGTCTTTTATCCTTTTAAGTCACTAGAAAAACATCCACCTTGCTGACTACCATTCATTCACTTTCGATAGGTACTGTCATGTGATCCTTTATACCAACTTCTTCAATGAGAATGAGAATGCACATAGTCTGCCTTCCTGAAGAGGACAGGGAAGGAGAAGGCAAATTCCTCCCTGATCATATAATTATGCATCATGAAATAATGGACAAAACATATAAAAGGATATAAACAAATTTAAGAATGGTTACAGTAAATTAACAGAAACATTTGGGGATATGGATCTAGCCCCTGAGGTAAATGTCACATGTGTACACAAAACCACCCCCAAACAATTTTCAGATCAGAACTGACTTGGGATGGGCCAGAGAGCTAATCCAGTACAGCATTTTAATGAGCTAAGCCTGCACAAAATTCTTTTGGGATCTGGCAGGCATAGTTTCTGGATACCTTTGGAAGTGTTACTGAATGGAGAATACAAGACAGTAAGATTAATGAAGGATACCCGGGCTAGGACAGCAGAATAGCTATGGGGACAGATGCTCACAATGCTAGAAGAGTCCTGCAGTCTAGAACACGTGTTCTGAAGCTGCTCCCTCACTCCCCGCTATCATCCCAGCTTCCATCATCTACACTTCTGCTCACCTTCCAAACTGAAGGACATGAGGACAGCTTCACACAAGTCAAATGGCGGTCACAGGACACACAATGAAACCTGCACAGCTTCAGCAACTCTTCTATCACCGCCCCCACCCCTTCCCGCCCTTCCTCCCGTCTTGCTTGCTTGCTTTCTTTCCTTGGACCTGCTAGGCACCTATTTTTAGTCTGAGTAGAACATAACTGCTTGAGTTTCTTTTCAATTTTTCCACTTTCTGGCAAAATTATCAGGATGAAAGAAAAGAGTAAAAAGAATATTTCCACACAGCTGGGCTGGTACTCCCTTCCACTGACTCCTTTTCTGAGATGGACTCATTTCTTTCTTTTATTTTTTTCCCAACTTTTTTTTCCCCTGACCATACAAGTATTTGTTTTGGAAAATATATAAAAGCACAGGGAAGAAAATAAAAATCACCTACCTACTCACTATTCTATCCACTACACTTAAATACTGTTAACATCTGGTGTACATACATATTTATACACACACACACACACACATATATCTTATATATACCACACACATATATATGCATTAATTAAGTTGCATGTACTATCAGTTTACCTACTTTTTCCACATAACAATATATGGTAATAAACATTTTGATCTCTAAGCCTGTGTGCGCCATCTTTTATTTATTTTTTTTTAGTTTCCTTTAGGGCATATTCCCTCACCGGAGAGAGAAAGAGAGGGAGAGAGTGAGAAATCACCCCCCAAGGGGTATGGCCACACCACAGTCCCTTCTCCTACATTCTCCTCTTGAGATTTTGGGCGTGCACACACATATACCTGGTGTTATTTTCAAGCTGTCAGGTCCAGGACTTGAACTGCAAAGACAGCCATATACAGTTCAGCTGCCTTAACTTTCACGCTACCTGCTGGCCCATCTTTTATTTCTTAAGGTTAAATTCCTAGAAATGCAACTGCTGGGTCAAAAGGCACTAATATTTTTAAGGTTTTTGATATGTTTTGCCAGCTGTTGACATGACATCATTTCTTTTTTTTTTTTTTTTTTGAGATGTTTTTGCTATAGGGCGTGTACGCTCACCAGAAAGACAGAGACAGACAGAGAGACAGAAAGCGAGAAATCACCCCCCAGGAGAGATGGCCATGCCGCAATCCCTTCTCCTCCATCCTCCTCTCAGGATCTTGGGCACACACGCACACGCGCCCGGCATGAGTTTAAGCCACCAGGTCCGGAACTCGAACCACGGTCAAATACATGGGAGTCCAGCGACATAGCCATTACGCTAACTGCTGGTCCCTCATTTCTTGACTTCTGCAAAGTTCCACATGCCTATGAAATTCCTATCCCTACATCAAGTGAGAGAAGACAAGGAAGAAGACAAAACCTGTGAAGGCATCCTCAGATAGAGAAAGGTTAACCATAACTGGCAAGCAATGAGGAAGCAGCAGCAGACACCCCTCAAAATAAGGTTACACGACTCTGACAGTTTTCCCTAAATGTTACGTAGACATAAACATAAAGTCATCTTCCAGGGTAACATGCTCACTTCCCACCTCCAAGCCCTGCATCAGAGACTGACTTCTATGACTCGTGGCTCAGACATGGACAGTACCTGACATAGTCTCCGCTCTTCTTATTTACGCTGTAGTTTGTCAGGTGCATGAACTGGTTTCGAATGTTCTTGGCTCCTTGATCATACCGCACAGTTGCAAACCTGAATGAAAGGATACAGGTTAAACGCCAGGAACAATTTCAAAGAAATACAGGCTAGAACTGAGGACTAAGGAGAATGTGGTAGTAACGGGAGGGTGACATCGTTATCTAACAAACACCCAGTGGCTATTAAGTTCCAACTCCCATGCTAAGTGTTTTATGTATAATATCCAATTTCATTCAATCCTTAAGGTAACTCTAAGAAATACTGGGTTGTAGGGACCAGCAGTTAGTGTAATGGCTGTGTCACTGGACTCCCACGTAGTCAAACGTGGTTCAAGTCCCAGACCTGGTGGCTTAAACTCACGCTGAGTGCGCGCGTGTGTGTGCCCAAGATCCCGAGAGGAGAGAGGAGGAGAAGGGATTGTGGCATGGCCATCCCCCTTGGAGGGTGATTTCTCTCTTTCTGTCTCTCTGTCTCTCTCTGTCTTTCTGGCGAGTACACGTGCCCTATAGCAAAAACCTCTCCAAAAAAAATACAGAAAAGTCAAGATGCAGTTTTTCATAGGAAAACCCAATGACCCAATAAGTAATGTATTCTGGATGGGAAAATTCATTCTGTATGCTGCAATGATATACAGAGAATGAATGTAAAACAAATAAATAAATGTGATCTAGAATGATTAAATAACTTGCCTATGACCGCACTAACTCCAAAACCTGTGGTTTTAACCACTGTGAGATGCTGCTTCTCTTCTGCGCAATCTTACCCCAACAGGAAGAATGAGAAACGAAAATACAATTCCTCACAAGCTGGGAAACTGTGTGGAGGAGGTTGTGGATGATGGGACATGACCTGGTCTAAAAACCCCTCCCAAGTGCCCACACAGTATCTGGTACTATACCATTCTATGGGGGAAAATAAGCAAAAAGAAAAAAAGACAGCAGTAATAGACTCAGAACTTACATCCACAGGAATAATGGAACTGATGTATAATACTCATTTTAAAAGAACAATATGCAGCATTAACAGGAGAGAAGGTGAAACAGCGTCAGAATGGCCATAATGTAAGACACTAATTCTTGAATTTGGAATGAAGGAAAAGTCAGCAGGATTAAACATGGAACCCACTGACAACAGGGCTGCAATCTGATATCCTTGGCCACTGTCAAAAGACAACCAAAACATAAAATGTATGTGAAGGAAGTAAGCAGGGAAAGAAAGAACTTTCCAGTGATGCTCAGTATCAACAAAAGGATACTCAAGGCAAATGGTTATGGTAAATATCAACCTCTGTTTACATACCACGAGAACCATATCACCCTTCACTAAAGTGGTTTTCCCAAGAGGCATATCCAAGTGTGTGGAAAAAAATGGAAGACCACAAGTTTATTTTCTTATGAGTTACAAATTATTTACATATGCTTACCCACACTATGAATTCAACATGAATTTCTACCACATTAAAAGTCAGCATTTAGAAATGTTCCTCCTTTCCATTTCTTCTCACCTACCTACTATCCCTGCTCCCTAATGCCCTGTACCAAAAATAAACAAGGGACAGAGAAAGAAAAGTGTGTGAGTGGGGGGGAAGTGGGGGGGGGAGACACAGAAACCAAAGGAAACAAATATGAGGCCAGAAAAAAAGGATGTGTACAAAACAAAAATGCTGACGAGGCATGTGGGGCTAAAGGACAAGAATGCGATGAAAATTATGTCTAAGCTCAAGAAGGACGTCAGATTTTCTAGAAATTTCCAGTAGTTATCGCTTAACTTCTTGCCATGTCACTGACAACAAGTAAACCTTTCCTACACAACTCAATCTTCTTCCTGTAGAGATCCTCCAAGCAAGTGGGAGACAGTCATTCTCTAAATTCTTGTGAAATGCAAAGGGGACCCATGCTGGCCACACAGAGGCTGCCTGCCTCAACCAGACATTACCTCACAGTGACATACCTCCTGCCATCCTCTCCTCCGAAAGAATAATGAGTTAGAGAGAGGAAAAAGGTTCTGCTTCAGAGAAAGAGGCTTTTCCTCTTTCTTAACAAGTACCTGCTCTAATTTGGTTAATGTGAAAAACTGGCAAAAGCCGGTAGTGAGCTAGACTGTCTCTGGTAGTCCAACACGTCTGTCATTCCTACATTCCTTCTTTTAAGAGGACTTCATCCCTTTTTTAAAAATCACTTTTCAGGACCAGCAGATGGCATAATGGTTACATCACTGGACTCCCATATGGCCGACCATGGTTCGAGTCCAGGACATGGTGGCTAAAAACTCATGCCGGGTACATGTGCATGCATGCCCAAAATTCCAAGAGGAGGGTGGAGGAGAAGGGACTACAGCATGGGGGGGGGGGATGATTCCTCATTTTCTGTCTCTCTCTGTCCCTCTGTCAAGCACATGCACCCTATAGCAAAACTCTCTCTCACTTTTCTTCTTCCTAAATTTCCTTTTCACTGGCCACTGAATTCTGAAAGCAAGAACAAGATTATTAAGTCATGGAGTAAACTTCCACAGAGTGTAAGAAGTAATAAGAAGTGCAAACTAAAGAGAAAGAAAAAAACTCAGGTCCGACCTCAGCGGCACAGTCCATAGTATACTGAACTGCAGTGCCAAAAGTCACATGCCTGACCTGAGCTTGCGATCCTGAATCAACCTGAAAACATGCCGGGGTATGGGAACCAGCAGTTAGCGCAATGGCTGTGGTGCTGGACTCCCATGTAGCCGACCACGGTTCGCATCCCGGACCCGGTGGCTTAAAACTCACGCCGGGCACGTGTGCGTGCGTGCCCAAGATCCCGAGAGGAGAGTGGAGGAGAAGGGATTGCGGCATGACCATCCCCCCTGGGGGGTGATTTCTCGCTTTCTGTCTCTATGTCTCTCTCTGTCTGTCTGGCGAGTGCAAGTGCCCTATAGTGAAAACCTCTCCAAAAAAAAAAAAAAAAAACATGCCGGGGTATGCAGGATCCTTGAGGGCTAGAGGAAGAGGACTGAAGTGTGATGAGACCCTGTAGTGCCTTCCTCTCTCTCTCGTTCTCTCTCTCTCTCTTTCTCTCTCCCTCCCCCCTCAGCCTCACATGCGAGCATGTGCTCTCAGGAGTAAAATAAACTTCAAAAAGAAGACTTAAAAGAAAAGTACTCCCAAAGGGTAAAAGCACTGCACTCTGCATTTCACTCAGCCAAAAGTGGAATGCAGAAAGCCAGGTAAAGGAAACAGAACTATACATGCTCACCTTTCCTTCTACCCCAGTAAGATCTCATGGCTCTCATGAAACCAAAACCATAATAAACAGATCACATTCACCTCTGAACACCATTTTCCTTCCATTGTCTAGGTAGGAGGTCACACGACTTTTTGGATCTGGCCTACGATGGTTTTTGTTTGCTGGCTTTCAATCTGAATTACTTGACCAATATTGAAAAAATCAGATGTCCCAGAGTCAGACCTCTAGCCTAGTGGTTGAGGAAGCTGGATCCCACATAGCTGACCATGGTTTTCAAGTTCCAGTCCTGACAGCCTGAAAAACACACTGGGTGTGTATGCATGTATGCTCCAAATCCCAACACAATGGAGAAACAGAGGAAAAGGGACTATGGCATGACCACGCTCCATTAGGGGGTGCTTTTCCCCCCTCCTCCCGCTCCCTTCCGTTTTTTTTATTATTAGAGAATTATTTAATTTCATGTATTATTATTATTTAATTTACTATAGGGCATGTACACCTACCAGAGAGAGAGAGAGACAGTGAGTGAGTTTAAGCCACCAGGTCCAGGACTCAAACCACGGTCGACTACATGGGAGTCCAGCAACATAGCCATTATGCTAACTGCTGGTCCCAGAGAGACAGTAAGAAAACAAGCTGCCAGGTCTGGGACTGGAACTGCAGTCAGCCAAGTGGGAGTCTAGCACCTTAACTACCACACCACTTTCTGGCCCCTCCTTCTCTCTCTGTATTGATCTCGCTCTGACAAGCACATGTGGCAGTCAGGGCTCACGTGAGGAAGATGATGGATAGGGTGGAAGGCAGCTGAAGGCAGTACAAGGAGACTATCTAGCAGGTGGCAGCCCCCTGGGGGTCTAAATCTACACAAGGAGGGCATCTGAGTGGGGCAAGAGCCTGGTGAAGTCAGGAGACTGGCTATAAATGAGGGAATTGAGTAAACAGATAAATATGTTAAAGATCATGGGAGCCAGATTATTCACTGTTGGAAAAGAGAGATTGAGAATACAGAAAGGGGAAAAGTTAGAATAAATACTGTGGTTGTCAACTAGAATTGAAGGTCATAATATAAACTCCACCTTTTCAATATAAAAAAAATGAATGCAAACGTTAACGTGTGTATATGTAGGCACATACATGTATTTCCTGAGTCTGTCCATTGCAAGGGCCTGAGACAGCCCAGAACAATAAACATGTCTAGCACCCAGATTCTGATTTCTAAAAACTATTATCTGTTAAAAAGCAACCGGAGGGGGCCAGCAGGTGGCACAGTAGTTAAGGAGCTAGACTCTACATGACTGAAAGTAGTTCGAGTCCCAGACCTGGCAGCTTGACGTTCACACCAGGCACATGTGCATGAGTGCCCAAGATCCTGAGAAAAGAATGGAGGAGAAGTAACTGTGATGTAGCCATTCCTCACAGGGGGCTGATTTCTCACTTTTTCTCTTTCTGGTGAGCACATGTGTCCTATAGTAAAAATCTCTTAAAAAAAAAAAAAAAAAAAAAAAAAAGCAACCAGAGGTCCTTGGAAAAATGATTGATTCTGGGTCTAGGTCAGAGAAAGAATAAGATGAGCCTGAAACATCCCGTTCTCAAAGAATGAAGAGGATATGTCAAAAAGACACAAAAGTCAGTTTAAAGGGCCAAATCTGGGACAACTTGAGTATCAAAATAAATCACAATAGTAAAGGATTACAACCCATAAAATAAAAATCTTTATATCTGCATTAGTCTAAATACATGAATAAAGAAATGGAAAGAAGAGGAAGCTCTTTCTCAGAATAAAATGCCAAATAATACAAGTTAGAGGAGTGATGGGGTTAGAAAAGCATCATTTGGTAACCATCATAACAGTAATTCATTCAGGCAAGAAACATCAGCAGATATTTCAAATTATTGGGTGAAAATGAGATGAAGAAATAGTTCATATGATTTCACAGGATCTCCTCATAAAATACTTATTAATCATAAAGGGAAAGACAAAGTAACTGCACAGTGGAGGAATCTGCTAGATACCACCTTAAATAAGTGACCAAACACGACTAGTTACCATGTACCATCAAAGAGAATGCCATGGAACGAATCTGCATAATTTCTGTAATATTCTGGCCCAAAATACATAACCTGGGTCTAATCATGAGGAAATATCAGATAAACCTAAATTGAGAGGAAAAAAACTACAAAATATACTTGCCTAAAATCTTCACAAATGCTAATATCATGAAAAGTCAAGCCAAGACTGAGGAAATGCTCTGGACTGAAGGAGATTAAAGAGAAATAATAACTAAACTTAACACGATCCTTGGAGCCAGCAGGTGGTGTGGTGGTTAAGGTGCTGGCCTCCCACATGGCTGACTGTGGTTTGAGTCCTGGACCTTGTGGCTTGCTTTCTCATTTTCTCTCTCTCTCTCTGGTGAGTGCACATGCCCTATAGCAAATTTAAGTAACAATAATAACAACAAATATAAATAAATATTTTTTAAAAAGCTCCTTGATTAGATCCTTTTGTTATAAAGAACATTATTAGGACAACTGGCAAAAATTTAATGGGGGGGGGGGGCCCCACATAAAAAAAGAAGCAGCCCT
>NW_006160041.1:359863-386511 GCF_000334495.1 Tupaia belangeri chinensis | reverse complement strand
GGCAAAAATTTAAGGGGGGGGGGGGTCTCGACATAAAATAAGAAGCAGTCCTTCATACTCTTCATACATTTTCTTAAGTTTGAAATGACTTCAAAATTAAAAGTCTTTAAAAAATTGGAAAATTTGAAAAAAAAAATGCAAAAAAATTTTTATTTTTTCACAATGAAAATCTAGATGTGCAGCCTGCATTAAAAACATGTGGCAACACCCCCATCAAGCCCTTCTGGCACTGACTAGGACATGTCTCAGGTGGCACGTGTGCTCTCCAGGGCTCCAGTCTCCACCGCCAGCTTCCCTCACAGAGTGTACTCGCATCTCAGTCTGTGACCTTCGACTTAGACCTTCACATAATCGAGTTACACCCTGCTTCAGTCTGAAAGTTTCAACACAACGTATAATGAGCAGCAACCTATGAGAAGCTCTTCACCAGGTACCCCAGGACCGAGTCTGCATATATACTCATCCTAACACAGGCTGAAATTCACACAATTAATTGAGTTTCTCTTTTTTTTTTTTTTTCTTTGTGGAGAGATTTTTGCTATAGGGCACATGTGCTTGCTGGAGAGAGAGAGAGAGATTGTGAGAAACTATCCCCCGGAGAGATAGCCATGCCATAATCCTTTCTCTTCTGTTTTCCTGGGATTCTGGGCATACAGACACAAACACACACACAGCCTGAGTTTTTTAAGCCACCAAGTCTGGGACTCAAACCACGGTTGGCCATGTGGAAATCCAATGGCATTACTGCTGTGCCATCTGTTGGCCCAAACCTCCCTCTTAATGAGATCAAGATTTAGAAAAGAACAATATCATAGCTTTGACCTTTAAGCCAAGAAAAAGAAGAGAAAAGGGGGCCTCACTCTCTTGCTAAATCTGAAACCCTGGGTACATTTCACAGCCTACTGATAAATACAGAACTATGTGACCATTTTTATAAACCACACTAAAAATAAATATGTCCTGTCTTTATCCTGACAATATCTTTGTTCTGACAGTAAATAGTTCAACTAAAAGATACATTTCTGGGCCGGCCTGTATCATCGCAGTTAAGTGCTGTCCAAGGGAGTTGGATTGCGCCCCAAATCCTGATGAGCTAAAGGAACACAGGAACTAGGACTGCAGTGTGACTACATTCCGCTGGAGATGGCTTCCTCTCTGTCTCTCCCTCTCTCACTCGCCCACTCTCTCTCATGAGTATACATGCTCCCTGGCAAAGAAAAAACAACAACAAAAAACACTACATCTCCTCTTTTTCCCTAATGTTTCACACTGAGAATCAAGACAATGGGGCCAACCCCACAGCATGTTAAATCTTGTACAGAGAAGGCCGGATCCCACGTGGCTGATCTCCCGACCCCATATACACAAACACATGCCCAGGATCCTGACAGGATGAAGAGCTGAGGGAAAGGGGACTGTCGCGGTGACAAGGCCCTGTTGGCAAGTTCTCTCTCTTTCTCTATCATGCACATGCCCTCTAGCATAATATTCTTTATTATTTTACTTAAATTTATTTTATACATTCAACCACTATACATCACTTAGCTTATAAAGGGAATTTACACCAAACATGAATACACTTGACACCAGTCCAGTTGAGGGTACTATATACGTTATCATCAACAGATAATCATCCATTTCTGTGTCCCATCAATGTCTTGCCTCAATTTAATTTTCTCAATTTAATTTTTTTAGAGAGAGGCACAATAAAACAATAGCAATAATTTGCCTAAAACTATTGTGTGCGGAGAAAAGCATACCAACATTCGGCAGACAGTAGGTACTCGACAAACTTAGTTAACTGAAACTGCATCTGAGCTGCTTGTTCCAAGGTATTTACTAATATGGAACCTAAACGGGCAGGACAGCACAGAGCGCTAGGAGAAGCTTTTAAATTGGATTCCCCTCTTCACAAATCATGTGTCCTTCTGAGAACACGACACCATACATCTTAGGGTCAGTCACAGATCACCTAGATGCAGGACATTTTGATGGTTATATTTTTAATGAACATCCTTCCAAATGTACAGGGAGGAGAGGAGGCCAGCTCTGAGGAGACCATGGCTGTGGCGTATGAGTTATCATTCGGCAGGTGTAGCCGTTCTGAGCCAGAGGCCTGGACATGGAAGGGACAGCACCTCAGGCAGCCTTGCCAGGAGCCACTGGGTTTCATCCTGGCCTGACCCAGAAAAATCTTATGGAAGAGAACAAGAGGCCCAGGAGCTCTCTGATCTGCTGTCAACCAGCTGCAGCCCGGAGACTGCCAAAGTGCTGCAGTGACGAGGCAGCGCCCTACGGAGCGTCTGGGAGGGGATTACCAGCCTGATCCCCTGGTCTTTAGAGCCAGAAATGACTCAAACTTCACAAACAGCCAGAGCCTGCCAGGGAGGGTGACAATGAGCACTGAGAGGGTTTTCTCCCCCTTGTTGGTGTCTCTTCCCCCTCACTTGCTGCTGTGGCAGATTCTGGACAGTGTGCAGCCTGTGAGGTAATCTGAATTCCTTGGCAACTAGAGAGTACCTGAATTCTTTCAAAACCACAGGAATCCAGCAGAGAAAAGGTAAATATCCCTGCGGAGCCAGTGTTAATTAGCAAGGAAGGCTACTGAAGGAGGAACTGGGGGTGGGGAGGAAGGGAAAGGCATTACAGATGCTTTGGGGTCTTTTCTGAATTTCCCCAACATAATAGGGAGGGCTGAGGCCAAAAAATAGGCAGTCCCTGTGGGGCTTTCCCAGCATCCTCTCCGCCCACCTCTACGCACTGGGGGAGCTCTCTCAGTCCCTTGGACAGGCACTTTCATGTCCCCCAAGATGCTAGTGATACCTATCTTTGAATCTCTGACAACACATTTGGTTTTCAATTCAATCCTGTCTTAATTTTTTTAACATTTTTATTTTCCCCATTTCAGTGAAAATTTGGCTATTAACTTTGTCTCAAAATGGATTTTGTCAAATCATTTAAATCCAATACTGGATCCACCTAAAGCTGTAAAATCCAGGACAAAGTCTTTTTGGATTCCACCTTCGACAGGAAAAAGAATCCACACCATCTTGGTGGAGAACACTGCCTCTCTGGAAATGGAGTGTCCCCTGCTGGTGCTAAACAGCAACACACATGTGAAATTCAAAAGCAGGGTGGCCTCTGGGGCATCACTACAAGAACCATAAAACACTGGGCCCAAGTATCAGGGAGACATTTTCATTAAAACACCTTTTCAATATTTTACCATCATATAATAATAAAAAGAAACCAGAAAGTTTTCCTACTTCCTGTGTTAATAAGCAACTGAAAACACTAAAGAAATGAGGATCTTGAGCAAGTTGAAGTGAAAAAATTTATACAAACTAGCTTATCTCACAAAACGGTCGAGAAATAAACTTATTTTTTCTGCCCATCTAGCATTAAGTTGAGTCACCATACAGAAGTTGTGATATGGTATAAGAGCTTCCCTTCCCAGGGGCCAGCAGGTAGCATGGTGGTTAAGGCACTGGATTCCTACGTGGCCGACCATGGATTGAGTCTCAGACGTGGAAGCCTGCTTTCTCACTTTCTCTCTCTGCTGAATTATAATAATAATAATAATTAATCATACTGAATAAATTTTTCTTAAAAAAAAAGGAGGAGGAGGAGGAGTCAGTGAATACCATGGTACACTGTGACTGAAGACCCAGGGCTTAGGAACACTGAGAGGATCATACAGAGCAATGTGCCTTGCACGACTCTGGCGAGCAGCCCATTATGTCACCATGTACCATCTTTCTAACCTTATAAAACTTTTACATTCATCTGGACTTTGAAGTAGGTCTAACCAAAGCCCTGAAAATTCATATTGCTTTTTGTTCAATTTGGTCTATTTTTAAAAAGCTGTTTTCCTGGGACCAGCAGATGGCGTAGCAGTTATGTTGCTGGACTCCCATATGGCCGACCGTGGTTCGAGTCCCTGACCCAGTGGCTTCAAACTCACACTGCGCATGTATGTATGCATGCCCAGGATCCCCGAAAAATGGAGAAGAGATTGCAGCATGGCCATCCCCCAGGGGGTGATTTCTCGCTTTCTGACTGTCACTCTTTCTCTGTCTCTCTGGTGAGCACGCACACCCTATAGCAAAAATCTCTCAATAAAAGCTGTTCTCCTAATTATTCTGAGAGAAAGCATCCACTGATTTTACACACACACACATACACACACACACACACTCACACACACACATTTTTACCGGAAGCAAGAGAAGGTTTACACCATGGATTCTAACTTGACACACAACCAGTAACCAAAGCATTTTCATATCTGTGGTAAATTAAACATTGGTACTGGACGCATTTTGTGTTCCGACCATGAAGATCTTAAAATCATGCCATATTTTACCCATAGAGAAGGCTATTAATATTGTGGCTGACAAATCTTTAAAATATTATGTAAAATATACTGGTATAATACCCTTCAGAAACATCAAGCATAACCTTGATATCTTTTCTTTATTCCAGAAGTCCAATTTTTGGCAAGACATACTCAGATCCCAAGCAGGATGTGGAAGACAAGACAGGGCAAGGATGAGTGGAAGAAGAATGGAGAACCTCGTTATACAAAAGAAAGTTCAGAAGTCTCAGATTATGAAACTGAAAATCATCAGCACTTGCACACCTGAACAGAATTTAGGGATATATTTTACCTTCTTTTTGTTGTAGATGATACGGAAACAAGGTATTTAGTTTTACATATCTATACTTCAAATTATGAGCACCTATGAGTCTACAAATGCCATAGAAAATTTTTCCTAAGAAAACCTGATTACAGCATGTAGTCACTTGTGCTCAGATACCTGGTCCAGTCTTTTACCTGACAACCGGGAGATGTTTAAGTTCTCCTTACACAATTTTCAAGGAGCAAGAAGCCAAAACTAGGGTGTTTCTGTAGCCTCCAGTGTTGCCAGGGCTCAAACTCATCAATCTTAGTTAAGAATTATGTCAGGGCTTAGGGAACCAGCAGTTAGCGTAATGGCTATGTCGCTGGACTCCCACGTAGTCGACTGCGGTTCGCGTCCCAGACCTGGTGGCTTAAAACCCACGCCGGGCGCATGTACGTGTGTGCCCAAGATCCCGAGAGGAGAATGGAGGAGAAGGGATTGCGGCGTGGCCATCCCCTCTGGAGGGTGATTTCTCGCTTTCTGTCTCTCTGTCTCTCTCTGTCTGTCTGGCAAGCGCATGCGCCCTATAGTGAAAAACCTCTCAAATAAAAAATAAAAAAAAAAAAAGAATTGTCAGGGCTTATAAGTGTTATCACTGCCACCTACAGGTGATAGGAGGACACGACTCCAGCAGCTGGAAGCTTTGGTTAGTTGTCTGATTCTATACACAGGACATACCAAAAATATTAACTTATTAACAATTATGATACCATTCTAAAATAGTTGTCAGAGTACAATAATACATGTCCTATCATACATAAATAGGTGGCCTACTTCTATCCACGCTGCATTCCATCTTCAAAGTACATTTTCTAAAATATAGACATATATACAGACCATGCCTTTTCAGCCTGTCGTGGCAGATCACAAATGCAAACTACTTCCAAAACTACTATACTCTATAACATCAAGACCGTTATGCACAAAAAGAACTTCGGAGAAATAGCTGGTTTAAAAAAAAGTTTGTGGGGGAAAAGAACACAAACACAGCAAACTTCTATATTTATTTTAAATAATTTAAGGATTTAGGAAAACACTCTAACCTATAAAATTCTGTGAATATGAGAAAGAAAACCTCAAATTATTATGACTTGAATTTAATATTGTAACATCACCTTAAAACCTAAGGAGCACCTCAAGAAAAAGAAAAAGTATATGCAACCAATGTAAAGCATATAATTTGCATGCTAAGAAAAAAAGTTAAAAAGTGCTAATATCCCCTAAATATGACAGTTTGGGCCTTGAGCTCTGGAGTCAGACCCATGAGTTCAAATCCCCACTCCATCACCAACCAGCTGGGAGGTCTCAGAACAGTGACTTCGAGTTCACTCGCCTCTTTAAGTCTCAGTTTCTTCAGCTGCAAAAATGAATCAACTATAAAGTTGCGAGGATAAAAATTAATGCCTGATATATAAAGGGTATAAAAATGTGGGATTTTACTTTTGTTCCTTTATCTATGCTGAAAAACAATAGCAAATTATCTTAATACCATGGGTTTTTATAACAATTGTCACTATATGAAAATACTATGTGGCCAGCCGGGTGGCATGGTGGCTAAGATGGCTGGATCCCACATGGACAACTGTGTAGTGCAAATTCCAGACCTGGCAGCTTAAAAACACACCAGATGTGTGTGCATGCGTGCCCAAAATGCTGAGAGGAGAAATGGAGGAGAAGGAATTGCAGCATGACCATCCTCTGGGGAGAGGGGGGCACTTTCTTGCTTTCCCTCTTTCTCTCTCTCTCTGGCAAGTACACATGCCCTATAGCAAATAATAAACAAACAAACAAACAAACAAAACACTATGTGATCCTGGAGCCCTGCGGGAAAGCTGTGTGTTTATACCTGCTTATGTGTGAATACGCGAGTGAGACTTGGACAAGTAATAAGACTGGTTTCTATAACCTGAAGTCCAACTAGTATACTCTGTTTTCCTGAGTTGAGCATAACAGGAAAAAACAGCCCAATCTCAATGAACTCCGTAACAGGTCCACTCTAACACACCCATCCCACCCTTGCACCCCAAAGCAAAGTCTCTTACCGAGCCAGTCCTTCTTCATAGAGATAGATGACAAGAGGGTCATAGGAAGTCACGAGCACATAGAGGCGTACATCGAACTTGAAATCTAGAAGATAAATTTCCATTCACAGGAAAAACTAAGTTTGTCTTCTGCTACAGACGGAACAGATAATGTAATCAAGAAATATGAAAAAAGAACACTCCTCCTGTCCACATGAAAAAGACACTGACCACACAGCTGGCCTTCAGAAAATAAGAAATAATTGTTCTATGTAACCGTACTATATATAGAGAGAGTATATTATACTACTGGATGTTAGAAAAGTCATGATGTATTTTTGCACTAAAAAATAGAAAAAAATAAGCCATAACTTTTCCAACAATCCAACAGACTGTGCATAACACACACACACACACACTCACACACACACTCACACATATATAAGTATATATGCACTATTCAGTTTCCATACAGATATTTAGATACATAAATTTTTACGTAACTTATAAAGCACTTTCTCTTATATTATCTGATTTCATCTTCAAAATAACTCCATGAGGTAGGTAAGGAACCAGCCTCATGTCAAGAGCCACAAGAGCCTATAATTTCACATTAGTTTGATAAAGACTATGAAAGGTTAAGTTAAACAGTTTAGTGCAATCTAACTCGTTCTAACTCACCATCTATGAGCAGGGGGTTGTTAATATAACGGGAGACCAGGATGTTCTCTTCCAGGGAAATCTGGTTCGGCTATTAAGCAAACAGAAATAATGAAAGGGCAGAAATGCAAAGGAATCCTAGTTTACAATAAGGGAGCAGTGTTCTCAACCTGTTAATACATGATAATAAAGAAAACTAAAATTCTAACAAAAGTTTCCTTTCAAGGTCCCCATATAGTCAATTGGATACATAACATAGCACTTCCATATACAGTGTGGTATCCAATTGCCATGGTGGAAATAAATTTACATAGCACTTCTTGCACAATAAATTATAGCCTAAACACCTTGAAAGATTTATATACATGATATTAAATAATCATCTATGAAGCAAGTAAGAGCTACTTAAAAAAATAAAAGCTTGCTTTCTCCCAAATGTAAAAAAATGTAAACAAATTTTTAAATATTACCATTATTCTTAAATTAAGTTGTTTAAAGATCTTACAGATCCATAATAGATCCTAGCATTTCCTCTGTGAAATGGGATGGGTATTTGATTCATTCCAGGGCACTTGCTTATCAACTGTGTGTAAAGACTAAATTGGATCTTTTAAAGATTTCCTTGATTAAAAACAAAAGTACTTTACAAATAAATAATGAGACAGTTGGGCACTGTATAAAGCACCTGGATACAGTGAAGAATATAAGTACAATCTCTGCCCTCATGGAATTTAACATGCAGTTACAGGTTGGTATACCCAATGTGAAAATACAAAATTTGAAATATTGCAAAATCCAAAACTTTTTGAGCACTGACATGGCACCCCAAGTAGAAAATTCCATACTTGACCTCATGAGATAAGAATAGTCAAAACAATGCAATAAAAAATATTATATAGGGCCAGCCTGTGGCCTGGTGGTTAAAGTGGCTGGATTTCACATGTCCAAGGGCTTGGTTTGAGCCCCAGACCTGGCCATTTTGCTGGTATGTGTCCTAAGTTTTAAATTCTTTGAGGTCAGGGACTATAAGTTGAGTATCCTTTACCCAAAATGCTTAGGACCAGAAATGTTTCAGATTTCAGATTTTTTCAGGTTTTGAAATATTTGGCTGTTGGAAAAATCATGACATATTTTTGTATAGAAAAATAGAAGAAAATATGTCCCGACTTTTCTAATGACCCAATATTCAGATATGTGATGAGATATATTGGGGATGGGACCCAAGTCTAAACACATTTATTTATGTTTCATATATACCTTTATCTATATAGCATAAAGATGATTTTATGCAGTATTTTTTAAAAATTTGTCATGAGAAAGAAAAAAATAAGCACCTTCAACAGGTTACGTGTTGCATTCATCCCCCTCGCCTTCCCAGCCAGCTAGGAAGACAGGCACGCGCATGTGTGCCGAGCTCTGAGACTGTGTGGCGTCCAGCACTGTAGAGTACTGTGCTACTGCAGAATCACCACGAGTGAGCCACATATCTTTTTTTTTTTTTTTTTCGTTTTTCCAGAGGGCACATAGGCAAAACACATAATTAAAAAGAAATCAGGGATGGTCCTGTAGCCTAGTGGCTAAGAGAGCCAGATCCCACATAGTTGACCCTGGTTTGAATCCTAGCCCCAATACTGCCAGGCTTATGTGTGTGCATGTCCACAATCCCAGGGGGACCAGAAAAGGAGGAGAAGGGATTATGGTGTGACTATGCTCCAGTGGTGGGTACCTCCTCCCCTCTCTGGCAATTATCAACACGCACAAAGCAGCAAGTCTGCAGATAGAAAATACCAGGTTGCAAAGTGAAAGGGCAGACAAGTCAGGTGGGATGAGTCAGGGAAGGCTGGTTCTGGAAGAGCAGATGCAGAAGTATTGAAAGCCATCAAACACGCAGTGGAGAAGAAAGGAGACCATCGTGAGAAGGCAGTATGCACAAAGTCTAGCAGAAAGGGTGGGCAGATTCTCAGACCTGGGGCTTCCTTGGGAAATAATGAAAGGCACACTCAACAACTAGGAGGGATGGACCCCACGGGCAAAGAGATCTGAACTCCTGGCAAGGGGTGTCTATAATATATAGTGTGATGGGAGGCAAGAAGTTACTATGGATTCCAAATGAAAGAAACAGTAAGATAAAAATATTTGAAATAGTGGGCCAGCAGGTGGGATCGTGGTTAAGACACAGGAATCCCACATGGCTGACTGTGGTTTGAGTTCCAGACCCAGAGGCTTGAAAATCACACTAGGCATATGTGTGTGTGCGCATGCCCAAAGTCCCAAGAAGAGAACTGAGAAAGGACTGTGCTATGGCCATCCTCCCCCCATGGGTGAGTTCTCACTTTTCCTCTCCCTGTGTCTCTCTCTGACAAATGTACACACCCTATGGCAAAAACAGCAACAACAACAAAAATTTGAAATAGAATAACTCCATTTGTAATTAGATTAATATGAAAATCAGCTGGAAGTCACCCACAATCCATATAAGACAAAAAGGCTCAAAAAGGGAAGAGGCAATGATGATAATTACGATGATAATAGCTACAGAACAGCAATAGAAATATTAACATTTGAAGAAAAAAATAAAATTTAACTCTTACTACATGCCGAGTGCTATTCTAAGTATATCCTAAGTATTGTTTCATTTAATGCTCACCTGTAAGACAACTATATCACCATCCACACTTTATAGTTAAGGAAATAAGCAGGAAAGGTTAGGGATCTGCTCAATGTCACACACTAATAAGCAATAGAGCAGTCCTGGAACCCAGACCATCTGCCTCAGCTTAATTTTAAGCACTGTTCATACCTGTCCCCAATACTGTGACCCAAAATAACTGCTCCCTAAATTCAAACATTTCTCTTTATAATAATGTAAATGCTACTCCAAATACTATAGTAGTTCTTAAAGGTAATTTTGAGACCCAGAATGTCACACACAACTACAATAAACTCCAGAGTTAGGATAATGAGATTCTCCCGTTCTCCACTGTTGCTGTCTCAAAGGAAGACCGCAGTTTTCACAGACCATCTCCACACACCATCACATGGACACAATGCCATAGTACTGACTCACCCCTCATGGACTCAGTCACCCCCAGCATTTCCTGCCTCCCTCATATTTCTCACAAGTACTATCGCCATTCTGATTCAGCTTAGTGGGTAAGAATGAATGCAATCTTTGAGCTAAGCTCTAAGTTTCAGGCTTTCTTCCAAACCTGAGATTAAACGATCCTAGTTCTCTTCCTATCAAGGAACACTTATAGGCTCCAACAGATATCTGGCTACCCAACTTTCTACTGTACCAGAGAACACACTGGTAGTGGTTTTCACTCCAGGACACATCTAAAGCCCATGACATTCCTCTCTTCCCTTCCACCGTACACATTTATCCCTCGATGCATGCATACACATAGAAACCCTGACATTATTTAGATAACTGTAGTAGTTACTCTGTTACCTTTACTTCTCGTTTTTATCTGCATTGGGAATTAAACTGTAAGCTCATGAAAGAAAAGGATGGATTGAGTCAGTTTCTTTCCTTTGTTTTTAAAGATTTTGCCATGTGCACTCACTGGAGAGAGACAGAGAGGGAAAGTGAGAAACCAGCACCTGGGAGGATGGCCACTCTGTAATCTCTTCCCCTCCATTCTCTTCTTGGGATTTTGGGCACACGTGCACACATGTCCAGAGTGATTTTCAAACCTTCTGGTCCAGGACTTGAACTGCAGTTAACCATGTGGGAATCCAGTGCCTAACTACCACGCCACCTGCTGGTCTTGAGTACAGTTTCTTGTTATGGTGGTGTACATGAAGAACAGCTAATGAAAGCCTTTTGATATTTTCAAGCCTGTTTCCTTTTCATTAATCTCTCATTAACTCATTTTAAATTATTTCATTTCAAAGCACCTTCAAAGCACATTAGAGGGATCAGAATTGTTGGGAAAGTTGGAAACCTTTTTCTAATTGGACCCTACGATTAAAGCTCATGGTATCTGTTTCGTTTATTTGTAAAGTAGAATGGCATAGTGGTTAAGAGTATATATTCTGAGGGGTCAGCAAGTGGTATAGTGGTTAGGGCACTGGACTTCCACATGTCTGAACACAGACATGTCCTGGACCTGACAGCTTGTTTTCTTGCTCTCCCTCTCTTTCTCTCTGTCTCTCTCTAGTAAGCACATGAGCCCTATAGCAAATTAAAATAATACTAATAAAATTAAATAAATACATATTTTTTAAAAAGAGTATATATTCTGGAGGCCAGCAGATGTCATAGTGGTTAAGGTGCTGGACTCCCACATGGTTGACTGCTTTGAGTCCCAGACCCTAAGGCTTGAAACTAACGCCAGGCACACATGAGAGCGTGTCCAAGATCCCAAGAAGAGAACGGAGGAGAAAAGATTTCAGCATGGCCATCCCCTCTGGAGGGATGATTTCTCACTTTCTGCGTCTCTGTCTTTCTGGCAAGTACAAGCACCCTATGGCAAAAATCTCTCTCAAAAATAAATAAATAAACAAATAAATAAAAAGAACATATGCTCTGGAATCAGCTAGACTTGCGTTATGACAAGATCAATGACAGTAAGTTCCTCATAGAAATATTATCAAAATTAAATGAAGTAGCATTTTACTATGTGTGTGTATCCCATAACATCATCTTATAAATTTGAAATATAAAAATTCAAATTAATTTTGAAAAATATTAAGAGACTGTATTTGGAAGACACGATGGTGGGTACATGTTAAATGCTCAAGAAACATCAGTTATTTCATTACTACAAACTCAGTAGTATCTATGTGGCTCTAACTACTAAGCTCCACAACTCAACAGCATTCAACACTGTGTGACAATGCCATTCTACTCAAAGCACTGCTCTGAGTTTTGAGTTAAAATGTTGAAGAACCAGGAGACTTTCCGAGAGGTTTTAAGGAGGGATCGCATCTGGCACACAGCAAGCACTCCCTAAATATTTGTTGAACAGAGAGGAAAACAGAGGACATATAAACAGAAGCTAAGAATTATATTCACAAGTATAGGTGTGAATTGAGTAATCTAAAAGCCTGCTGGTTACTTCAAAATCCCAGAGAGAGAAGTGGAACAGCAGTGCAATGGTCAACGCAACTGTGAGACTGACCTACATGGGAGGGTTCTGGGTTTGCATTCAGAGATACGCCCCGCCCCCACCGCCACCTCTGAGTATGTTAGGTATGCCATGTGCTCATGATCTGAGACTGGCTGAAGCTGGGGGTGGACTGTGGAGTCCAGACCCTGCTGGGAGTACTGTCTCTCTCTCTCTCTTTTTCCCCTGCCCTCATCTCTCTCAATCATGGAAAAAATAAATAATAAACTTTAAAAAAAATCCCAAGGGGTATATTAATACTATATTTAGCATGGATAATGTATGAGACAAGGATGACTAAATTTTACTTCCATAATCAAATTCACACCTTAAACATCCCAGGTCTTCCCCCTCCTCAATTTGAATACAGTAAATTAGGAAAATATGGCATTTAGTCATGGCTACCGAAGGGCTGAAGCAAACACAGCATTGTTCCTTTATGCTGTATTTCTAGAGTTAAAGAGCCATGTTAGTCAACCAACAAAATGCTTCCCTCTGCAGGAGTCCATACTTCTGTCTTCAGAATTACATGAAAGCAGTGCTTTTTCTATCCTTTCTCCTGTTTGGGTAATGGTAAAAGTTGCTATTTGCAGATATTTTCCAGAAGGTTATGACTATTAGAGGGAAGTTTTAATGAGAGGCCCTCTCACTCCGGTGGGAAGACAGAGAGATGTTTTCATTTGGGCCTCACACCTAACGCCAATCCCCCTGCCAAAGTACCTCACCCACTCACACTAGTTCTGCTCCCAGACCCTCCGCCTAAGCACTCCTCTTCCCTCCCCCTCAAACCTAAAAGGAAAGCAGGCAGCAGCCCTGGAAAGAGTTACTTCATTCAGTTGGCTAATGGGTCACATATTCCATGGGAAAGGATCCAGGTATGGAAAAGAGGGGATGGTTAGGCCTTCTGTGAAAGGAGAGAGAGGACTATTAACCACATGGTTTGTATGTCTGAGCAAAAGGTGATAAAATTCCAGTTTTGGGGTGAAATGGGACTATTTTCCCATTATGTCCACATGTTGCCAGTTCCCTTCATGCCTGCTGGCATCTTCCCAAGCTTCTGTCTGGCACCTCCACTAAATACCTAAAAGAATCAAACTCATTCCAAAGCTCCATGGAGGGAGAGGGAGAAGGCAAAAGGTCCTGCCAAGTACTTTGATCTATGCAGGGGGTCTCAAGGGATTCAGCCCAGGGAGAAGTGGGAGGCAGAGTAAGGCTCTCACATGGTCTGCCAAATGCATTCTCCAAAGACATGTCACCCCCTTCAGGAGACTTGAAATCCAGTGAAGTGTTGGGGCACAGGGTTCCCAGCCACTCCCCACCACCAAGGAAAGTTTAACTTCTCTATTCTTTACAATAGTAGCTTTAAAATAACAAATCACTAGGGCAAAAGAGTATTCCAAAAGAAAAAAGTCCCAGATGAGCTGGGAATAGATCCTATTCTTTTTGACTCATGTCTAAGGAAATAAAAAGCAAACTTGTACCATAGTTGACTTTCAATAGCAATTTCATTTGGCAGCTA
Organism: Tupaia belangeri chinensis; assembly: GCF_000334495.1. NCBI lineage: Eukaryota > Metazoa > Chordata > Mammalia > Scandentia > Tupaiidae > Tupaia > Tupaia belangeri. The sequence continues at coordinate 372,515 of NW_006160041.1, read as the reverse complement.
GGCTCCAAACCCAAACTAGTGTTGTCTATGAGACTCAAACAACACTGGGGCTCCTGGCACAGAGCTGAAGGAAACGCTGTTGGAGAGAAACCTTCAGGCCAAGGTCAGAGCAGAGACAAGAAAACGAAGAGCAGAAGCATAGGACCAGGGCCTTATGTCACAAGAGACCCAGGGTAAGAGGTCTCCAGAGTAGCCTAGGAAGTAACAAGACTTTTAGCAAACTTGGAGCTGTTGTAATTGTTCTATCGAAACCAGATCCTGTATTTATTCAGCATGAAAGGACTGATCATAACGGTTTACTATACAGTTTTGAGATAAGACTGAATTTAAGGATTTTCCAACATGAAGAACACTCAGGAATATTTCTGCACATACAAGAAACGTTCGGCTGGCCATGTAGCTTAGTGGTTAAAGGAAGCCAGACCCCACATGGTTGACTGTGGTTTGAATCCCAGCCCTAGTAACTTGACAAACATGCAGGGCATATATGTGTACTTGTGTGTATGTGTGTGCACGCGCGCACGCCCCAAATCTCTACAGAATGGAGAAAAGGAGGAGAAGAGATTGAGGAATGACCAAGTCCTATCAGGAGGTACTTTCTCCACCTCTCTTTCTTTGTCACTCTTTGGAAAGCACATGTGCCCTCTGGCAATTAAAATAAATAAATAAACAGCTCCATGTGGAAAAAAAAAATAGGGGATCTAAGATGAAGTATTGGTCACACATGCAACATATGTATTACCTCCTTAAATGCCTCCTAAGTTCCATGGGAAGGACAGAAGAGTATTTTCAAAAGAATGAAATGATAAGAATCGAAAAAAGTGAAAGGAGCCAAAACAGATCAAAAGTTTAAGGAAATCCTGAAAGATAGGAAGCAGATGGATTCAGATAGAAAAAAAAAAAAAAACAGAGGGAGCCCTAGCCTGAAATGTCAGAAGTGAGAGTGATCTTCCCAAGGAGACTCCTGCAAAGTTCCAAGTTGGCAGTTAAGAAAATAGGAAGACGAGGCCAAGGAATAAGAATCAGATAATTAATTAACAAACAGCATCTGGAGCAATGAGGCCAGGAGTCCTTCCTTCTCCAATACCCAAAGCAGCAGCTTTTTACCTTCAGAATTAAACTTAAGGGGTTACTCTAGGGAGGACATCTTATGTGAGTGCAGGGAGGGATCTTACCAAGTGGACTTGAGGACACTCCAGAGACACCAAAAGGGAAAGACAGAAAAAAGCTAGCTCTGCCCAAGAGGAAAATCTCCAAAACCTCCACATTTGCAGTAAGGCCCTCCTTATTCTGGCAAGAGAGAAAGGGGCCAACTTCCTCGCCCATGCTCCCAGGCACATGAACCTAGAGCAAAGCCTAACAGTCAATGCTTTGCCCTTATACAAAACTCCCTGGATGAGAGGCTATTAAGGAAAGAGTCTTAGGTAACCTTAGGCAAAACCTGGGCCAGGTGCCAATTTCATCAGGTTAGTCTTTTTTTTCTTTTTCTTTTTTTTTTTTTGAGAGAGAGAAAGAGATTTTTGCTATAGGGTGTGTGCACTCCCCAGAGACAGAAAGTGAGAAATCACTCCTCTGGGAGGATGGCCATGCTGCAATCCCTTCTCCATTCCCCTCTCGAGAATTTGGGCACACAAGTACGCACGCACACATGCCCGGTGTACGTGTTAAGCCGCGAGGTCTGGAACTCGAACCATGGTCTAGTATGTGGGAGTCAAGTGATGTAACCATTACACCATCTGCTGGCCCCCTATCACTTTAGTCTTTTATTCATAAATATGGTCCAACACCTAAGGATCATTAAAGCTGAAAAATTCTAATAGCAGAAACAAAAGACAATCCCAAGAAAATTTAAGGAGAACGTTAAAAAAATTTCAACTGGTATCCTCAGAAAGATAAGCAGATAAACTGCATCCACTAAACAACCACAAGCTGTAATTCGTTACATTGTTTTTGGGTAAAGGCAAGTCAGAAAACAAAGAGTTTGATCCTGAGATGGATACTGAACTTGAGCTGTAAAATATTGCTTTCCCTGAGCAAAAATGAAGATTTTCTGCTGAGACTTCCCCTCTCCAGATTCATTTCTAGTGGGAAAGGCGTACCCTCAGGTCCATCCTAGGATGGATATTGAACTTGAGCTGTGAAATATTGCTTTCTTTGACCAAAAAAAAGAAGATTTTCTGCTAAGACTTCCCCCTCCAGATTCATTTCTAGTGGCCTCAATGCACTAAGTGTCTAGACAGGTCCAAGTGAACAGGATCCAAGCATATGAATACAATTAGGGTTAGAATATACCTCTATTCCCACTGAATCTCATACACAAAGAATGAAAATGGAACAGAAGAGAGATTGCAGACCACCTCCTTCTGCACGCCTCTGAACATTCAGACTGAACTTCAAGAATTAGGAAGAAATGCACCATCCATCAGATGACTAGAAATCACCGCAGGGCTACAAAAAATATGGGAAAGCAAGAAAATACCTCTCCTCCAAGGGAAAAGAATAACTCCTCTTCATTCTCAGACATTTCCATGAGTATAATGGAACTCATGGAAATGTCGGATAAAGAATTTAGAATATTCATAGTGTCAAAGCTAACAGATATGGAAGAAGAGAGACAATGAACTGCAGAGGAGTAAGGAGAAAGAGGCAACGAGTTCTAGGAGGTGAGGAAATTCTTGCAAGATATAAAAGAGAAAATACACACTATAAAAAAGAATCAAATAGACCTACTAGGATCAAATGAACCTGAATGCTGTAATACAGGAAGTCAAAACCTCCCTCGAAAGTATGAAAGCAGACTAGATCACACAGAAAATCGAATCTCAGATGTAGAAGACAGAATCGCTGGCCTAGGAAAATCCACCACGAAGGCTTGGAAAATTGTCCAAAAGTATGAGAATAATATACGAGAAATACTAGATAGCATCAAATGTTCAAACATCTGGATAACTGGTATCCCAGAAGGCAAGGGACCCATAAGGGCATTGATAATCTATTCCATGAAATCCTGGAACAAAACTTTCCAAACCTAGAGAAGCATTCAAAGATCCAGTCCCAAGAAATACAAAGGACCCCCAAATAGAATCAACCCAAGAATATCTTCTCCAAGACACATTATAGCCAGATTGACCAAAATCACAGACAAAGACAAGATACTAAGATTGGCAAGAGAGAAACATCAAGTTACCTACAAAGGATATCCCATCAGGATAACAGTGGACCTCTCATTGGAAATAATGTGAGTGAAGAAAGAATGGGAAAATATATTCAAAGTGTTAAGGGAAAAACAATTTCAAACACGAATTATGTACCCAGCAAGATTATCCTTCATATGAGAAGAAAAGACAAGAACATTCTCAGATAAACAAAACCTGAAAGAATTTACCACTACCAGACCAGATCTCCAAGAAGTTCTCAAGAGAGTGCTATACCAGGAAACTTTAATACAGACACACAGAAATAAGAGTTCAAAAACTAAGAAAATAGACAACTTAGTTGTAGGGACAAGTATGGAGTTAAGTATTATATCCCAGAATTTAATCGGGAAGATCGAACCACAACAGAAGAAAGATTAAGTACATGAGATTGAACTGGGAAACAGCATTTTATGACTTTTGACTAAAACATTGCTGATTTTCTTCTAGGCTTTGTTTTCAGGTTTTAAGAATTTTTGTCCTGTTTTGAGCTGCCAATAGGTTCATGTTCCTATTATTTGAACAGAATCCTAACCTGTTTCCTGGCTTTAAGTTTTAAGCAAAGTTTCTTAGCATTTCTTTGATTTATTAAAGCACAAACTGCTTTTCTTAAAATTAAAAAAATATAGTAAAAAATGCCTAATTAATGACCATAGTAAGCTATATAGCATCAGCTAGGAGCTACCTTATAATATATTCATTCTACTCAGTTTCAGCCTAAAGTCAGACATGTATTCATAGATATGTACATACCAGCTGAACTTGCTACTGAAAGTAGCTAGATTATTTAAGAAATTTTGTGAATCAATAAACTGTGGGTGAAAAAAAAGAATGGAAAACAACTGTAGACACCTGAGATAGTGTGGGAAGTGGGTGGGAAATGGCAGAGGGTGAGAAATAGGGGAAAAATTTATATATACATATGAAACTAGAAATGGAAAATTATCAATGATAACATGTATGATTAAACCACTATACAGTACATTCTGGATAGGAAATCACAATTTGTATGCTGTAACCATGCTCAGGGAATGAATGTAAAATTAATTAATTTTTAAAAATATTTCAGAAGAAAATTATAGTGCACTTGTAATCAGATTCTAGCTTTGTCCATATTGTTAGTTTAAGGTATTTTGTGAATCAATAAAATATTTAGAAAAAAAGTTTAGTATGGAAGGGAGCGAGGAAAAAGGAGAAGGAAAGAAACAAGTAAAAGTATGCTCAATTGGGACCAGCAGTTAGCGTAATGGCTATGTCGCTGAACTCCCACATAGTCGACCGCAGTCCACATCCCGGACCCGGTGGCTTAAAACTCACCCCAGGCGCGTGTGCGTGCATGCCCAAGATCCCGAGAGGAGAATGGAGGAGAAGGGATTGCGGCGTGGCCATCCCCCCTGGGAGGTGATTTCTCGCTTTCTGTCTCTCTGTCTCTGTCTGTCTGGCGAGCGCATACACCCTATAGCAATCCCCCCCCCCAAAAAAATGCTTAATTGACAAAAAAAACAAAAAAGAGAAGCTATTTGCTGATAAGTTATAGAGTAATATCTGGCTTGACTGACATGCATAGTATTTGTGTTAGAAAAAGAAATGTTATATAAAGATGTGATTAAATGTAAATAAATAAATTAATTTTTAAAAAAAGAAAACAAAGAGTTCCTGAGCTGACCCCACCGTGCAGCTGTTAAACCTTTTGCATAGAGAGCCAGATCAAACATGGCCAACTGCAGATCGAATCTCAGCCCCAGAAGCTTGAGACACATGCTAAGTTCATGTGTGCATGCCCAGGATCCTTACAAGACAGAGAAATAGAAGAAAAAGGATTGCAATGTAACCACATCCCATTAAAGGATGCTTTCTCTTACTTCTTAAATTTTTTAAAACATTTAATTATTTTTAATTTGCTAAAGGGAGTATGTGCTCATGAGACAGAAACAGAGGGAGACAGATTGTAAATGAGTAAGCACCCGCAGTGTGTGTGGGGGGGAAGGGGGTCATGCCACAGTCCCTTCTCCTCCAGTCTCCTTTCGGGATTATGGGCATACACACATGAACTCTCATGCTGCCAGATACAAGACTTGAACCATGGAGGAGGCCATGTGGGATCCAGTTGCCTTAATCACCACACCATCAGCTGGCCTGTGTGCTTTCTCTTTCAATTCTTCTTGCTCTTCTTTCCCCATCTCTAGTGAGTACATGTACCCTCTAGCAATGAAATAACCATTTCTGAAAACTAAAAAATGATAGCCAATACAAAAATACAGATGCATGAATAAAAAGATGATTAGAACGTGAACTGGTGAACCAAAACATAAAAACAGAGAAAAAACAGAGTTAAAAATGAGAGCCGATTGGTGGTGCCACAGTATTGCCAATGGATCCACATGGGAAGGTCCAGTTTTGTGACCTTGGGCCTCTCTGTACCTGCTAGTCAAGCTCAAATGCACACCTGTGCTCCAGGTTGGCTGAGGCTAGGGGTGGTCCACGGTACGGGGACCTGTTGGGGGTGTGCTTGCTCGCATGCTCTCTCTCTCTCTCTCTCTCTCTCAATCTGCTTCTCTCATGAAAGACAAAAATACAAAAACTTAATCAAAAAAACAAAATGAGAGAAAAGTTAACATGAGGGAAAGGCCCAGAATGCCTCAAGAAGGAGTTCTAAAAGCAGAGATAGGAACAATAAGAGAATAATTTTCCCTGAACTAAAGAAAACACTAGTTCCCAGACTGAATATGTCCACCAAATGTCCAGGAGGAAGAATGGAAAAATATCTGGGCTTAGATGCTGGTAAGACCACAGAATTACATTATCCCGACGCTATAAAGCCTGTTTCCATTGAGCTTCAATTTTTTTACTCAACTTATAGAGCAGAGAAATAGAATCATGTCACTGAGGAGGATTCAAATGTTACACAACTTTAAAATACAGAAACGAAAAATGTCAAACTTAGAGATGGAATGTAGAAGGGACAGTGGAAGGTAATGTGAGTGCAGTAAACGCCAAACCAGAAATTAATGAAGACGATGGCAAGCTGAGAAGAGAAGAAACGTAGACCACCTGTTAAGTTACTGACTACTGCTGGAAGTGCAGGGAGTAAGAGGAGCTGGGATTTTATTTTATTTACTCTGTATATGCAGCCAATTTAAAAACAACTTTTAAGGAGAATTTGAAAGAATCAAGATAGTGCTGGCCTTTGAAAAAGAAGAGAACAAGAAAGAGCAGGAGAGAGAGAGGAAGAGAGGGAGAGAAGGAAAGGAGGAGAAAGGAGCTGCAGCAGCAGCAAGGATGCCACATCAAACTGAAGTGAACCTTAAGAGCAGGACCCCCCATCTCCCCATAGTACAAGCTAAATGCGTGTGCTATCAATTAAGCTTAGTGCTGAGCAATTATTATAACAATATACTGAAAGCAGAAAGGAACCTTTTCTGCTGGCACAAAAGGCTACCCTCCCCCAAAATTTGATCAAGTGACTTTTTAGCCAAGGAATAGAACTATTAATATTTCGGAAGGGGGTTACTGCCAGTAAACTGAACAATAGCCAACTCACTTCTGAATGAGATTTCAGAAGGGAACACCTGCTCCTAATGAAAAGGAACCATATTAGTATCCAAGACAAAGGATGAAGACGGGAAGAACAAGGAAGGGGTGGGTTTGGCGTCAGCTGCATACTTACATTGTTGATCAGGTAGACGCCCCGCCCCCTAGATGAAGCCACTGGTTTTACTATCCAAGGTCCTCGGTCCTTTGAATATGAATCTGTACAAAATATCAGAAAATAAAAGGGGAGAGGAAAAAAAAAAGAGAGAAGGAATGTGAATTTTTTATCTTTTATGTCAACAACTGTTATCTATTCAGGTAACTCAAAAATCTTCAAATTTCTTTCTTTTTTTTAAATTTTTATTTATTCATTCATTTATTTTAATTTGACTAGAGAGAGACAGAGAAAGAGGGAGAGAAAGTGGGAAAGCAAGCTACCAGGTCCAGGACTTGAACCGTGATCGGCCACGTGGGAGTGTCCAGCACCTTAACCACCACACCACCTGCTGGTCCCAAAAATCTTCAAATTTCTAAGTGGAGGGCAGTGGTTAAAGTTACCTATATTTTGGACTACTCTTAAAAACAAAAAGAGAGAGAGAAAGAGAAAGAGAGAAGGAGGGGGACTAGAAGGTGGCATGCCATTAAAAACAAGATGGTCTGCAAGGCTGACCCACAAGGGACAGTTCCAGGTAGTGTCCAGAAATCTCCCTGTATATGCCAGGTATCACATGCCCGTGAATCCAGGTTGGTTGGGGCTGGGGTTGAATCCCTGCATAAGGACCTGTTGGGGCTGTCTGTCTCTCTCTCTCTTTCTGTCTCTCTTGCTTATAGAAGATAAATCAACTTAAAAAGAAAGGAATGAAGAGGAGGAAGAAAGAGGACAGCAAAATTATTCACAAATTTCTTTTCTTCACCCATTTCCCCTCTTCCTGGAAGGAGAGGATGACACAAAGTCGACACACACCTGGATGCTAGTGTAGTTACTATCACAGCCTTCCTTCACGAGTCTTTGCAATTCTCACCTGTGTTACCCAAGGACCTCCAGCAAACAGTGGCAATTTGAGTCAAGACAAGTTAGATCTCCTAACATGGTTACTTTCCTTATATAATGTCATTCCTGAGAGTTTATCAGAAAACAGTGCCTTCCGGACTGAAAATGGCATAATGGTTACATTGCTAGACTCCTACGAAGTCAATTGCAGTTGGAGTCCGAATCCGGTGGCTTAAACTCACACTGGGTGCATGTGTGAGCATGCCCCAAATTCCAACAGGAGAATGGAGAAGGGAGTGCAGTGTGGCCACCCTGGCAGGGGGCTGGTTTCTTGCTTTCTGTCTGTCTGTCTCTCCCGTGAGCAAAAATTTTATAGCAAAAATCTCTCTTTAAAAAAAAAAAGAAAGAAAGAAAACAGTGCCTTATATCCAGCACCATGCAGGTGGAGAGGTAGGAACAAAATTTACAAGTGATTAAAAGGTGCCATTTGCTTCTGTTTCCTTCCCCAGGTTCAGCTTTATATTTTAAATACCTTTGAGGCTTGAGAAGAGGAGGTGCACGACTGCTACCAAGACTCTCAGTGGCTTGCCAGTGTTACGGCATGGGGTGGAGTCCATGGCTATCTGGCACTTTGGGAATGTCAGAGAACAGAGCACAGAAGCAAGGACAGGGCACTCAGTGCTCTGTGTTCTCACCTCCCAGACTAGAAAGATGAACTGGCCTCTACTCTCACTTCTGCCCTTCCCAGTTTTTCTGAAATACCTCAGGTGGCAGCAGTGATTACTGTTTCAAAGCAGAGGGGGAAAATGAAAGATCGAAATTAAGAGGTTTTTTTCTTTTTTCTTCTCTGAAAGAAGACTAAAAAGATAGATGTGTGTGAGGAAATAAATCAAGTAAATGCAAATGTTTCTAGACAGATCAAACAAAAGCTTCTTTTCAAAGTGCTTCAGTTGCTATGCACGAAGATATTAGCACCATCTCAAATACTGATAGAACACAACGGCACGAACCTAATAAATTCCCCATGTTTCTCTGGTCCGAGTTATTAAGGACAAAAACTTCCACCTGTGTGCTAATCAGCCTCCTCTCTCTCCTTGCAGTCCACAAACTTCCCTCCACCCTGAATCGGGGCCCATGGAGGCATGCCTAGAGGAATGACCATCTTGGCTCAGCGCTTCTTCCCAGATAACTTGCCAGTTACCACCGCCTCCTTCTCTTCCCGTCCCTCGATCTAAGTCCAATGGTCTCTTCAAGGCCTCCCAACAGGAACCCGAGTCTGTCAGTGCCACAAACCATTTCACCGGAAGGAAAAGAAGATCTCTGTCCACTCTCCTCTATCTCCCCATCTTGTCTCCCTGGTACTATTTAACAGAATTAGAAAAAAAACATAAAGTACTGCACAGAATTTATAACTCTATAAGCAATCCTACCTCTCTTTCATGTGTGAAATACATTATATGCAAGATTATTCAATGCTGTGCTGTAACAGTAGCAGATTAATATATTACACTGTATCTATATAAGGGAGTCAGCAAACATTTTTTGTAAAAGGGCCACTTAACTTTCCTTGCCACTGCCTAACCCTACTGTTGCAAAAGCAGCTGTAAACAATATGTAAATAGCAGCATGGCTGTGTTTCCATAACACCCTACTTACAGAGTAACCACCCTCCAGGAGGTGAAAGCCATGCTGCAATCCCTTCTCCTCCATTCTCCTCTTGGGATTTTGGGAATGCATGCAGAGACACCTTGCGTGATTTTCAACCCATCGGGTCTAGGACTCAAGGCATGGTCGGCCATGTGGGAGTCCAGTGCTTTGACCATCATGCTACCTGATGGCACCATTTCCACACACCACGAAAGTTTATTCCTTTGATTTTTTTTTTCCCAACCACTAAAAAATGGTTCTTAGCTCTTAGAATGTGAAAAGCAGGAAGACTTAATTTGATTCAATTTGCACACACCTGATCTACATAATGGAATATTAAGAAGAAACACAGAACAAGAATGCTATGAATGAACTGATGTGGAATGATTTTCAAGATAGTCTGTAAAGTGAAAAAAAGAAAAGCACAAAGCAATTAATGTGTACTATTCATGCCCATCTATCTCTTCATATACACCATGCTAGAAAATGCAAAGAATATTTCTAGAAGGATATATAAAAACTAGTAACACTGATCACCTCTGGAGAGGAGAACTGGAGGAACAAGGGAAAAGACTTTTGCTAACTATTGTTTTGTAACTTTTTTGTACCATGGGAAAATACTGCCTCTTAAAAACTGTAATTTACATCATTTTAAAGTACCACTCTAGAGGACATATCTATAGTTACATGTAAGAAAAACTGAATCTTTACAAAATGAAGCCAGTGAACATATGTATGTGTGAAGTTTATAAATGTTTTTCCCCAGATTCTTAGGGGAGACAAGGGATTGACTGAACACAGAAGCTATTAATATTAAAAGAAAAAAAATTACCAAAATTTCTGAATTTCATTCATACACTCAGTGAATATAATCAGTGTCTCTAATCTGTTTTAGTCAGTTTGCTAGGTGTAGGGCATACAGTAATTAAAGACAGTATTAGTACTCATGAAGGGCAGACTAGCAGAAAGGACAGACATTGAACAAGACTCTGAGAGTTACCAAGAGGAAGTGGAGGATGTTATAGGACCGTCTGAAAATGGCCAAGGCTGTCAGGAAACAGCACCCTCCACAGTGACCGATATAAAAAATTCTCAATTAAAAGGGGGGGGGGTAGGGAATATAGCTAAATGCAGTTTTCACCCTCTAACATGTTGTTTTATCAACCTTACTTTGTGAACTAGCCTTAGCAGGACTTACTGCTTCTTCAGGTGCTTCGTGATTATTATGATCTTTTTTTAAAGCTTATTTCTTCCATGAGAGAGAGGTAGACAGACAGAGAAGCACTCCCAGCAGAGTTCTCATGCCACAATCCATTCCCAGTCCCAGACAGCCTGAATCTTGCATGACTTTGAGTGCTCAGGGAGGTCCCAGGACATAAGCGGAGGACCTTTCCTACGCAGGTCCAGTTCATTACCACCATGTTATCACGTTCTTGAAATTCTAAGTATCAAAAACTTGTCTTTTCTGCTATGTTTCACTCTTTGATTTGTGGTATTTCAAAACAAGGATTGATTTCTTTCACAGGTTCTAAAGATGTGGTAGGATGCAAGAAAAATCAGAGGCAAAGGCAGGACCGGGGCTCAGCAGCCTGCGAGGATGAAGATGCACTCATCAGGCTCCAAGAATCAAGGACCTTCTGCTTCCTGTGGTGCCAACATGCTCCATATAATAGAGTACTGAACGAGAGTAGAAAGATTTACGTTTTAGTTCTAGTTTGTCAAGTGTATGACACTGTAAAAAGATTTTGCTTCAATTGTCTAGTTTAATCTTTAACATGAGGGTATTTAGTCTGATTTACTAAGATGTTTTTTTTTAAGAGAGTTTTTTGTTTTGGTTTTGGTTTTTTCTTTTCTTTTTTCTTTCTTTTTTTTTTTTTTTTTTTTTTTTTTTTTGCTATAGGGCATGTGTGCTCACCAGAGAGACAAAGAAAGAGACAAAGAGACAGAAGTCATCCCCCCCAGGGGGTATAGCCACACCACAATCCCTTCTCCATTCTCCTCTTGGGATTTTGGGCATGCACACATACACACTGGGCATGAGATTTAAGCTGCTGGTCTGGAACTCGAACTATGGTTGACTACATGGGAGTCCAGTGACATAACCATTATGTCATCTGCTGGTCCCAAGATCTCTTAAAACTCTAAAATTATGATTGTATAAATCTACTGTTTGGTTTGAAAACTAGTTATCTGAAATTAACTGACTGACATCTAAATTTCACTCAAATTTTAAAATCATTTCTCAGCCTCACTAATAACCAGTTATGTCTAAAGAACACAATTCTGAGGAAAGTTTTGCTCTTCTAATATGGGGACCACCCTATTTTCTTTGTTGCTTCTTTCTTCCTTCCTATGTAAAAGCTGTCTACAAGCAGTTAAGGTGGCTAGATCCCACAAGGAAAACTCATGTTTTAAGTCCTGGACCTGGTGGCTTGAAAAACACACCAGGCACATGTGCATGCATGCCCAGAATCCCAAAAGGAGGGAGAGATAGAGGAGGAATTGCAGTGTGACCATTCTTCATTGGGAGTGCTTTCTTAATTTCCCTCTGTCTTTGTCCTTCTCCAGCGAGTACACATGTCCTCTGGCAAAGATTTTTTTGTTTTTTGTTTTTTTAAAAAAAGCAAGCAAGCAAACTATCTGTCCCATTAGGGGAAGTGGCTAGATGGATTTGGCAACAAATGTGCTTCAAGGAAGGGGGGGGTATGCCTGGGAAGTCCTGTGCCATGGACTCTATGGACTCTGACTCTAACTACTGGGAATAGTTTGAGGCTTTTCTAATAGGCTAGAGACCAACCACTATCTACAGAGATGAATTTAAGAACTTTTTTCTTATTACAAAAATGACAGGTGTGGGGAACCCAGCAGTTAGCGTAATGGCTATGTCACTCTTCTCCCACGTAGTCGACTGCGGTTCGCGTCCTGAACCCGGTGGCTTAGAACTCACGCCAGGCACTTGTGCATGCATGCCCAAGATCCCGAGAGGAGAATGGAGGAGAAGGTATTGCGGTGTGACCATCCCCCCTGGGGGGTGATTTCTCGTTTTCTGTCTCTATGTCTCTGTCTGTCTGGCAAGCACATGTGCCCTATAGCAAAAACCTCTCATTTTCCTAAAGAAAAAACCCCCCAAAAAAAAAAAAAAAAAAAAAAAAAGACAGGTGTGTCTATGTGTGTGTGTGTGATCATATATATATGATCACTCTGTTAAAATTCTTAGTGTTTTTAGGCAATCCTCATGTCCAATTCTTTTTTTTTTTTTTTTTTTGGAGAGGCTTTTGCTATAAGGCGC
>NW_006160041.1:357552-358914 GCF_000334495.1 Tupaia belangeri chinensis | reverse complement strand
TATAGCAAAAAAAAAAAAAAAAAAAAAAAAAAAAAAAAAAAAAAAAAATTCCAAAAAAAAAAAAAAAAAAAAAAAAAAGACAGGTGTGTCTATGTGTGTGTGTGTGATCATATATATATGATCACTCTGTTAAAATTCTTAGTGTTTTTAGGCAATCCTCATGTCCAATTCTTTTTTTTTTTTTTTTTTGGAGAGGCTTTTGCTATAAGGCGCATGCGCTTGCCAGAAAGACAGAGACAGAGAGAGAGAAAGCGAGAAATCACCCTCCGGGGGAAAGGCCACACCACAATCCCTTCTCCTCCATTCTCCTCTCAGGATCTTGGGCACACATGCACACGCACCCAGCGTGAGTTTAAGCTGCCGGGTCTGGGACTTGAACCATAGCCAACTACATAGGAGTCCAGTGACATAGCCATTACACTAATTGCTGGTCCTCTCATGTCCAATTCTTATAAGTTCTTTTTGAAAAGCCCTTCAGAGGCTATTTCAGTCTCTTTCTGTTCCTTTGATACCCAAATTCATTTCTAAGCCCCTCACTCTTGATGCAAGACCTCATCAACCTCTCCACCAAGAAGACTGGGAATTTGTAACATAAACTTACTCATCTGCCTTCTCCATCTAGAATTTTATCTGGGTCATCATTTACCTTTATTTCTTCTGTCCTTTTAGGAGAGACACACCCACTCTCTCTGAAGTGTATCCTTCTATAAAGGCTCCTGATTCAACCCTCTCCTGCCTCCTCTGAGATCTCTCTCTCTCTCTCTTTCTCTCCTCTGATTCTCTGTGGTGCTTCTTCTCTTTCTCTCCTTCCATAATCTATCTTTCTGGTCAGAATTCAAAGCTGCTTTTGAACCAGCCCCGTAGCCTAATATTTAAGGGAACAGGATTCTACATGGCCAACACACAGTTTGAGTTCCAGTACCAGTAGCCTGAGAAACATGCTTGGGGTGTGTGTGTGTGTGTGTGTGTGTGTGTGTGTACACATGTACATACACATACATATCCTAAATCCCTTCAGGACAGAGAAATGGAGAAGGAATTATGACGTGACCACACCTCAATGGGGGGGTCCTTTCTCTCTCTCTCTCTTTCTCTCTCTCTCATGAGTACACATGCCCTTAGGCAATTTAAAAAAGGGGGAGAGCTGAAAATAGTTTTAATCAAGATAAAGACGCTCAGCAAAATCAGCATAGAAGGGACATTTCTCAGCACAATACAAGCCACATATGAAAAACCAATAGCTAACATCAAACAGAAAAGCTTGAACAAAACAAGGCTGCTCACTTTTTCCACTACTTTTCAATACAGTACCGGAAGTCCGAGTCAATGCAATCAGACAAGAGAATAAAATAAAATACATTC
>NW_006160041.1:323135-357519 GCF_000334495.1 Tupaia belangeri chinensis | reverse complement strand
CTCAATTTGCAGAAAACATATCTATATACATAGAAAACACAAAAGAATCCACAAAAAAACTCCTGAAAGTGATAAATGAATAATAAAAAAAATCTATAGCATTTCTATACACAAAAAATGAACAGATTGAGGTAAAAATGAAGAAAGCAATCTATTTACAAAGGTCACAAAACATATTAGCTACCTAGGAATAAACCTAACCAAAGAAGTCAAAGACCTTTACAAGGAAAACTAGGAAAAACTAAAAAAAAGAAATTGAAAATGACACAAAAAAGGGAAACCAGCAGTTAGCGTAATGGCTATGTCGCTGGACTCCCACGTAGTCGACCGTGGTTTGTGTCCTGGACCCGGTGGCTTAAAACTCATGCCGGGCACGTGTGCGTGCATGCCCAAGATCCCGAGAGGAGAATGGAGGAGAAGGTATTGTGGCATGACCATCCCCCCTGGGGGGTGATTCCTCGCTTTCTGCCTCTATGTCTCTCTCTGTCTGTCTGGTGAGCATACGTGCCCTATAGCGAAAATCTCTCCAAAAAAAAAAAAAAATGACCCATGTTCCAGGGTTGAAAGAATTAATATAATCAAAATGTCAATTCTATCCAAATTAATCTACACAGTCTTGAACAAGTCGCCAGAGATAGTCTTCACAGAATTAGAAAAAAAAAATCATAAAATTTGTCTGGAATCATAAAAGACCCTGTATTAACAAAGTGACACTGCACAAAAGAATAAAGTAGGAGGTATCTCACTCTCTGACCCCGAAATATATTACAAAGCTGTGATAATTAAAACAGCAAGGAATTGGCACAAAAACAGATATTTAGACAGAACAAAACAGAGAACCCAGAAATAAACCCTACAACATAAAGCCAACTGATCTTTGACCAAGGACACAAAACAATCCAGTGGGGAAAAGAACATATCTTCAGCGAATGGTGCTGGAAAAACTGCATATCTACCTGTAGAAAAATGAAACTAAACCCCTATTTCTCACCACTAACAAAAATCAACTCAAAATGGATCAAAGATCTAAACATAAAACTTAAAACTATAAAGCTACTGGTGGAAAACACAGGGAAGACTCTTAGAGACATCTGAGTAGGCAAAGACTTCTGAAATAATACCCTCAAAGCACAGGCAATAATCCCAAAAATAGATAAGTGGGACTACAGAAGGTTAAAAAGCTTCTGCACAACAAAAGATCAATAATTAGAGTGAAGAGACAACCCTTAGAATGGGAGAACATATTTGCAAACTCTCCCTCAAATAAGGGACTGATAATCAAAATATACAGGGAACTCAAGCAGCTTACCTGCAAAACCATATCCAATCCAATTACAAGATGGGCAAATGAACTGAACAGACAATTCTTCAAGGAAGACACATGAACAGCCAAAAGCATATGAAAAAATGCTCAACATTCCTTATCATAACAGAGATGCAAGTGAAAACCACAACAAGATACTGCCTAATCCCAGTCAGAATGGTCAAGATTAAAAAAATTAAAAATGACAAGTGCTGTCAAGGCTGCAGTAAAAAGGGAACTCTCCTATCCTACACTGTTGGTGGAAACATAAATTACCAAAGCCACTATGGAGAATAATATGGAGGTTCCTCAAAGGCCTACAAGAAGAACCACTATACAATCCAACAATTCCACACCTGGATATTTACCCCAAGGACAGGAATACACTCAGTCAGAAAAACACTTGCACATTCATGTTTATTACAGCATTATTCACAATTGCTAAGACATGAAATCTACCTATATGTCCAAGAACAGATGAATGGACTGAAAAACTGTGGCACATATACACTATGAATACTACTCAGCCATTAAAAAACAGTAAGACCCTGGAATTAGATAGAAACTGGATGAATATAGAAGATTTAAAGCTAAGTGAAGCAAGCCAGACTATGAAAGATAGGCATTGTATGTCCCCACTTAATATATACCAAATATCTGCACTCTATGGCAGAAACTGAAAGATTGAAAGGTATAAAAGCATGGAGAGCAACAGTGGATACTTGTGACAGTGGATGAGAATGGTGGGAATTCGGGGGAAGATGGGAAATAAGGGGTATAGGAGAGAGGGAATCAAGAGAGGAAAAAAGAAAAACATTTAATGAACACAAATATGGAAAACTGTTTGTTGATGATAATGTGTATGATAATATCTGACTGGACTACTATGCAACATATTCATGCTGGGAAAATTCATTTGCATGATATAAAGATATACAGTAACTGAATATAAAAAAAGAAGAAAAAAAGAAGAAAAAAAAAGGAATAAGCCCAGGGGCTCTACTATACAGTGTGATGACTATAGTTAATAAGGACGTATGGTATTCTTAAAAAATACTATAGGAGAGTCAATGTTAAGTGTTCTCATTGCAAAGATGGTAGGTGTGAGGCAATGCATACATAAACAGCTACATTTACATCCCACAACATACACACACACATACACATGCACTTCAAAAGATCATGTTGGACATCATAAATACATACAATTCTATTTATCAAATATTTTAAATAAATGTTTTTTAAATGAAAAAAAAGGAAATTGTTGGAGTTATCTTTGCAACTATTTTACTATAGAACACAATTGTATTAAAGATTTGAAAAGCCCTAAATGTTAGACAGTTTGACGCAGCTCTGGGGTTAATTTGCCCCAAGTCTAGGTGCTAGGAATTGAGGACTTCTCAATTAAGCACTTACTACAGAATTCCGCATACTCAGCTGGCAGGAGGAAGGTCTGAGGGAGGATGTGAAAAGCCTTGAATCCATGCGTATGCTGCATTCGAATGATGTTTTTATACAGTCGGTCCTTCCGGGTTAGTTCATAAGACCTAGAAATTTTTTTTTAAAGTTATTTCCATTTCAGTTAACTATGACTCATAGATTTTCCTATGTTATCAATCAGTCTAAAAGAGTCCAGAGTTTACAGTTCTAGTGCAGTTACTGAAGATAGTATTATATCCCAAGTATATATCCAGAAAGCTATTACTCATTTTCATCAAATCACTTTGGTTGGATTTATTAAGACTTGTCCCTTTGTAGTCAACATTTCCTTCATATTACCTCTAGCTCCTGGGTAAACATTCACCTATTTCCTGACTAAAATTTTACCTGTTCCAAAGAGTCAAACAAGTGGAATCATAAGGTACATAATATTTTTTTAAAATAGTAACTATTGTATATGCTAATTTCTTATTTTTTTTAAGTTTATTTATTTCTTCCATGAGTGAGAGAGACAGCAAGACAACATCCCCACCATGGTCCAATACCCTGACCCACTCCCAGCCTCAGCAAGCCTCAGATCAAGAGCAACCATGTGTTTAAGTACTCAGGGAGGTTTTCAGACGTGAACTCAGAACCTTCCTGTGTAGATCACCTTTGCAGAGCACTACATTTTACTGCTGTACCACGGAGTGGCCCTGGTATGTGGTCTTTCTGAGACTGGCTTATTTCATTAAATATAATGCATTTGAAATTTATCCTTATTGTTGCATATTTCAATATTTTATCCTTTCCCTTGATCAGGAGTAATCCGGTGTATGGATGCACCACAATTTATTCATTCACCAAATGAGAGACACTGGATTGGTTCCAGATTTTAAAGATTATGAACAGAGTCACTACACACATCTGTGTACAGACTGTACTTTTTTTGTTGTATCTAAGAAACAAAACAAGGAAATGGTCACCTTAAAATTAGGGAAATAACAGCTACCTATATCAATTCATTCTGATATTCTTCAAAAAGGCACTTCCATTAGTCTCTACTGTACTCATAAGTCTATGATTTGTCCCACTATTTAAAAATCATTTGAGAATCTTTTTTTTAGAGGTTTTTGCTATAAGAGTGTGCACTCGCCAGACAGGCAGAGACAGAGAGACAGAAAGCGAGAAATCCCTCCTCAGGGGTGATGGTCACGCCACAATCCCTTCTCCTCTCGGGATCTTGGGCATGCACGCACACGCGCCCGGCGTGAGTTTTAAGCCACCAGGTCTGGGACACGAACCGCAGTCGACTACGTGGGAGTCCAGTGACATAGCCATTACGCTAACTGCTGGTCCTTGAGAATCTTTACTGTAACCATTAAATATTTACTGCATCTGTTCCTCAGTTTAAATTCTTACTATGATTCAAAGACTGCTTTGTCAAATCTAGGCATCATAAACACTTTTTTTCTTATCCACCACTCTTCAGAAATTTATAGCAGAGGCACCCAAATTTTAGTGTATATAAATATCAACTAGCAAGTGTCTTAAAAGTGCATGTTCCATACACATATATACGTGAAGCCTGCAGATATTATGTATTAAACATAATAAAAATTTTATTAGAGGGCAAAGAAGAATTGAAGAGACTAAGGACATGTGACAAATAGACATAATATAAGATCCTGGATTGAATCCTGAAATTTAAAAAAGAAGGATATTAGTAGAAAAGCTAGTAATAAGATATAGTCTGAAATTCAGTTAATAATACTATATACCATATAATACTATATACTATATAATACTATATAATTTCTTAGTTTTGATAACTACACTACAGTTACACTGTACATTAGCATTAGAAAAACTAGATAAAGGACACACAGGAACTCTCAAATTATTTTTTGCAATTTTTCTCTAAGTCTAAATCTATTTAAGATAAAAAGATAAAATGTTGAGCCAGCTAGTGGTGTTTTGGTTAGGTTGACTGGATCCCAGTTTGGCCAACTGTGCAGTTCAAGTCACGGGCCCAGTGGCCTGAGAAATAAGCTGGGCATATGTGCATGTATGCCCAAAATCCCAAAAGAAGGGTAAAATGGTGGAGAAAAGATTCCAATATGGCCAACCCCATGGAGGGGTGCTATCTGTCTGTCTGTCTGTCTCTCTCTCTTCAGGAAGTGCATACACCCTCTAGCAAATTAAGAAAAAAGAAAGAGAAAATGTTAGAGTAACAGAGACTTCTCATGCTGGCCCAGCAACACACCAGTTAAATGCTCTGGAGAGGAAGCCAGATTCCAAATGACCAACCAGAGTTTGAGCCCTGGCCCCAGAGAACTGGAAGACATACTGGGTATGCTCATACATGTGCCCAAGATCCTGACAGGGTGGGATAATTGGAGCAAAAAGGGCTGCAGCATGAACAGGCCTCATGGTGGTGATGTGTGTGTGTGCGGGGGGGGGAAGCTTTCTCCCCCCCCCCGCCTCTCTCATGCATGTCCATGCACCCTCTGGCATTAAAAAAAAAAGGAGTTCATGATTTTGTTGTTGTTCATTTGCTAGAGGGCACATATGCACATGGGGGAGAGAGAGAAAGTAAGAAAGCATCTCCCATGGGGGACAGCCACACAGCAATCCTTTCTCCTACATTTCTCCTTTGGGATTTTGGGCAGGCATGCATACACACACACACACGTACACACAAGCACACACATACGAGCACACACACACGTACACACACAGTTTTTCAAGTAGTCAGGTCTGGGACTCAAACCATACAGTCAGCCATGTAGGATCCAGTCACCTTAATTACCAAGCCACCACATGTCCCTAAAAGATCACAACATTATTAGAAATATTAGATGCTTTAATTCTGAGTTAGAAGTATTTTGACTGAAACAGGAGAGAGAACACAAAGTACACTGTGAAAATGTTATTCATGTTTTCAAACTTAAGAGTATAATGCATTCAAAGTGTAATAAAAAACAAAAACAAAAACACACATAGGTTGGAATTTACTATTACTAACCGAGTCCTAATTAAGATGACATTCTGGTGGGCTATTAAGTGGCATAGTGGTTAAGGTGCTGGACTCTCATGTGGCCAACCCCAGTTTGAGTCCTGGACCCAGCAGGTTGAAACTCAAGCTGTGCATGTGTGTCCAAAATCCCAAGAGGAAAATGGAGAAGGGACTGCAGCGTGGCCATTCCCCCTAGAGGAATGGAGGGTGATTTCTCACTTTCTCTCCCTTTGTGCTTCTCTCTCTCTCTCTCTCTCTCTCTCTCTCTCTCTCTCATGAGCACAAATACCCTATAGCAAAAGTCTCTAATAAAAAATTATATTCCTGGGACCAGCAGTTAGCGTAATGGCTATGTCGCTGGACTCTCACGTAGTCGACCATGGTTCGTGTCCCAGACTCAGTGGCTTGAAATACGCCAGGCGCGTGTGCGTGCATGCCCAAGATCCCGAGAGGAGAATGGAGGAGAAGGGATTGCGGAGTGGCCATCCCCCCTGTGGGGTCATTTCTCGCTTTCTGTCTCTCTCTGTCTGTCTGAAGTGCGCACGCACCTTATAGCAAAAACCTCTCAAAAAAAAAAAAAAAAGATATTCCTATACACCTATAAGAATACTTCAAAAATTACTTTTTAAAGTAATATTCTTCTAGCATGGATTAGGAATGCAGACCCAATTATGGGCTACTGTCAAGACTGTTAAAATACCTATTTAAAATAGATTATTTACTTCAAGAATCCCATAATGCATTTAGAAAACTACACCCACATCCTCCAGGCATTAATGAAGAAACTAAAGTCTGAATTACTTTCAGACATAAAATAAAACTGGAACTTGCTATGAAGACTCAAAATTCAAGAGTATGAAGAACCCATTTGACAAGAGAAACAGCACAGGACAATATTTATACACAATGAGTGGGACAGTAGAACTGAAAAATCAAGAGTGTCTTCATTTCCTGAAACTGAGGAGAAAAGTATGAGGTAAGTGAAAATAAGATTGGTTAGCATGAGTGAGTAATTGGGGTATAAACCCTGGAAATAAAATGTACCACTAACCAAATAAATATTTTTAAAATGGATTTGCATCTCTTCATTAGACAGGTGAGACTGGTTTTTCTCGCTCTCCATTAGGTCATGTGATTCTTCTTTTTTTTTTTTTTTTTTTTGGAGAGATTTTCACTGTAGGGCGCGTGCGCTCGCCAGACAGACAGACAGAGACATAGAGACAGAAAGCGAGAAATCACCCCCCAGGGGGGATGGTCACGCCACAATCCCTTCTCCTCCATTCTCCTCTCGGGATCTTGGGCACGCACGCACACGCGCCCAGCGTGAGTTTTAAGCCACCGGGTCCAGGACACGAAACGCGGTCGACTACGTGGGAGTCCAGCAACATAGCCATTACGCTAACTGCTGGTTCCCGAGACACAGCGCTTTTAAAAAAATAATTTATTTACATTTAATTGTCTATCCATATTGGGTACAATACGGTTTTTCAAAACAGCCAGGTGTGTGATAATCAAATTGTCTATCTTTGTGGGGTACAAAATGCTTTTCCAAAGCATGCAGGTGTGTGATATTCAAATCAAAGATATTACCATATTCAACATTTTAGACAAAGAACATTATGAGGTACACCTTCAACTTTTGCTCTAGTAGTTTTCTTTTGAAATGTATATATACATATACGTATATCTATGATTAGCAATATTCCTTTCTTTTACTCTGCTGCTATACGTTGTTCCTTAACCTATCTGCCTTGTTTATATGCATTCTTTTTTGGGGCAATAAACTCAAAGATATCAGCATGTATATAATTTTCAAAAGAGAATTTTACATTCTTGGGTCTTTTTTAAGTGTTTCTTCCCTTTGTCCCTCCTATTTACCCTCTAACATCCACTCCCCTCCTTTACAGACTCTAGTATCTACACTTATCCTTCCTACTATCATATTTTCAGATCTTTTAATTTCTACCATAGATTGCAGATATTCAGTATATATTGAGCAAGGATACACAGTGTTTATCTTCCAAAGACTGGCTTACATCACTTAAAAGTAGATCTTCCATATTCAACTATTTTGAGACAAATGATAATGTCTCATTGTTCATTACAGCTGAATAGTACTCCATAGTGTACATGTGCCACAATCTGTCAACACAATCATCACTTTTTGGGCACTTAGGTTGAGTCCATGTCTTTGTGACTGTGAATAATACTGCTATGAACATGCAAGTGCAAATGTCTTTCCAAATGAGTGCTTTCCTATCCTTTCAGTAAATACTAAGAAGTGTGATTACTGGGTCATATGGTAGTTCTATTTGTAGGTTTCTGAGGAACCTCCATAGTGTTTTCCATAGCAGCCGTACCAATTTACATTCCCATTAACAGTGCAGGAGAGTTCCCTTTTCACCACAGTCTTGCTAGCATTTATTATTTTTTTTATTTCTTTGATCATAACCATTCTGACTGGAGTTAAGTAGTATCTCATTGTGGTTTTGATCTGTTCTTCCCTTATGATAAGAAGTGTTGAATTTTGTTTTTTTGAGGGTTTTTTGTTTTGTGTTTTTGTTTTTGTTTTTTTGCTATAGGGTGCATGCGCTCGCCAGACCGACAGAGACAGAGAGACAGAAAGTGAGAAATCACCCCCCAGGGTGGATGGCCATGCTGCAATCCCGTCTCCTCCATTCTCCTCTCAGGATCTTGGGCACGCACACACACACGTGCCCGGCGTGAGTTTTAAGCCACCGGGTCCGGGACGTGAACCGCAGTCGACTATGTGGGAGTCTAGTGACATAGCCATTACGCTAACTGCTGGTCCCTGAATGTTTTTCATATGCCTATTGGCCATTTGTATGTTTCCATAAAAAGTTGCCTGTACAGTTCATTTGCCCATTTTTTAATTGAACAATTCATTTTTTTTGCAGGTAATCTGCTTGAATTTCCTATATGTTCTGGCTATCGGTTCCATATCTGAAGCATAGCTTACAAATAGTTTCTCATTCTGTAAGCTATCTTCTCACTCTACTTATTGCTTCCTTTGCTTTGCAGAAGCTTTTTAATTTGATGTAGTCCCACTTGTCTATTTCTGGGATTATTCCCTGTGCTTTAGGAGTCTTATTTAAGAAAGCATCATCTACTCCAATGTCTTCAAAAGAGTCCCGTGTTTTCCTCTAGTAGTTTTATAATTTGAGGCTTTACATTTAAACCTTTGATCCGTTTGAGCTGATTTTTGTTAATAGTGAGAGAGAGGGATCTAGCTTCATTTTTCTGCAGGTGGATATCTAGTTCTACCAGCACCATTTACAGCTAAGACTTTCTTTCCTTCACTGCATTGTCTTGTACCCTGTGTCGAAGATCAGTTGGCCTTATGTTTTGGGGTTTACTTCTGGATTCTCTATTCTGTTCCACTGGTCTGTGTGTCTGTTTCTGTGCCAATACCATGGTTTTCTGATTATCACCGCCTTGTAAGATATTTAGAGATCAGGTGGCGAGATGCCTCCAACTTCATTCTTTGTTGTATAGTATTGCCTTGGTGATACAGGGCCTTTTATGTTTCCAGATAACTTTTATGGTTGTTCTTTCTATTTCTGTGAGGAATGTCCCCAGTAATTGCATTGAATTTGTAAGTTAATTTGGGTATGATTGACATTTTGATTATATCTTCCAATCCAAGAGCATGGGATGTCATTCTACTTTTTTATCTCATACTCAATTTCTTTTTCCAGTTTTTCATAGTTTTCCTTGTAGAGGTCTTTCACCTAGGTTTATTCCTAGGTACTTTGAGTGTGTGTGGCTATTGTAAATGAGATCGCTTCCTTCATTTTTTTTTCTGTTACTTTACATTGTTCCATAACCTATTTACCTTGTTTACATGTCTTCTTGTATCTGTTAAACACTTTTTTCCTGAGCCCCCCCACTCATCCTCCATCACACAGGCAATGTTCTAAGCACTTTACATCTTGATATATTAAATCCTCACAACAGTCTTATCAAAATATGTGCCATTAGCACCTTCTTGTTTTTAGAGAGAGACATATTTTTGTTATAGGGTATGTGCACTCACTGTAGAGACAGAGGCAGAAAGTAAGAAATTACCCCCAGTAGGAATGGTCATGCCACAATCCCTTCTCCTCCGTTCTCCTCTCAGGATTCTGGGCATGCACACACATATGTGCCCGGTGTGTCAAGCTGCCAAATCCAGGACTCAAACCGCAGTTGGCCATGTTGGACTACAGCAATGTATACCATTATGCCATCTGCTGGTCTCAGCACCTCCTTTTTAACCAGCAAGGAAACTGATACCCAGAAAGTCATTTGCCCAAGGTCACTAAGAAGAGCTGGGATCTGAGCCCAGGTAGTTGGCTACAGAGGCTCTACTTCTGGTCACTAGGCAATACTTCCTGTCTGGGTTGCCATTGACAAAACACTTATAAAGAG
Organism: Tupaia belangeri chinensis; assembly: GCF_000334495.1. NCBI lineage: Eukaryota > Metazoa > Chordata > Mammalia > Scandentia > Tupaiidae > Tupaia > Tupaia belangeri. The sequence continues at coordinate 347,347 of NW_006160041.1, read as the reverse complement.
TCTTCTATTCCAATGACACTCAATTCTATAAACTTCTTCCTAATTATAAGCCAAAACTCACAGAATGATCTGTCATTAAAAGCTAAGTTTAATGGGGGGGCCAGATGGTGCCAAAGCAGTAAAACATGGCATTTTTCAGGTAGACCCACATGGGAAGTTGCCAGTTCAAGTCCATTCCTGAGTAAGCTAGGCTAATGCTGAGGGTGCATCATGGAATGAAGACCTTGTTGGGAATGTTGGATCTCTGTCTCTCTCTCTCTCTTCTCTCTTCCCTCTGTATCTTTCACTCATGGAATAAATAAATTTTTAAATAAAAAGCTATGTTTAATTATCTATCATCTAATAACCCAATTATGCCATCCATCAGTTCTGTTAACAACAAGGAAATGGATAACCATCATTATATAAAAAGGATCTGTTATACTTATTGTTATTAATAATATTAAACTAGATACTGATTTTTTTGTACTTTTGTTTGGAAACCTGCAAATTTTTATATACAAGGGCAATACACCACATTAAGACTCTATGTGGGCCGGGGCCAGCAGGTGGTGTGGTAGTTAAGGCGCTGGATTCCCAGAAGGCTGACTATGGTTTGAGTCACAGACCTGGTAACTTGCTTTCTCACACTCTTTTTCTCTCTCTTTGTCTTTTGCTGGCCAAATAAAAAGTAATAATAATAAATAAAATAATCATTTAAAGAAAAAAGATTCTACATGGGTCACTCTTTCATAAAGGAGAAAAACAGTAACTAAAAAAGGGAGTTAAGAGCCACTGGGCTGGCTCCATGACCTGGTAGTTAAGGCAGCCAGATCTCTCATGGCCAACCATGTGGTTCAAGTCCCAGAGTGGCAACAGGATAAACACACCAGGCACATGTGCATGTATGCCCAAAATCCTGAAAGGGTAAGGGCTTGCAGCATGGCCATTTTTCATGAGGGATGCTTTCTCCTCTCCCTGTCAAATGCATGTGCCCCCTTGCAAAAAAAAAAAAAAAAAAAGGAAGAAAGAAAAGAAAAGAAAAAAGAAGAACCTATCCACATGAAGTGCTCTTAAGATCAATTTTAGGAAAAAGAATCAGAAACTGTCTTCTTTAAAGCCATCCCCACTACAAAGCCCTTGGGACATGTTCATATGTGCTTCAGGAATATAAGTACGTCAGGATGACTTGCAGACCACTCTATAGCACAGATTTTTCTTCTCCTTTTTTAAAGGATATTTATCATCTCTGTTGGCTACACTACCCAATATCAGGTACCTTTAAATGGAGTAAAGCAGCTACAGGACCATTACCTGGGAAAGTGATTAACCTTCTGTGCTTCAGAAAGGGTGCGAAGTAAGAAGGGCTTCAAGTGGGATCCTGTCCACATAAGATTATAGTCAGTGCTACTTGGGTGAACCTAAGGGCAGACAGAAAGACAAAAAGGCAAAAAATATCAATGATATCCTCTCTTCAAGGGAAGCAATGGCAGGTCACAGTGATTTTTCATCCAGAGTACTTAGGAGGTGGTGCAGTCATTACAGAAACCTGGTGAGACCAATGCTGGAGAATCGTAGAATATGGAGATTACCCAGTTTAAAGAATGAGAGAGCTGGGCAAATCTCAGATACAAAAAGTAAAATAAATCGGTCCTTCTATAGAAGTCTTTAATGTCTTTATATTTTTGCATGTCAAAGTTGTGATATGAGGGTCCAACCGTAAAACTCCTTTCTCAGACTGTCCTTACATCTTGGCAGATACTAGGTATAATGTATTGATCAGAACTGAAACTGAATAGTAGCAAATCAACCTAGAATCCATTCATTCATCCACTTATTAGAATTCACTTGTCCAAACAACTATGTACTCTGTGCCTTATTATGATAAGGATCTTATTAAGCACTGAAGATAAAACAGCAAGAAAACAGGATATAAGTCAGTATCAGCATTTCCTCAAAGTGTCTCCTACAGATCTCAGCCTAGGATTTAGGAGTTAGAGGCAACTGTCAATTGTCTCAAACTATCTACAGTGGAAGTCTGTTCAGCACTTTTACCTGTCCTTTTTAATGACAACATCCCAATTTTCCCAATTTCGGTTTTAAAGCATGTATCAATCCCTCCACCCTCCACTCCCCCAGGAGAGGAGTAGAGCACTGACCCAAGCTAAGCCAATCACTCTATATCCAGAATGTGATTCTGGAGCAGAGAAAGGCACAAGAACAATGAACAAAGTCCAGTAACTTCCATGGCAGTGCCCTGAGGAGACAGTCCTGCGGATTCTTGTTCTTAGATCTTGTTCTGGACTGTTCCAGATTCTCCTTCTAAAGGCCTGCCTTGGGACCAGCAGAAGGCATACTGGTTACGTCGCTGGACTCCCACATGGCCAAATGCAGTTCAAGTCCCGGATCCAGTGGCTTAAAACTCACGCTGGGCATGTGTGAGCCCAAGATCCCAGGAGAAGGGAAGAGAAGGGACCGTGGCATGGCCATCCACCCTGGGGGGTGAATTCAGATGTTCTGTCTCTCTCTGTGTCTCCAGGGAGCACATGTACCCTATAGCAAACATCTCTCTTTAAAAAAAAAAAAGTCTGCCTTTTCAGCTTTTCAAACTCTAAGTCTGCTAGCCACCCTCAGCACAGCTTTCCTACATATTCCTTTTGGTTTAGGTTATGGAGAGTTCATTTCTGCTTTCAATAAAAGAACTTTAATTGTCAGATAATTCCTTATATTCAAGTTCAAGAACAAAGCAAGAAAAAAAAATGTTTTAACAGGACCAGCAGTTGGTGTAATGGCTATGTCACTGGACTCCCATGTAGTTGACTATGGTTCGAGTCCTGGACCTAGTGGCTTAATCACGCCAGGTGCATGTGTGTACATGCCCAAGATCCCGAGAGGAGAAGGGACTGTGGCGTGGCCACGCTCCCTGGGGGGTGATTTCTCGCTTCCTGTCTCTCTTTCTGGTGAACGCACGCACCCTATAGCAAAAACCTCTCCAATAAATAAATAAATCCTGTCGAACTGTTTTTCATATGCATCAAAAAGAAAATGGTGAAGCCATTTAGATATTTAATCCAGTTTTGTGTCATCAGTAAGCATCCATGTCCTTTCTAGAGCTGGCCCCATTAACTGGTAAAGTCAGCTAAGGGGCTAGAATTTCCAGCTTTTGTGCATATCAGTTGAGGTAGCAAAAATAAACTTACTTCATGAAATCCATGGGCTGTCAGAATGCTTCGTACAAGGCGACTGTCCGTTCGTACAATCTTATAAGACAAATGATAACGTTCTAAGGAAAAACACAGAATCAAGTTTAGTAAACAAAATATCTCTAGAAACAGAAATAAACAGTGAGGTGGTGATAGCTTGCTTTATTATACTCAACAACTTTATACTACGACCCTGAAAACGACTATAAATAAGTTCAGAATTATTTTAGATCAAAGGTTCTTAACCCAGGATTTACATCTTTGTTTTCACTAGGTCCTACCTTTAATTTTTTTTTCTTTTTTTCTTTTTTGAGAGGTTTTTGCTATAGGGCGTGTGCGCTCGCCAGAAAGACAGAGACAGACAGAAAGCGAGAAATCACCCCCCAGGGAGATGGCCACACCACAATCCCTTCTCTTCCATTCTCCTCTCGGGATCTTGGGAACTCATGCACATGCACCTGGCATGAGTTTAAGGCACCGAGTCTGGGCCTTGAACCCCAGTTGACTACGTGGGAGTCCAGTGACATAGCCATTATGCCAACTACTGGTCCCCCTAACTTTAACAGTGCCTTCAATTAGTAAGGTAGACAACAAAGCAGGTAGTTTTAACAGTATCTGTGACCCCACCACCAGCAATATCTTTCAATATTTCTTTGCAGTTGCTACAATAATCTCAAAATATCACCTATTCTTACAGCATTTAAAAATCAGGTAAGTAATAGACTTTCCAGTAGATTGTGTTATTTAATGCACTATTTAAAAAGTGCATACATCACAATTTTGTTTTTTAACAATTTGATCACTATATTTCAATACAAATGATATCCCTTATAGTCATTTTTTTTTATTCAATTAAAAACATTATTCTGGGCCCAGCTGCTGTGGCATAGCAATAACCCAAGGTTATTGCTGGAAGCCATATGGAAACTGTAGGTTCAGATTCCCAGGTTGGCTTGAAAACACACATGGAGTATACACAGGTACCCACACAGGTGCCCAAGATCCTACAAAACTGGAAGGCTGGGGAAAGGGGCATAACAAGACCTTGTCAAGGAGTGGTCTGTCTGCCTGTCTCTGTCTCTGTCTGTCTCTCTCTCACACACACACACTCTCTCTCTCTCTCTCTCTCTCTCTCTCACACACACACACACACACACACACACACACAGAAACAGGCTCTATTATTGATTTTTTTTAAAAAAAAAAATCACTCTAAGAAGAGATTCACAGGTCTCTCCAGACTGCCAAGAAAGTCCACTGTACCAAAAAGGTACAAACTCTCACTCTAGATAGCTCTGCGTCCCAAAATGCTTAGGGTCAGTGGTCCAAGAGTCCAATGAAGCCTGCAGATATGATTTGTTCATTCCTTGTGATGATGTAAAAATAAAATCAAATTAGTTGCTAACCTTTTAAAATCAGAAGAATCCAAATAAAAAATCTAGATCTCTGGTCGTCTCTTAAATAACCTTACAACGTTGGGCTTTCTTCCCTCTAATGGCATAATGGCAGGAGTTGACTGAAGAATCGCAAATGCCCCTCCAGATCAGCAGGGTACCGGGTCTACTTCACATAGTCACATTTCCTGCCAGACTCCTGTGCCGTTTGTGCTTGTGAGTCATCAGAGAGGAGAGTCTGTTACTCATGTGAGATCTCAATATATTCTTTTTTTTTTTTTTGAAATAAATGTTTTGGGGTTTTTTTGGAGAGGTTTTTGTTTGTTTGTTTTGTTTTTTTGCTATAGGGCGCGTGTGCTCGCCAGACAGAGAGAGACAGAAAGAGAAAAATCACCCCCCAGGGGGGATGGCAACGCCGCAATCCCTTCTCCTCCATTCTCCTCTCGGGATCTTGGGCACACACGCACACGCGCCCAGCGTGAGTTTAAGCCACCAGGTCCGGGACTCGAACCACGGTCAACTACATGGGAGTCCAACGACATAGCCATTACACTAACTGCTGGTCCCAGATATCAATATATTCTTGAAGACAAACACTTATCTGGACCATTCAATTCAACTCTTTTTTTTTTTTTTTTTAAGAGATTTTTTTTTCTATACAGTGTGTGCACTCACCAGAGAGACAGAAAGCAAGAAACCATCCCCAGGGGGATGGCCATGCCATAATCCCTTTACCTCCATTCTCCTCTCAGAAATTTGGGCACTCACACACACATGCCTGGCATAAGTTTTAAGCCGCCAGTTCCAGGACTCAAACCATAGAAAACTATGTGGGAGTCCAATGATGCCTTCCACTGGTTCCCTAATTCAATTTCTTTTGATGCACTACTACAAAATGTTTGAAAATTATCTAAAAATTCTCCAGGACAAAATTTTAAAAGAACTGCAAGTTGGGACCAGCAGATGCCAAAATATTTATGTTGCTGGACTCCCATATAGTTGACTATGATTCAAGTCCTGGACCCAGTGGCTTAAAGTCACGCCAGGAGCATGTGAGTGCATGCCCAAAATCCTGAGAACAGAATGGAGGAAAAGGGATTGCAGTGTGGCCATCCCTCCCGAGGGATGATTTCTTGCTTTCTGTCTCTACCTTTTCTTCAGTGAGCGCATGCGCCCTATAGCAAAAATCACTCTTTAAAAACAAAACAAAACAAAACAAAACAAAACAAAACAACTGCAAGTTAAACAACTTCTGAATGAGTATAGTGCAGTCACTTGTGGATAGACTCTATAATGATTTTCAGCCTTTATAGTCAAAGACAACCATTTCTTTTGATGATGAATGTGCATGAAAATATTCACAGATCCCTGCTGCTACTTGTCCAGCCTCCACAGGAAAGCCATGCAAAGCAGACACAGAAAGACTGGCATGAGAAACGCAGACACTCTGCTCTTCCCACTGTTGTGGTAAACTTGTAAAGCCCAGTAACAGGGTCTTCCCGATGAGCAATCACTACAGTGCAGTCATGTGTGTACTTAGTGCAGAACTGTAAAAAACAACTCAGGGTACTGCTTACAGAAGTGTTCTGGTTCCAAGCTGAGGAAGAGAGGAAGAGGGAAAACACGAAACAGGCCTAGAATACCTTGCTATGCCAAAAAAGAAAAAAAAAAAGAGAGAGAGAGAGAAATGCTGAAAACCTAATTGGGGACATGTCCCAAAGAGCATGAAAGGGTTCCTAATGGCCAAATTTGAGACAACTTGAACATAAAAATGAATAGTGACAGAGGTAGATTATAACACACTTATAAAGAATCCATAAATTCACTAACCTCCAATAAGAACCAATAAGGAAGTTAGAAGGTGTGTTGGTTGTTTTTTGTTGCTGTAACAAATTACCATGTTATCAGCTTAAACGCAAATGTATTGTCTTACAGTTCTGTTCCTTGGCAGTCTAACACACGTCTCACTGGGCTAAAATCACAGCACTGGCAGGACTGAGTTCTTTCCTGAGGCTCTGAGAAGGACTTGCTTCCTTCCCTTTTGTAGCTTCTAGTGGCCACCCTCATTCCTTGGCTTGTGGCTTGTGAAGGTCCCTTCGTCCACACTCAAAGCCAGCAATGGTGGGTCTAGTCCTTTTATTTCTCTGACCTCTTCTCCCTCCTTTTTCCATTTTAAAGAACCCTTGTCATTACATTAGGCCCACTTCGATAATCCAGGATAATCTCCTTATTTTAAGGTCAGTTGATTAGCAACCTGAATTCCATCTGCAACCTTAATTCCCTTTGCCATGTAAGGTGACATATTCACAGGTTCCAGAGATTTAGACAGGAACAATGTACTGGAGGAGGGGATGCCTGACTATTACACCCCCCCTTCTGACCCTCAAAGTTCATACCCAGCTCACATGAAAAGTGCATTTGTTCAACCCATCCAAGTCTAAAATCTCACCTAAACTTATGAGCTCAAGATATCCTAGATCTTATCATCTAAATTAGATATAGGTGAGACTCAAGGTATGGTCCATTCCAGGGCAAAACTGTTCTTCAGCTGTGGACTTGTGAAACAGAAACAGTTATGTGCTTCCAAAATACAATAATGGTATAGGCACAGAAGACCAGCTGTAGACATTCTGGCTCAAAAGGGGAGAAAACTGAAGGGGAAAAAGGAGTCACAAGTGTCAAGTAATTTCAAAACCTAACCTGGCAAAATCTAGTAGGTTTCAAGGCCTTAGAAGCTAATGTTCTGTGATTCACAGGTTTGTTCTCTGGGCTTGAGGCTCCATGCCTGTCACCCTTTTTTTCATAAAAGCTAGCATTTCTGTAACTGACCAATTTTATCAGCTTGTTTCTTGCCTATAGAATATGGGGGTGTCCAACAGCCTTCTTTGATTTCCTCCGGCTGTCCCTTTCAGTCCAGGCTGGCAGTGTTTTTGCTGGTCTAACACTCTAGAGCTTGTGGGTGGGTCTGTTATACAAAAGGTTCCTCCACAGATCTTTCCTAGAAAATTCCACTCTAGGTTCAGCTAAAATGACTGAGGGGAATCTCTGAGTTGCAAACTTAATCTCTTCCAATAGCCTTTTGTATGACCCTAAATACTCTGAACTTTAAACCTACCTGAGGTATTAGCTAAAGGTTGTTGTCCTGCTAGGTCCCTGGCTTTTTTTTAAACCTGCTTTTCTGACAGTGAGTCTCTTAATTTTGGCACTTTTGCAATTTCTGAGTTAGCTGAGAATTTCCCAAATCATCAAGACTTGGTTTCTTTTCACTTAACAGTTCCCCCCTCATCTAGCTGTTTCTACTCGCATTTTACTATAAGCAGTGTAAGAAGTAACCAGGCTGCAGGACCAGCAGATGGTGTAATGGATATGTCACTGAACTCCCATATAGTCAACTGCAGTTTGAGTCTTGGACCCAGTGGCTTAAACTCACACAGAGTACGTGCCCAAGATCCCAAGAAGAGAAAGGAGGAGAAGGGATTGAGGTGTGGCCATCCCCCCTGGGGGGTGATTTCTCGCTTTCTGTCTCTAGGTCTCTCTCTGCTCTCTGTCTTTCTGGAGAGTGCCTGTGCACTATAGCAAAAAAAAAAAAAAAAAACAAAGGAAAAAACAGACTGCATGTACACTTTGCTTAGAAAGATCATCAGTTAAATGTCCAATTTAATCACTTCCTAGTTCTGCTTTCTACATAACAGAAAGGCATAATTCTGCTAAGTTTTTTTTTGCTACTATACAACAAGGAACCCCCTTTTTCCTATTCAGTAACATGCAGCTCTCTTCCTCATAGGGAGAGTCATAGGCATTCCAAGACTTTTCCATTCTGCTTCTCAAAATTCTTCTGGCCTCTGTCTAGTGTCCAAATATAAAACCACTTGTACATTTTTAGGTACAGTTTTCTCTCAGTATCCACAGTGGATTGGTTCTTGAACCCTCACCAGTGCAGATATTAAAGTCCATGAATACTCAAGTCTCCTACATAAAAAGCCATAGTATTTACATATAACCTATGCACATCCTCCTGTATACTTTAAATCATCTCTAGGTTACTTACAATAGCCTAATATAATGTAAATGCTATGTAAATAGTTATTATACTATATTTAGAGAACAATAACAAGGGGGAAAAAAGCCTATATGTTTAGTTCAGACACAAACTTCATAGGCGTAACTACACAGTACACACTAGCAACATCATTTACTCAATCCATGGTTGGTTGAACCCACAGATATGAGGACTAGGAGAGACGGCAAATGATAAGAGAAAAAATATGTCTCTAGAGCCAAACTGCCAAATCTGATTCTACTACACACTACCTATAATATTCAATAAATTATTTAGTCTACCCCCAATGTCCTTGCCTGTAAATGGGGGTTGATAATTACGGTACTTACTTCCCAGGGTAGTTGTAAGCACTAAGTCACTTTTTTTTTTTTTCCACTACTACTGGGGATTTTAAACTCACATGCATACTTTTATTTATGCAACTTTTTACTTTTTTACAATATAAATGTGATTTTTACTGTAGAACACCAACTGTTCTAAAGCTTTTCATGTATTAAAAAAAAAAGGTTCATGGAAAATGGTTTGTTTGTTTGTTTGTTTTTTTTTTTGAGAGAGAATTTTGCTATAGGGTGCATGCACTTGCCAGAAGACAGACAGACAGACAGAAAGCAAAAAATCAGGGGATGGCCACACCAGCAATCCCTTCTCCTCTCGAGATTTTGGGCATGCATGCATACGTGCCTGGTGTGAGTTTAAGCTGCTGGGTCCAAGACTCGAACCACAGTTGACTACATGAGAGTCCAGTGATGTAACCATTGCACCATCTGCTGATCCCAGAAAATGTGTTTTATATGCATGGATTTCAATTATTTTGCACCAAAATAAATTCATACTTTAATTACCGTCTCCCATACGTATTTTGAAGTTGCCTTGCATAGTTTATATAGCAAGCTAAAAAATTAAAATACTATTACTCTTTCTCCTACTCTTTCTAATACAGAAGAAAAAATGCAATCACGCACTCACTGGAAGAACTGAGTCATGATTTGCACACAGTAAGCAGTGACAAATCACTTCCAATCCCTATCACCTAACTACTACTCAACTCATATACTGAACACACTCTAAAAGAGAAACAAAAACAAAAAACAATCAAAGGAAAAATGGAATGACAAAAAGCAATCACTACTGCTGGGGATTTTAAACTCACATGCATGGTCTGTGTCCAACAGTCCTCTGTATCCAACAATGCTGGTCAATAGTATATTTTAGACTAGAAGTTATAAACTGATGACCAAGGATCAGGATCCAGATTACAGACATGGTCTGCTTGTCACCCGTAGTACTTAAAAAAAAACTGAGTTGGTTAGTTGCTAAACTAGAAGAATCCATATAAAAATCTACATTTCTGGACTTCTCTTGAAAAATCTTAACAACCTTGGTATGATGTTTAATTTTTTTGTGTCAACTTGATGGGCCACAGGATGCCCAGATGTCTGGTTAAACACGATTTCTGCATGTGTGTACAGGTGTCTCCAAAGAAATTAGCATTTAAATTTGTGGACTAAGTAAAGCAGATTACTCTTGCCAGTTTGGGTTGGCATGATCCAACCCATCAAGGACCTGAACAGGACAAAAAGGTGGTTGTACCTATTCTCTGAATGACTGTTTGAACTGGGACACAGATATTCTCTGCCTTTAGAACAGCTAGTTCTCAGGCCTTCAAACACAGACTGGGCTCTTTACTATTGGCTCTTGAGCTCTTGGGTCTTCAATCTATAGCACTGGCTTTTTTGGGTCTCTAGCCTGCAGGAGGCAGATCACAGGACTTTTCAGCTTCCACAACTGTGTGAACCAAGAGCTGTTAATAAATCTCAATTCTAGTGTCTCCTGCCCTTAATCTCTCCTATCCCCACCATCCTATTGGTTCCTTTTCACTGAAGAACTCTTAACTAATATAACTGGGCTCTCTCCCATGACAAGAGTCTGTATTCACAAGGGGTATTGTTCTATAGTGTTTTATCTTCTGATAAAGATACCCAGACTTCATCTGGCTTTGGCATTAGGGGCTTCACAGGAATCAAAATTACAAACTGAACCTAGCCAAATGCCCATGAAAGAACTACCTTATCCCACATTTTCTTCCATATACAAAGAAGAGGCAGGGCATGGTGCTCCTTGACTACTAGCAAACTGACAAATACCCTATTTTTGAGCCTCCAAACAAGTACCTCATCAATTCCACCAAGAGACTATAAAATTTTTTCTTTGCTGACCACTCACGTGTGTCCCAGAAGGCAATCTGAAGTACTAGAACACCTGGTAAGTTTCAGATTTGACAGCAGGAGAACAAATGATAACAAGGAACTGATAATCTGTCAGCACAGAAATATCTAGAGAGTAGTGAAGTGTCCTAAGAGATTCGGACAAAACTTCATGAGAAACCAGAATGAAGACAAAACTGACATTTTTGACTTGTAAAATACAAAAACAACCCCACTCAATGGCAACTTAGTGCTACTACTATCGATCTGCTACTATCAGAAAATTAGCTCTGTGTCTGCACTGTGCAATTGGCTAGTCACTAGCCATACCTTTTAAGTGTTCATAAGTTAAAATGTGACCAGTGAAACAAAAAAAATAGGAACTTTTAATTTTACTTTACTATAATCAATTTAAAATCTTATATTTGACTTGGTTATTAGAAAATCTTTTAGAAACAACTTGAGTATAGGAACTTACTTTCACAATTATAACTTATGAAATGTAAGTAGAGATCAACCACTTCCAGTGAGGGGCCAGAAGGTAGTCTGGTGGTTAAGCACTGGCTCCCACATGGCTGACCATAGTTCAAAGACTTAAAAACCCTGAGAGGACAACAGAGAAGTGACTGTGGCATGGCCATCCCCCAGAGAGGGTAGGTTTCTCACTTTCCCTCTCTGTGTCTCTCTCTGTTGAGCATGTGCCCTATGGAAAAAAAAAAAAAAAAACAATAAAAAAATTTAATTTTACCTGTTTCTTTTTACTTTTTAAATACTACTACTATAAAATTTTAATTACTCGGGAACCAGCAGTTAGTGTAATGGCTATATCACTGGACTCCCACATAGTCGACCGTGGTTCACGTCCCGGACCCGGTGGCTTAAAACTCACGCCAGGCGCATGTGCGTGCATGCCCAAGATCCCAAGAGGAGAATGGAGGAGAAGGGATTGCGGCGTGGTCATCCCCCTGGGGAGTGATTTCTTGCTTTCTGTCTCTATGTCTTTCTCTGTCTGTCTGGCAAGCGCACGCGCCCCATAGCAAAAAACCTCTCTAAAAAAAATAAAATAAAATAAAATAAAAATTTAATAACAAATAGAGTGTGTACGATGCTTCTATCACTAGTCTATACAAATATAAACTTATTAAACAGACACATTTAGAGCTAATTATAAAATGATGCTTCATTCTAAGAAAAGTTTAAGCTTAAAATATTCCTGTTGTCTCTAAAATACAACTCCATTTACATGTTTAAAGTACATACTGTTTGAGGAAAAAAGCAAAGTTACATGGAGGAAAAAGCTATATTCATAGAACATCTCACAAGTAAAGCATGAGAAATCATATTGTACCAAACATAATCAACAGCAAATTCAATGAAACATTTAATAGGAAAAAGTGAGTTGGTATCTGACACTATGGGATCAACAAAAGATAACTAATGTCCCAGAAATACTCTTCTCAAGGGGATTTAACCACAGGCTTATGATCTGAGCAGATCTATGTCAGCTATTTAAGAGAACCAAAAAAAAAAAAAAAAAAAGTTATAAACCAAGAGAATTTAACAACTCCGAAAACAACCAAAAAAAAAAAAAAAAAGTTATAGACCAAGAGTATTTAACAACTCAGAAAACAGAGGCAGCCTCTAGCAAAAGTCATTCAACTAGTTCTTGACATAAAGGAAGCAGAAGAAAACTATTAAACCTCAAGCAACTGGAGAAGACACAGAAAATTAAAAAACACAGAATTCAAGAAAAGTTTAGTAGCTTTTTTAAATGTCAATAATGTATAAACAAAAGAAAAAAAGACTTAAGAGTTCCAAAAATTGAATTGTTTAAAGAGTGGGATGCTTGTTATATTGATAGAAATTATATTTTCCAATAAACATTTGTAAATTATATTTTCCAATATCCTAAAAAAAATACGGCTCTGCATGCTGACATAGAATATATAGGTTATTTTTGTGATAAGAAAACCAAAAGCAATGTGTTTTGGGGTAATTATTTATTTCTATTGTTTTCACCCACTTTTGACATTTTAGCTTGAATTATATTTAGAGGGAGTTTCTCAGCAAAGGATCTTCACTTACATAGACTTCAGAGAACATGAATGAACCATGTTCCTTTAAGTGGTAACCTAGCAACTTACTGAGAGGATTAGAACACTAGGACCCTTGTGGAGCAAGGAAGATTCAACCCTCAGAAGCAGAGGCAGGTGCTCAGTCCTCTGAACTCTTGGTTTATAACAGGGCAGTGACAGATCTTAAATTCATTTAAAAGTAGACCAGACCCTATGCAACAAGTAAAGTAACCTGCAGAATTTTTGAGTATCAACCCTGTGCCAGACATTAAAAAATTTCATTTAATCCTCAAAACACCTGCAAGGTATATATTATCTTCACTTACTAATAGTGATTCCTTTTTTTTTAAGGTTTTTGCCATATGGAGTGTATACTCGCTAGAGAGACAGAGAGAAGGAAAGACAGAAATTAACTCCCAAAGGGGGAATAGCCACACCACAGTTCCTTCTTCTCCAGTCTCTTCTTGGGATTTTGACCACACATGCAAGTGGCATGATTTTCAAGCTACCCGGTCCATGACTCCAAGCATGGTTGGCCATGTGGGAGTCCTGTGCCTTAACATCACACCACCTACTGGCCCCATCTTACTAATAATAAAATTAGTTAAGAGAGCTTAAATGACCTGCATAAGAGTTACAGCCAGTAAATGCCAAAACTAGGATTTGAACCAATTATTGAGATCACAAATGTAGTCTTTCCATTACACAACATGACAATTCTGATCCACACCATTATAACCTCTCAAGAGAGGTAGAGACTAATCCCAGAACTCAGATCTACTTAAAATCTATGAAAAGCAGAGATAAATGAAATCAGAATAGAAAAACTACAGAGAAAGTAAGCAAAAAGAAAATTTTTTGAGAGGTTTTCGCTATAGGGTGTGTGCGCTCTCCAAAAAGAGAGACAGAGAGATAGAAAGCGAGAAATGATTGCCCAGGGCGGATGGCCATGCTGCAATCCCTTCTCCTCCATTCTCCTCTTGGGATCTTGTGCACGCATGCACACGCACCCAGCGTGAGCTTAAGCCACTGGGTCCAGGACTTGAACCACGGTCGACTACATGGGAGTCCAGTGACATAGCCATTATGCTAACTGCTGGTCCCGAAAGTAAGCAAAATTAAAAGTCGGTTCATTTAAAAAACAAACAAACAAACAAAAAACAAACAGGTTTTTACTATAGAGTATTTGTGCTCACTAGAGAGACAGAGACAGAAAGTGAGAAATCACCACCCAGGGAGGATGGCCACACTGCAATCTCTTTTTCTCCATTCTCCTCTTGGGATTTTGGGCACATACACACACATGCATGGCATGAGTTTTAAGCCTCCAAGGCAACATAATCATTACACACCATCCACTGGTTCCAAAAGTTGATCCTTTAAAATGATCAACGAAGGACCAGGTGGTAGCACAGTGGTAATAAAACTGGAACCAAATAGAAAAGGTCTGGGATTCATGTGCTGGCACCTCTCTGAGCACACCAGGTGCACACACATGTGCCCATGGTCCAGGAAGGTTGAGAACAAGAGTGGATCATGGCATGAAGAGCCTGTTGGGAACACCTGTCTTTCTCTCTCACTCTTTCTCTAGCTCTGTTTTGGAAGACATAAATAAACCTTAAGAAAAAAAAAAGAGAAGAAAAAGAAAAAGGATCCGCAAAATTGACAAAACTTCAGCTACAATAAGAAAAGAAACACTCAAATTAGTAAAATCAGAAATTAAAGTGGGAATATTACTTCTGACCTTACAGAAATAATAAGGATTATAAAGGCATGCTATGAACAATCATAGGTGAACAACTCAGAGAAGTTAAATAAAATGAACAAATACCCAGAAATATACAAACTACCAAAACCAACTAAAACAAAACAAAACAAAACAAAAAAAATGAACAGACCTATGAGGAGCAGCTGAATCAGTAATCAAAAGCTAAGCAACACTGAAGAGCCTAAGACTGGATGGCTACACTAGTGACTTCTACCAGACATTCAAAGAACAAACACTGGGACCAGCAGTTAGTGTAATGGCTATGTCGCTGGACTCCCATGTAGTCAACCATGATTCGAGTCCCGGACCTGGTGGCTTATACTCACACTGGGCGCATGTGCGTGCGTGCCCAAGATCCTGAGAAGAGAATGGAGGAGAATGGATCGCAGCGTGGCCATCCTCCCTGAGGGGTGATTTTTTGCTTTCTGTCTCTCTGTCTCTCTTTGTCTTTCTGATGAGCGCACACGCCCTATAGCAAAAGCCTCTCAAAAAAAAAACAAAAAAAGAAGAAAAGAAAGAAAGAACGAACAAACACCAATCCTTCAAAGAACTCTTCCAAAGAAGAGAAGGGTACTCATTCTAGACCAGAATTACCCCAGTACGAAAGCCAGACAAAGGCATCATAAGAAAAGAAAACTAAGAATGATAATCTTCAAAAATATAGACAAAAACTCTTCAACAAATCTAGCAGCATAATAAAAGCTGTAAATACCATGACTGAGTGTGGGTCAATATATACAAAGTCAGTCAATGCAATACTTAGATCACATTAATAGAATGAAGAAAAATATATCATTTCAACTGAGTGACAAAAATCACATACCTTTTGGGAACCAGCAGTTAGCATAATGCCTATGTCGCTGGACTCCCAAGTAGTCGACCGCAGTTCGCTTCCCGGACCGGGTGGCTTAAAACTCACGCCGGGCATGTGTGCGTGCGTGCCCAAGATCCCGAGAGGAGAATGGAGAGGAAGGGATTGCGGCGTGACCATTCCCCCTGGGGGGTGATTTCTCGCTTTCTGTCTCTATGCCTCTCTCTGTCTGTCTGGTGAGCGCATGCACCCTATAGCAAAAAATCTCTCCAAAATAAATAAATAAATAAATAATTTTTTAAAAAATCAAATACATTTCACGATAAAAATACATAATAAATTAAGAATAGAAGGGAACTCCTTCAACATGATAAAGGACATTCATGAAAACCTACCCCAAACAATATACACAGTGAAAGATGAGTCCAGACAATCAAGAATAAGAAAAAGATTCCCTATTTCAACATTCTATTCAATACTTCAGTGGAAGTTCCAGCCAGAGCAATTAGGCGAGGAAAGTATCTAAAAGAGCCAGCCCACAACCTAGTGTTTAAGAGAGCTGGTCCCATAAGGCAGACCACATGGTTCAGAGTTCAGACCTAGCAGCTGGAGAAACACACTGGCACATATGTATGAGCGCCAAAAATTTCAAATGGAAGGGGAAGTGAGGAGAAGGGATTGCAAGATGACCAGTTCCCACTAGGAGTACTTTCTCCCTCTGTCTCTGTCTCTGTCTCTCTGTCTCTCTCTCTCTCTCCCCTTCATTCTCTCTGTGTCTCTGGTGAGCTCATGCACCCTCTGGCAAATTAAAAAAATAAATAAATAAATAACAGATGAGAAAGGAAGAAGTAAAAATATCTCTATTTGCAGATGGCACAGTTTTGTATGTAGACAATCTTTTTTTTTATGTAGACGATCTTAAGGAATACACACACACTTATTAGAGCTAATATATGACTTCAGCAAGGTTTCAGCATACAAGAATCAATATATGAAACTCAACTGTATTTCCATATAAATCAGCAAGTAACAATGAAGGACCCAAAAACAAAACTGAGAAAACAATTCTATTTACAATAGCATCCAAAGGGATGAAATATTTACAAATAAATTTAACCAAGGAATTATTAGACTTGTGCACTAAAAATTACAAAACATTGCTGAAAAAACCTGAAGACCAGGAACCAGCAGTTAGCGTAATGGCCATGTCGCTGGATTCCCACGTAGTCGACCCCGGTTCACATCCCGGACCCGGTGGCTTAAAACTCACGCCAGGCACGTGTGCGTGCGTGCCCAAGATCCCGAGAGGAGAATGGAGGAGAAGGGATTGCAGCATGACCATCCCTCCTGGGGGGTGATTTCTCACTTTCTGTCTCTATGTCTCTCTCTGTCTGGCTGGCGAGCGCACGCGCCCTATAGCAAAAACCTCTCCAAAAAAAAAAAAAAAAACTGAAGACCTAAATAATTATAAAGACATCCCATGTTCATTGATTGTTAGACTCAACACCGGCTGCAATACTTTCAAGTGATTACGAATTGAACGCACTCCATAACAGCAGCCCAAAAGCCATTCTTGCTGAAATGGAAAAACTGATCTGAAAGTTCATATGAGATTGGGAACCAGCAGTTAGCATAATGGCTATGTCGCTGGACTCCCACATAGTTGACAGCGGTTTGCGTCCCAGACCCGGTTGCTTAAAACTCATGCCGGGCACATGTGCGTGCGTGCCCAAGATCCCGGGAGGAGAATGGAGGAGAAGGGACTGCGGCATGACCATCCCCCCAGGGGGTGATTTCTCACTTTCTGTCTCTATGTCTCTGTCTGTCTGGTGAATGCACGCGCCCTACAGCGAAAATCTCTCCAAAAGAAAAAAAAAAATTCATGGGACCAGCAGTTAGCGTAATGGCTATGTCACTGGACTCCCACATAGTTGACTGCGGTTCGCGTCCCGGACCCAGTGGCTTAAAACTCATGCTGGGCGTGTGTGCGTGCGTGCCCAAGATCCCGAGAGGAAAACGGAGAAGGGATTGCAGCGTGGCCATACCCCCTGCGGGGTGATTTCTCGCTTTCTATCTCTCTGTCTCTCTCTCTCTGTCTGGCGAGCACATGCACCCTATAGCAAAAACCTCTAAAAAAAAAAAAAATTCATATGAGATTGCAGGGGACCCTGATAAACCAAAACAATCTTAAAAATGTAAGGAACAATGTTCAAAGATTCACACTTCCTGGGACCAGCAATTAGCATAATGGCTATGTCGCTGGACTCCCACATAGTTGACTGCGGTTCGCGTCCCGGACCCGGTGGCTTAAAACTCATGCTGGGCGTGTGTGCGTGCGTGCCCAAGATCCCGAGAGGAGAATGGAGGAGAAGGGACTGCGGCATGACCATCCCCCCTGGGGGGTGATTTCTCGCTTTCTATCTCTCTGTCTCTCTCTCTCTGTCTGGCGAGCACATGCACCCTATAGCAAAAACCTCTCAAAAAAAAAAAAAAAGATTCACACTTCCTGATTTCAAAATTTTAAACAAAGGTACATTAATCCAAACAGTATGGTAATAGCATGAGGTTAAATTGTACAGACTATTAAAGAAATATTAAAGAGTCTAGAAACAAACCATACATCTATGCTGAGATTTTTTTGGACAGGTTTTCGCTATAGGGTGTGTGTACTCACCAGACAGACAGAGAGAGACATAGAGACAGAAAGCGAGAAATCACCCCCCAGGGGGGATGGTCATGCCGCAATCCCTTCTCCTCCATTCTCCTCTCGGGATCTTGGGCACGCACGCACACGCGCCCGGCGTGAGTTTTAAGCCACCGGGTCCGGGACGCAAACTGCAGTCGACTACGTGGGAGTCCAGCAACATAGCCATTACGCTAACTGCTGGTTCCCCCTATGCTGAGGTTTTCAACAATAGTGTCAAGACCATTCACTGGGAAAAGGACAGTCTCTTTAACTGAATTGTGCTTAGACGACAGGATACCTATATGCAAAGAATGAAGATGAACCCTCACCTAACACTACATAAAAAATTCAACTCAAAAATAGATCAAATAGTATTTAACTCTAAATATAAGCAGTGAAACTATACAACATTTAGAGGAAAATACAAGGATCATGACCTTGGGTTAGACCATTATTCCTTGGGTATTACCATCAAGAACATAAACAACACAAGAAAAAACAAGAGCCAGCAGATGGTGTAGCAGTTATATCTCTGGACTCCCACATGGTCAACCAAAGTTGGAGTCCCAGTGGCTTGAAACTCATGCCAGGTGCATTTGTATGCATGCTCAAGATCCCAGGAGGAGAATGGAGAAGGGACTGCAGAGTGGCCACAGTGATTTCTTACTTTTCCTCTTACCATCTCTGTCTTTCTCTCTCTCTAGTGAGCACACACACCCTAAGGCAAAAACTTCTTAAAAAAAAAAAAAGAAAGAAAGAAAGAAAAAATAGATAAGCTGGACATCATGAAAACTAAAAACTTTGTTCATAAAAGAGTACTATCTCTTGAAAAAACAATCTCTTGAAAAGGGGGGAAAAATTGGGTTAGATATGATAAGGGTCTAATATTCAGAATGTACAGAACTCTTAGAACTCGACAACAACAAAAAGGCCAATTTTAAAAATGGGCAGAGGCTTTGAATAGACTTTTCTCTCAAGAAGATATACAAATGACCAGAGAGCACATGAAAAGATGCTCAATGTCATTAGTCAACAAGGAAATGCAGATTTAGGCCACAATGAGACACCACTTGACACTCGTTACTATCGCTATAATATAAAAAACTGAAAATAACAAATGTTAATTAAGATGTAGAGAAACCGGGACTTCTATACATTGTGGGTGAGAATACAAAATGATACAGTCACTGAGGGAAACAGTTTGACAGTTCCTTAATAAAGAGCATAATATTACCATACATGCTACCATTCCATTCCTGAGTAATACCCAACAGAACTAAAAACAGTTGTTCAAACAAAACCTTGCCCATAAATGTTCACAGCAGCACTACCCACAATAACCAAAAGGTAGAAACACAAATGTTCATCTATTGATGAATGGATAAACAAGAATGTGATTATTTATACAATAAAATATTATTCAACTATAAAAAAGGAATGAAGGATTGATACAGGCTCCAACATGAATGAACCTTGAAAACACTGTATTAAATGAAAGAGGACAGACACAAAGGCTACACGTTGTATTCCCTTTATATGAAATATCCAGAATAGGCAAATTCAGAGAGAGAGAAATAGTCTAGTGACTGTCAGGGACCATGTCATGGGGATGGAAAGTGACAGCTTAATGGGTATAAGCTTTACTACGAGTGATAAAAAGTGTTCTGGAACTAAACAGTGGTGATCACTGCACAACACTATGAGTACTCTAAATGCAAATTATTTTATGCTCCAAAGTGGTAAATTCTGTTATGTGTAAATTTAAAAAAAAGATATTTGTATATATAATTCTGAAAGGAAATTCTTAGGAAAAACATATGTGGAAAACATTCTAAGAAATATAATCTTTCGAATCTAAGACAAAATTGTCAATGCCATGCCAGTTCTGCCCTCCATGCGAAGGGTTATACCCACCTCCTATTACTCTAATATTGTTGTCCTTTGTCAAAATAGCCTCAGCATGGAACACCAAAACTGGAATTCTCCTGCAGCCTCCAGTCCACATAATACATGGATGATCCCTACAACCATAACAGAAAAGCTTCATTAATTTAAAACTCAAAATATAAATTAACAGTGGAAGTATATATTACTATGGTTTATTGCTTAGCAATTTTCCCCTTCTTTCTGGAATGAGAACTCCAAATACTCTGTGGAAAATAACTAATCTCCCATTCTAAGCCATCGTTTGTTTAAGATGGACTCTCTCCCTGCTCCAGGGATGGGCCTCAACTAGTTTCAGCTAAGAGGGGCATTCCAGCACTGAGTTATAGCGAATAGTTTGGCGGGGGCGGGGGCGGGGGCGGCGTTGTAGGGGGAACACACACAAACCTACTGGAGCCTATGAATTTAAGGAGACAACAAATGGATCCCCTGAGAAAATAATGCTCCCTTCTTTTCTGTAGCAGCTATAGGTGATGGCTTTTCTTCGCCTTGATGGTACAGGATGAGAGTGAAAAATCTGGGGAACCAGCAGTTAGCGTAATGGCTATGTCGCTGGACTCCCACGTAGTCGACAGTGGTTCGTGTCCCGGACCCGGTGGCTTAAAACTCACGTCGGGCGTGTGTGCGTGCGTGCCCAAGATCCCGAGAGGAGAATGGAGGAGAAGGGATTGCGGCGTGACCATCCCCCCTGGGGGATGATTTCTCGCTTTCTGTCTCTATGTCTCTCTCTGTCTGTCTGGCGAGCGCACGCACCCTACAGTGAAAATCTCTCAAAAAAAAAAAAAAAAGAGAGTGAAAAATCTGGAATGCAACAGTCCTTTTATGATCTTTAGAGGAGAGCCTGAAGCTCTTAATGAGGAAGGACATCAGTAGAAGCCTGACTAGAAGGAGAGAAATGAGACCCCTGGGTAATAAAGTGGAGTTGCGAATTAAGTATTTCCTAAATATGAGTTAATAATTCTCTTTAGTATTTAGAATAATGTGATTTATGTTTTGATCCCTTCCATATATAAAAAATCCCAACTCATATTCACGATAATTTTTTTCTAAGGTTTTTGCCATAGGGCACATGTGCTCCCTGGAGAGAGACAGAGAGAGGGGAAGAGAAACCACTCCCTAGAGGGGATGATCACATTGCAATCCCTTCTCCTCGATTCTCCTAGGGCACGCACGAACATATGCCTAGTGTGATTTTCAAGCCATCAGGTCAGATTCAAACCATGATTGGCCATGTGGAAGTCCAGCATCATAATCACCATACCACCTGCTGGTCTCTTCATAATCATTTTTTAAAGTTTATTTCATTTTATTCATGACAGAGAGTGCAAGCATTTGCATGTGAGAAAGTGAGAGAAGAGGAAGACAGGGAGGGAACACCTTTGACAGGATCTCACCATACTGCAATCTCCTTTCCCTGCCCTCCAGCTCTTCAGGATCAGCACACATGCACACACTCTGGGTGCTTTCAATGCAGCCTGAGGATCCAACCCCACAGTAAACAATGTTGCTTCATTACATTTGAAATGTTCACTGGAACAAGACAGCAGGCAGATAATGCTTTCGTATGTAGAAGCTTCTCAATAGCCCTGCTAGAGTAGTTACAGAAGCCTGTTTCTGCATGTGTCTAAAGGCCACATATTTTCATCACGTTTTCAGACTGGCTGCTCTCCACACAGCACTACAGTCAATTTGCTACCAACATACCACCAGTCTTGGCCCATCATGATTTATGTACCCCTTTTATACCCTATAGTCTCTTTCAAGTCGATTTGATGACCCATCCTAATATTCTGAGCTAAGAATCTTAAACTAATACAAGTACTCCACTAAAATCACACATTTTAAAGAACTTGGGACCAGCAGTTGGTGTAATGGCTATGTTGCTGGATTCCCATGTAGTCAACTGCGGTTCGAGTCCCAGACCTAGTGGCTTAAACTCACATTGAGCCTATGTGCATGCATGCCCAAGATCCCAAGAGGAGAATGGAGAAGGGATTGTGACGTAGCCATCTTCCTGGGGAGTGATTTCTCGCTTTCTGTCTGTCTCTCTCTGTCTTTCTGGCAAGCGCACGCGCCCTATAGCAAAAACCTCTTCAAAAAAAAAGAACTTATGCTAAATGGGGCAACATAAATTTTCCTCCTGTATAAAGCACAGGCAGAAAGAGACTATTGATTTTTCCTAGTCTCAGGAAATAGTTTACCCAATCTTAAACAGATAGCTATTTACTCATAGATTTTTGGAAAACCTTCAACTTACTTAGGACAGGGAAGTGTGGAAGGGAAAAAAATGAAATGAACCAAGTCCCTACTATGTGCCAGGGATTAAACTAAGAACTTTTAAACTTAATCTTCTTGCCCACACCATGGACTGAAGAAAGTGCCTCAGAGACGTTAAGTGACTTGCCCAAGGTTAAATAAGAAAACATATTTGAACCCTGTGTCTAAGCTGTCTCTACCCTTTGCCCCCTTTGCCTCCTTAATCACATTTTAGAGAAGCTCTGTGTGTTGAACATCTTGAACTCAACTCTTTGGGAACTAAAACAACCAATTCCTTAAATAGAATATGATCTATTTAGCTAAGATTTACTCTGTTCTTAAAATCTCACATGACCACACCCCTTAACAAACCTCAAGGCCAAGTTTTAAAGATCTACACTTTAAATGCACAGGCAGGACCAGCAGTTGGTATAATGGCTTAATGGCTGTGTTGCTGGACTCCCATGTAGTTGACTGCGGTTCGAGTCCCAGACCCAGGGGCTTAAACTCATGTTGGGCATGTGTGCATGCATGCCCAAGATCCCAAGAGGAGAATGGATGTGAAGGGACTGCGGCATGGCCATGCCACACACACACACACACACACACACACACACACACACCACCACCACCACCACCGGTGTGCACACGTGCCCTATAGCAAAAACCTCTCCAAAAAAATAAAAAATAAATGCACAGGCTGCCATGAAGTAAGGGAGTCCTCAGACATTGGCTGAAACATCAAGAGCTTTCTAGTGAAGAGATCAAAGAACACCATACCTGGCTCATTTCCTGTTTTCTAGAAATGGAATGTGGATGCCTATTGCTCTTGTTCTTTGATTTGGGTGATAATGCCCATTTTAAACAACAGGATATTTTGTGGTTTGCTTGCTTTTTAATCTTAAACACCTGTAAAATGTGGGCACGTAAGGCCAGATGATTCCAATTAACTTTTCTAACTTTACTTTTTCTACTATATTTCTAAGTCAGAAGATAAGAGAAAACACAGGCAGCTTCGACTGTGAAGTCTTGGACAGAAACTCTGGAAACTATCCAAAATTCTCTGTCAAACTAGTACTAGCTACAAACTGGCACCACTGTGCCTGAGCATTTACTAACAATGGGCCACTGCTCTACGTTAAAAATGTGTCAGGAACACAATAAACAGATGCACTGCTTAAAAAAAGCCAAGGCCCTATGTATACTATCCGTGGAAAGCCAAATCTCTGGCTGTGGAAAACCAAATGACTCACACCCTATGGAAAGATAAAAGAGGGAGTAAACAGGGGCCAGTAGGTGGCATGGTGGCTAAGGCACTGGACTCCCACAAGACTGACCGTGGTTTGAGTCACGGCAAGATCTGGCAGCTTGAAAGGCACACTGAGCACACATGTGTGCATGCATGCCCAAAATCTCAAGAGAAGAATGGAGAAGAAGGGACTGCAACACAGCAGTCCACCTTGGGGAGGGATTTCTCACTTTCCCTCTCTCCATCTCTCTCTGGCGAACACATGCACCCTATGGCAAAAGCCTAAAATAAATAAAAATTATAAAACAAAAGAGTAAATAAATTATTAATTCAATAAGATTAACTGAAAAGACACATGATCCCACCAGGTGGTGTTGAAGGGAAAAAATCAAAATTACTAGAAAACCGATAATGGGGACTGTAAATTTTTCATTTACATTAGAGACTGGTAGATATTAAGAAAACCTGCTTTGGGAGGAGACATGAAAGAACAAATATTCTGAACGATTATTGAAGTAAATCAGTTCTATGGCTTTTTCTGTAAGCCTCAGTATGTTTTTTTTTTTTTTTTTTAAAGACAATT
>NW_006160041.1:291145-323061 GCF_000334495.1 Tupaia belangeri chinensis | reverse complement strand
TTCCTGCTTCTATGCCTTCTTCATAGCATTGCCCCTGCTAGAAATGACTTCTCTGTCTCTGTGTCAGTTTAAGCCCACCCGCCAAGGCCCACCTCATCTTAACACCTCCATCGAGTGCTCCCCAGCTCCTCAGGCCGTGTCGATGCCCTCCTTCTCTGAACCCCTGCAGCACTTGCTGTATACTGTGTGTTGATAATCTTTTTAACTGATATAAAACCAGCTTCTAGAGTAGAAATGACAGTTACTATTCTTTCACCACTAAAGAACTGTACATTAAGTTTTTATATGAAAGCTTCCACATCTAAATTCGTATTTGGAATCTCCAAGCAAAATAAAGAAAAACAATCTCTTTACATATATACTCAAAATAACACCATGCAAGACAAGGACTGCCTGGACCATTTCTAACACTAATGTACAGGACTGCAAGGCACTAATACTTTAATACAGCCTAGGGACCTGAGGAGATTTAACAGATGTCCCTGGATATGCATCTTTGGATTAAATCAACATCTTCAGATGATTTAAGACCTTCTAATTTCCCAAATTTTTAAAAGGTAAGCCTACTGCTCCAGGTGTTAACAAGATTGATTTAAGCTTCTCATGCAAAAAATATGTATCTGATAGGTAGGGCATAAGCTGATGGAACAAGAATAACAGTTTAAAACTCAATACTGGGAGTTTGAAAGGAAAAGCAAAAAGTCCATTAATTTGGATGGGGGAAGGCACAGAAGCAGGAATGCACCTTTATTTTCACTAAGTTCTACTAGAAATTAAGCATTTATCAATTATGAATATAAGCACCACAATAGTCATAAAGGCATTATCTGTCCCTTTGACTTTATCTTAAGTTAATTATAGGTATTTTTATAACATATTATAGTTGCTGCAGATATCTCCAAAGAGCATTGACCTTTATCACTACTTCTAAATCATGTTAGTTATTAGACTCACCAATATCACATGAGATCACAATTTTTCTACCTAAACACTAGATTATAACATGGGCAACTCTCTCCCTAGTAATTGCTCAGTCTCCAAATGAAGACGTCTCATGTTGGTGGCCAAGACATTATGTCCCCTCCCAATATTTCCAAAATGTAATCATTAGGCTAAAATGACCCCAAATGTAAATGATCATATAAATTAAGCAAAAATTGTCTTCATGCTATTATCTTTAGGGAATAAAATTTAAACTTTACAGATTTTACATAAATGATTTATTATCTGATGTATTAATTTAAAAGCATATATTGTATTATGAATTTGTTTTTTTTTAATATTTTGATAACTGCATTTCAACATAATTAGCATTCTTTGTAATAATATGTATTTGATTTTAAAGCATTTAAAAATATTATTCTGGGGCCAACCCAATAATGCAGCAGTTAAGTACTATGCATAGGTAGTTGGATCCCATGTGGCAGACCATGGTTCAAATCCCAGCCCCAGTGGCTAGAAAAACATACCAGGTGCATGTGCATGCATACTCAACATCCTGAAGAGGTGGAGAAATGACTGTGGCATAACCACACCCCCATTGGTGGGTGCTTTCTCTCTCTCTCTCTCTCTGAGTGCATGTGCCCCCTGTCAATTAAAAAGCATATTATTATTCTGATAAGGGATCCATGTCATGAAAAGGTTGAGAATCCCTGATCTAAGGTGATCTAAAGTATAAAGCCTTCATTTATTCATGGATTCAGTTCGTTATCAGTCAATAAGTATTTATTGAGTACCTGTTACAAAAGTAGGTCAAACAAGAGCAATTGCCAAGGGACCAGCAGTTGGTATAACGGCTATGTTGCTGGACTCCCATAGAGTCGACCGCAGTTCGAGTCCTGGACCCGGTGTCTTAAACTCACACCGGGCACATGTGCATGTGTGCCCAAGATCCTAAGGGGAGAATAGATGAGAAGAGATTGCGGCATGGCCATTCCCCCTAGGGGATGACTTCTTGCTTTCTGTCTCTCTGTCTCTCTCTGTCTTTCTGGAGAGTGCACACACACCCTATAGCAAAAACCTCTCAAAAAAAAAAAAAAAAAAAGTGCAATTGCCAATATCTGACTGTTTTTTAATCCACCAAAATGGCAATTTCACAGAGTTCAATCTTGTCAGACTCCACCTCTAAACCCACTAATGAGAAAGCAATGAAGTGAAAGTATGATCTTGAAAACTGAAAGCCTGATGATTATAAGAGTTAAAATGTTTGTGAAATGGTTAAGAGATAGCACAATGAAAGCAAAAAGTCACAGAAGGCAAAGTAACCAGAGGGAATTATCCATTTAATTATCCTGAATGAGAATGACCCAAATTTCTATTATTTTCTATGACCTATAATGATGGAAAGCCTTTCCTCCAAACTTTATTAATGCTCCAAAATTTTTTTTTCAAATTACATCAAGTAATGTAATTTTCCACGTTTTAAGAACTCCACCATAAATTCAATATTAAAAGCAATAAGAACTAGCAGATGGCATAATGGTTACATCACCGGACTCTCACATGGCCAACCACAGTTCGAGTCCCAGCCGTGGCGACTTGAAACATGCTGGGTGTGTGTGTGTGTATGCATGCCCAAAATCCTAAGAAGAGAATAGAGAAGGAATTGTGGCATGGACATCCCCCCGGGGGGTGATTTCTTGCTTTCTGTCTCTCTAGCGAGTATATGAGCAAAAATCTCTCTTTTAAAGAAAAAGCATTAATAGTGCTTTACATGTGTATGGTACTTTATAATGTACAAAGTAATTTCACATGCATTGTTCTAGTTGAGCCTCATCATAACCATATAAAATACCCTGGGAGATATTATCCCTGTTCAGGTTACACTGCACACATAGCCAAAAGAACTTACAGAGACTATTCAAAATGAATCTTAACCTTAAGCTAGACTCTTATGTTGTGTCAAAGTGATAATATTAAAGGAGGCAAAAATACCAATGTGCTTCAAAACCCAGGAAAGCTCAGACTGACTCTCAATCCATCGCTTACTCTCTATGGGTCCCTGAGGCAGTTTCTTAATATCAATAAGGTTCAGCTTAATAAAGTGAAATAACATCTTCAGATCAAGTAAGACATAAGAGTTTAATCTTCAGATTAAACTTACCGTCATCTATAACAGATGCATTTATCACTATCAAGTAAAGACACTTGACTCCTTTTTTTTTTTAAGAGAATTTTTTTTTTTGCTACAGGGTACATGTATTTATTTGCAAGAGACAAAGAGACAGTGGGAAATCACCCCCTGAGGGGAGAAGGCCATGCCACAATCCCTTCTCCTCCATTCTCCCATCAGGATTTTGGGAAGAAACCTAGCTCTTATCTAAAAGAACTCAGGAAAGGTTCAACAGATACAGCGCAGAACAGAAATGAAATGCCTTGCCCCACAATGACTATACTTGAGTTACCTGACCTCTCTATGTTATAATTCTATCATCATAAAGGTCTTTGACAAAGTTAGCAGAACATAATCAACATCACAGAGTTTAGACACTTACTATTCTCCAATATCTAAAAACTTCAAAATTTTCCATGAGCAGAGCTCTCTCTGTTCAAGAATTCACCAAAATAGATTGTTCTATACTACACAGGAAATTGGATCCCACACAGCCAACTGCGGTTTTAGTCCTGGTCTTATAGGCTTGTAAAACATGCCAGGCACGTGTGTACGTGTGCCCCAAATCTAAAATGGGATAGAGAAATGGAGGAGAAGGAACTGTGGTGTGACTACACCCCATTGGGTGGGGGGGTACTTTCTCTCTCTTTCTCTAGTTAGCATACACACCCTCTGGCAATGAAAAAAAAAAAAAAAAAAGAGCTACTACCAGCCCTTTATAACATGTAGAGCTGATGCTAACTCATGAACTCAGAAACAAAGCCTTCTTTCCTTTCTGACAGGTGATAAGGACTCAATAATAAGGTCTTGGGGCCAGCCAGGTGGCATGTTGGGTTAAGGTGGCTGGATTCCACACAGCCAACTACATGGTTCGAGTCTCAGACCCAGCAGCTCAGAAAAAACATGCCAGGTGCATGTATATACATGTGTGCCCAAAATCCCCAGAGGAGAATGAAGAAGAGACTGTGGAGTGGCCATCCCTCTGAAGGGTACTTTCTCACTTTATTTCCCCTCTCTCAGTCTCTCACTGGTGAACCCACACGCCCTATAATAGGATCTTGAATTAGGTCATAGAAGCTAAAACATAGAGTCAAACAATGCTGAAGCAAGAATACTGGATAAAATAGTAAATGAGTAAAAGAGAACTATTTTCTGTGTTTAGAGGAAAGGTTTGCTAATATTACTTACTCTTGGCTTACCACCTCCTCATCCTCTGAGGATGATGCTGTTTCTTCCAGGTCCCGGGCCATCACGACTGGCATTTCCTTTAGGGTTTGTCATGCAGTCAGCAAACGGGGGCCTCAGAGACCTTTCCTTGCAGATTCACTGGATAAAACAATCTGGGTGGCACAGAGTCCTGCAAGAAAGTCAAATAATCTGAAACACAACACAGTTGTCTATTTACCAATTACTGCTGATCTTCCAAATAATGAAAATAATTATACACCCAAATAGTGCCTAATTAAGGCCAACAAGTGGTGTGGCAGTTAAAGTACTGGACTCCCACATAGCATACTGTAGTTCGAGTCCTGGACCTGGCGACTTGAAAATCATGCCACAAATCATGCCACGTGGCTTGAAAATCATGCAGGGCACATGTTCACTTATGCCCAAAATCCCAGGAGGAAAACAGAAAAAAAGGGATTGCAGTGTGGCCATTACCCTGGGAGGTGATTTTTGAATTTCCCTCTCTCTGTCTCTCTCCAGTGAGCACACATGCACTTTGGCAAAAACCTAAAAAGTAAAAAAAAAAAAAAAAAGTGCCCAACCTCTAGAAACTGACCTTCTATCACAGTACCTCACAAATGCCACAAAAAGCAAGATTTTTTCAAACATATTGCCTGTGCTCTAAGTATCTGAACAACTATTCTTAAGTTTCTCATTTATTTAAAAAATACTAAATCTAATGTGCACCAAAAGGATACTCATTTCTCTTTTAGGGTAGCCTAAGGCAGGTAGCTGATTCTTTTTTTAATTTTTTTTTTTGAGAGAGATTTTAGCTATAGGGCGCGTGCGCTCGCCAGCCAGACAGAGACATAGAGACAGAAAGCGAGAAATCACCCCCCAGGGGGGATGGTCATGCCTCAATCCCTTCTCCTTCATTCTCCTCCCGGGATCTTGGGCACACACGCACACGCGCCTGGCGTGAGTTTTAAGCCACCGGGTCCGGGACGCGAACCGCGGTCGACTACGTGGGAGTCCAGCGACATAGCCATTACGCTAACTGCTGGTTCCCGCAGGTAGCTGATTCTTTAAAACAAATTTTACTTGTTGAACAAACCTAACCTGAGTTAAAATAAAAACTCCAGGTTTAAGACTCTTGCAAATATTTATTTAGACTCTATGACAAGCAGGCAGAGAAAATGCCATTATGTTTCCAGTAAAAACAAATGCAACAACTGAACCAAAAGATTAAAATATTCTCCTAAATCAAGGGTTTATAAATAGCGAGGAAAACAACCCCACTGCCCTTCCTCTTGAAAATCATTCTCTCTTTCTAAAAATAATAAATTTTTATCTGAATGGCAAATGAGACATTCAAATTAGAAAATGTCCAACACTGTACTCCTAACTTGAAATATTTTTTCCATAGGAAAAAAGTACATATTCGTTGTGTGTGTTAGAGGAGGTAACAATATATAGAAACCACAGAACATTTTGAAAATGTTCGAAATCCCATTACTCAAGAGATGATCACTTGATATCAATGTTAACAAACCTTATTTTTCTATGCATTCAGACATTCGGTAACATTGCCCCCCGGTAATGGTCCCTACAAATCCTAACAGAATGGGCAATAACTCACAAACTCAGTGGCTTTTCTCGGAGGATTTCAGTGGTGTTTCTCGATTTTTCCCCTAATGTTGCCAAGTCCTTTAAGTTAAAACCTCCAAGCTAGGTAGGAGCTGCCTGCAGAGCGGGAAGAGACAGGGCGATCAGATTAAGGACACTCGCCTAAAGAGAACCTTCCGGCCTAAAGAGATCAACGCCTACCCCCAGCTCACCCCAATCCCAGGAAGGTCTGCAGATGCTCCCGGCGAGCAGGACCGGACGACTCCGCCGCAGCGATTCAGCCCGGCGCGCCCGGAAGCCAGGAGCTACTCCCGGGCTCGGAGAGGGAAGTGCAGCGGACGGCGCCCGCTCAGACCTGGGAGCTCACCTCCCTCGGGAAGGGAAGCGCGCCAGCGCAGGCGTTTACCTGTCTCATCTTCCCATGGCTCGAGGCGGGCAGGCGGGGACCCCGCTCTGCTCCTACCTCCCTCCTCCTTCCCCAGCCGGGCTCACCGCCGCCGCCGACGGCTGCTTCCCCCGTTACTACAACAACCAACAAGCAACCGCCCGCTCGGAGCCACTGCGCAGGCGCCCGCCACCCAGCGCCGACAACGCCCGGCGGCGGACGCGTACGAATGTCGTCACGGCAGCGCAGCGCGGGCACAGAGTTCTGCACTCAGCTGGAGCGAGCCTTGACTTCTTTACTCCACTTTTTTTCTCCGCCCCTAGAAAGCTGACTACAAACTCAGAATTCAGCCAAGCTCAACGGGAGGGTTTACTGCAAGCGCAGCGTACGCTGGCACAGGCTTGGGCAGCGCAACCGCTGATTGGCAGTGAAGGGGTCCCCTCCCCATCGCCTGCTCGAGCAAAACTGGCCCAGCCAATCAGAGCGAGGGCTGACAGAAACGACCCAATCCTAGAGCCGGGTTGAGGGCGGGGGCGGCAACAAATGGCTCAGGTGGACTCCGTGCTGGAGCTGTCCTGGGGGATCTTCGCGGCAGCTGCTGCTGTTTTGGGGATCCGGTTGCCAGGTAAGGATAATGTAGGGAAGAAGGATGTAGGTATCTGTCATTTGATTAAGAGGATTCAGAGAGTCTGGAAAAATGGAGGTAGGTGGAAGGGAGATACCTGGGAGGCAGCATTTAGGCGAGAAAGGGGTTCAAAAGCCGATGACAAGGGGGAGCAAGGAAGATGGAGAAGGTTTGGTAAATTCGAGGAATAGAGAAATGGATGAACAAATGAGCAGCCACTATGAGCCTAGCACTGTGCAAGGGGCCTTCGCTTTCTCTCATGCACTTCTTGCAACCCTTGAGGTTGTATCACCATTTTGCAGATGTGGAAAGTGAGGCTGGAAAGCATAAATGACTAGCCTAAAGAAACACAGCTTCTAAGTGGTGGGGCCGGATAGGAATCCGTCTTTACTGACACCACACCTCTGTTGGGCTGAGCCAAGGCAAAATTGGGGAGTATATGTGTACTCTAGGAAGTCCTCAAGTCCTAGAGATACGGGCTGAGGAATTTGCAATTCAGAAGTGCTCCAGCTCTGTGCTAAGCTATCTGCTGGAATTTCTGAGAGATTCTGTGAAATGGAAGACTTTCAGTTCTAAAAGGGGGAGGGGGGGGGACATCCATGCTTGAGAGTCTCTGTCATCAGTACGCAGGCAGGTATCTGTGATCAGAGTGGTAGACATCAAGAACCACCAGTATGACAAAGGAACAGCATGAAAAAGTAAAAGTAGAAACATAAAAATATAGGAGAATTGATTCCAGCCAAGAAAGTCCTGATTTATGGTAGTATTTTTGGAGGAATTGCTTCAACAGAGAAGTACTGTGTCACTTATTACAGTGTATACTGTTCACTTACTACTATTAATACGACTTAAGTATTGAGACCAATTTCTACATGCCTTACACAGAAATCCATGGTATTATTTTATGTAATAACTGTACATCTTTTCTTCTGTTCCCTTTCTCCTTTCCATTTTTTTCTCACTGTCCTTGTCATTTCCATCCACTGTATTATTTAACCTATTTACTCTAGGTAAAGGTTAGCACACTGGTTTAGGCAGCATGCCAGATCTGTGACATGAAAGTGGTGTGTTAAGAAACCTGGGGGTTGGGATCAGCAGTTAGCGTAATGGCTATGTCACTGGACTCCCATGTAGTTGACCGCGGTTCAAGTCCCGGACCCGGTGGCTTAAAACTCATGCCAGGCATGTGTGCGTGCATGCCCAAGATCCCGAGAGGAGAAGGGAAGAGAAGGGATTGCAGCATGGCCATCCCCCCTGGGGGGAAATTCCTCACTTTCTGTCTCTCTGTCTCTCTGTCTGTCTGGTGAGCGCACGCGCCTTATGGCAAAAACCTCTCCAAAAAAAAAAAAAGAAAAAAGAAAGAAAGCTGGAGGTGTGAGGCTAGCAGGTGGCATGTTAGTTAAGACACTAGATTCCCACGTGGCTGACTGTGGTTTGAGTCCCAGTCTGGCAGCTTGCTTTCTCACTTTCTCTCTCTCTTTCTCTGTCTTTCTCGGGTGAACTCGCATGCCCTATAGCAAATTAAAATAATAATAATAAATTAATTCTCAAGGAAAAAAAGGAAGAAAGCTAGGGGTGGATGAGCCAAGAGGACTTGGAGAGGGATTTATGGAGTGATTAGCCAACTAAGTGTAATATAGCTCTGATGAGTAGGACGCAGGTCAACCTACAGAGAGAGAGCTTATGGTTGAAGGAGACTGATCCTCATTGTGTCATGACCTCCGCCTTTGTTTCCAAAGCAAAACAGCTTTGCAGGTTAGAGGGACACCATGAGCCGTTTCCTGAATGTGTTACGAAGCTGGCTAGTTATGGTGTCCATCATAGCCATGGGGAACACACTGCAGAGCTTCAGAGACCACACCTTCCTCTATGAAAAGCTCTACACTGGCAAGCCAAACCTCGGTAAGAAAGCAAAGAACTGCATCCTTTGTGGGAATGGCCTAAGCTGTGGTTCCCAAACTAGGTGGTAAATCAGAATAACCTAGGAAACATGAACACGAGGCATAGTTACCCATTTCCCTCTCCAAATCTATTTATTGAACCTGGGTGGGACCCAGCAATCCAGTTCTAAAAACTTCCCAGGTGGTTCTGATGCTGCCTCATCGAGCCTGTATGGACACTAGAATTAGCAGACTTATAGACTTCGTAGAAGACACTTGGCCCTTTTTGCCCCACGCTTCTCTGAATACCTTTTCATTCACTTTAAGCTACACTGGGCAATTAGCGTGTACAAAAAACACATCAAGGGTAAGCAAGGAAACAGTTATTTGATGACTCTAATGCCCCATTAGAGAGCCTTTAAAAAGCTTTTCCTATTATCTCAGAGCCCTTCAGAAATCAGGTTGTTGCACAGAGAGTCTATATTCCTGTTACAGATGGGGAATTACTGACCCAAAGGACATCTTTTCTAAACCGAGACTCAGTCCCTGAGAAGATATCCAGAACTCTTCCAAGTCAGTCTCTGAAACTGAGCTTCAGAACATTCATAGTGGCTTTCCCTGATTTCCTGCGACGATCTGCTGAGAATGTTGGCACGTTCTGCTTGCACTGCATTGCACTGATGTGTGGGATAGTTTCAGCAGCAGCAGCTGACAATCCTGTCACATTTATAGCTAACCCAGATTCAGGCTCTGACCTAACTCATTTGTCTGCAACATCTGAGTACAAGATGAAATTAACTAGGCTGAGGCTCCTTTGGAGGAACGTTCAAATACAACAAGACTAAAGAACCTGGAAAGTAAGCAGGACTTACCTTCACTCTCCAATGCTGCCTTCACGTGGTCTTCAACCCCTGTACAGATTCACAGATTTGTAGAGGTTTCTCGATCTAGCCGTTTAACATTGAAGCAGAGAAGCCCGTTGCTGATGCAGCTTACTGAGGGGCATAGAGAGCTGAGCGGAGCCCCATGTGTCTGTTGGCCAGCCCAAAGGTGGGGACTGCCTTCTCCCTTGTGATCTGGGGACTGTCACCATACTCTACTGATAGTAGCAGTGTTCCAGAGTGCTACTATCACTAACATTTCACATACTGCCTCCTCTGGTTAGGGCTGATGAAGTGCTCCACTTTAGTGTCTCACTAACTGGAGAAATGTCATTAGTCTTTTCATTAGAAAAGCTGTCACTGAGGATATAAAGAGTATCCCTCCGTGGCTAATGCTAGATGTTTGGTTGGCATATGGAATTTTTTCTCACTGTCCTCTGAAGGTCTTCAGTGTGGTGAATTTGGTAGAGCTGTCTGTAAGGTCTTCTTAGATCATCGTCAGTCTTGTCCCTTGAAATTTCTTCTGCTCAGCAAGAGAGAGACTAGCCAAGGAAGTCTCTTTGCTGTCATTGTTTTGGCATTCTCCAGCCTCTGGATGTCTTAGATCAATGGCTGCACATTTGAATCACAGGGAGTTTCTGGAGAATAATTATGCCCAGGATTCACCTTCGGAGTATGTGATGCATTGGTCTGATACCCATCCCTCAGCTGATGCTAATAGACGCCCAGTGTCAAGAATCTCTGTAATGGTGGAATACAAGCCATACTTTCAGGATAAGATACTTAATACAGCAACGTCAGAATGCAGCCACCAAAAGCAGGGAAGCCCCAGCAAATACCAAAGAAACAGTGCTTTGTTCCACAACATGGTGCACAAGAATCCAGCCTGTTTGGGGCTTGTTGAAACCATGCAGATTTGGATTCAGGAAGAGACCCAGGGACTTAGATCTCTTAAAGGTCATGGGTGGACATCTAGATGCATCCTACTGTCTCTGACTTTTCTCCTGACTCAGCCCTGAGAGTCTGCAGGCCTCCCAGATATCTCGTATTAGCAGACCAATCTCTGCAGCATTCCCCCAAACCTGCTTTGATCTGGGTTTCCAGGGTTAGAGGGTATAAGCCACAGGTAGAGTGGGATGGAGAGAGAGAGAGAGAACTACTAATACCTAGGAGTTATGTTCCTAAGCAGGCTCTTTGTTGGGTTTCTACTTTTGGAACTCCCCTTCGAACTGTAGATGTTTGAAGGGGATCCGAGCAGTTCTCACTGTAGAGTTCCTTTGAATTCCCATGTGCGGCACCAGGGCCTCCACTCTGCCCACCCACAGGAAGTCAAGCTCAGCTCTTTGTCTCCCGAAAACTCCCACTGAAATAGGAGGAACTTGGAAGGAACCTCAACTATCTCCTCCTCAACACGTGTCCTTTTTTTCTGCTCCACAGTGAATGGCCTCCAAGCCCGGACCTTTGGGATCTGGACACTACTCTCCTCCGTGATTCGCTGCCTCTGTGCCATTGACATCCACAATAAGACGTATGTAAGGGAAGGAAGAACTTTAGCATCCTTGTGTTGGAAATCACATGCTAGGCATTCCCACTATCCCAACCCTCGTCTCCCTTTAAGGTCCCAATGGGACATTAGCCTAGAACATGTATAATAAAAGCATAATGGGTTCCATTTCTTCCAGGCCTAAAAAATATGATAGGCCTAACAGGTCTTCTTTAAAGGCTGAAAATTCTTTGGAAGTGACATAGCATACTGGCAGTGTCATTACCCATTGGCCTGCATCAAAACCCTCTATTTTCTTTACTAAAGATTCCATTTTTTTTTTTTACTAGAGTAGTATGCTCCTTTTAAAGTTGCTGCCTGGCAACCAGCAGGCGGCGTGGTGGTTGAGGCACTGGACTCCCACATGGCTGACCATGATTCGAGTTCTGGACCTGGTGACTTGCTTTCTCACTTTCCCACTCTTTCTCTGTCTCTCTGTCTGGTCAAATTTTTAAAAAATAAATTAATTAATTTAATTAAATAATCGAATTATTCTTAAAAGAAAAAAAAAGTCGCTGCCCAGGGCCAACATGTTGCTGGAGTGTGTATGTGCATACCCAAAATTCCAACAGGATAGAGAAATGGAGAAGAGACTGCAGCATGACCACACCCCACAGGGGTTGCTTTCTCCTTCTCCCTCTCTGTCTAGTGAGTGCATTTGCCCTCTGGAAAGAAAGAAAAAAAGGGATCTGAAACAGTAGTTAAGGCATTGGATTCCCACATGGCCAACCACTATTCGAGTCCAAAACCTGGTGATTTAAAATTCATACCAAGTATGTGTGCATGTGTGTCCAAAATCCCGAGAGAAGAATGGAGGTGAAGGGATTGTGGCGTGGCTATCCCCCCCTGGGGGGGGGTGATTTCTCACTTTCTCTCTTTCCATCTCTCTCTGTCTCTCCAGTGAGCACATATGCCCTATAACAAAAATAAATTAATTAATTTCTCCAAAATGATAAAGTACCCACTCACTCATACCTTTCTTACGCTCCTCATTAAGAAACCTAAATGAACAGAAATCATGATCCATGGAAAAAGAGGAGCCCACCATGTGTGCTGTTGTATGTTTATGCAGTCAGTGGATGAGAGTAACGGAGAACCCAGGGCTCAGACTTGTGTGGCATAATTGGCGCCGTCAGAGCTTGTCTAGGTAGTGCCATACCAGTTGTGGCCACTGGAGGGGGCTCAAGCTTCTCAGCAGCAGTCGTCAAAATCTGGGTGAAAAGTTGGACTTAGGCCACTTGCTGGGTAAGGCTATCAAAACACCAACTTCGCGCTAAAATCTTTTCTGTCTCATCTGAGCTCTCCGTATCTGAGGGAGAGAGGAGGCAATAGTGTCTATTGAGCCTGTTTTATTATGCCAGTTTTCATCTACATGACCTTGATGAAGTCTGCTGGCTGCCCTAGGAGGTAGTGATTTTCATTCCTGATTCTGTAGATTTAAATATTAGAGACCTAGTTAATTTAAACTGAGGAAGATCGACTCAAGTGGGATTTGAGCTCTCCGACTTTATTTTTAATTTTTTTTTTTTTTAATTTGAAACTGTGGTTTACTTGTCCTAGATTGACACATATTTTTGGAAGCAGTGTGGTTTATTGGGAAACAGCCTGGGGCCAAGAATGAAAACAGGAATATGGGTTCTGGTCTCAGTCCTGTTAGTCACTAGCTTCGTAACAGCTAGTTCATTCTTTAACTTCTGCATCACAGTCTCTTTAACTGTAAGATGAGAATAGATATCTGTTCTACCTCTCAGGATGACTAGGAGAGAGGATTGAGTATTTTGAAGACCTTTACCGTGTTGAATTGCTGATAGGTATAAGAGAGATGTCTGCTGTGCGCTGTACTTTCAGCGTGAGCAACGACTGCTCACACTTTTTACCTCCATCTCCGACACAGGGCAGCTGCCAATGCTGACTTCCTGCTTCCCATCCTCCCTAGGACTTTGCTCCATGCACTTACGTTACGCACTCTGACCCTATTCCCTCCCTAACTGAAAACTCAGAATCAGCACAAGTACACACATATTTATTAAAAGTATAAAAAAAAAATGTACAGGGTGATAAACATCAAATTTTAGATGTTAGTTACTTTTGAAGAGGGGGTGAAGAGAACGGGGTCAGGGTCGGACAGATATACAGGATGCTTCCAGTGTTATCTATAATATTTTTTTTCTTTTTTAAAATAGGATTGATTTTTTTTTTTTCTTTTTAAAATTTGACCAGAGTGAGAAAGAGGGAGGGAAAGTGAGAAAGCAAGCTACCAGGTCCAGGACTCAAACCATGGTTGGCCATGTGTGAGTCCAGCACCTTAACCACCATGCCACTTGCCAGCCCCTATAATATTCCTTAGCAAACAACAATCTGAGTTGCTGACCTTGTGGCCTAGTGGTTAAAGGAGCAGGATCCCACATGGCTGACCACACAGTTCAAATCTTGGCCACAACGGCTAAAGAAACACGCCAAGTGTGTGTATGCACATACCCAAAATCCCAACAGGACAGAGAAATAGGACAGAACTGCGGCATGGCCACACCCCATAGGGGGTGCTTTCTCCCGCTCCATCTCTGTCTAGTGAGTGCATTTGCCTTCTGGAAAGGAAAAAAAAAAAACGTATCTGAAACAAACATGTTAAAATGTTAAGATTTGGTGGAGCTGAGTCCTGGTTATATTGGTTTTATTATAGTATATAACTATATAACTATATAACTATATATATATAAACTTTCATATATTTCAAGTATTTTATTTTTTAAAATCTCATGGTTAAACAAAAGATATCAACAGGCGGGACCAGCAGTTGGCGTAATGGCTATGTTGCTGGACTCCCCCATCATCGACCACGGTTTGAGTCCAGGAACCAGTGGCTTAAATTCACGCAGGGCGCGTGTGCGTGCGTGCCCAAGATCCCGAGAGGAAATTAGAGGAGAAGGGATTGCAGTGTGGCCATCCCCCCCTGGGGGGTGATTTCTCACTTTCTGTCTCTTTGACGAGCACATGCACCCTATAGCAAAAACCTCTCCAAAAAAAATAAGATATCAACAGGCCACATGGTGAATCATCCAATAGCCTTTCCACCCCACTGTCAAAGCTAGGATACAAGTTCTTTTCCCATGAGGTTGTCACCTTGTCCTCCATGTGACCACTTTTCAGGGCAAACACACAAAATAACCAACCAACTCTTACTATAGGAATGTTTAAAGCTTCAGAGTCATTTTTGCTCCTTATTCCCATTCAGACTATCCACTTGTGGTATCCATAGATAAACACTGACCAGCATGTGGCCAGACACCTGCTAAGTGAGAGCAAAGCGCAGAGTCAGCTAAGTTGGATAAGTAGAATACGTGTGATTGACCCCAAATTGTCTACACTGCCTCTTCACCCTGCTTTGCTCTAGCTGGGTTTGCCACTTTGTAACGACTTGGAGATCCATGCTGGCTACTTGGACCATTCTCCTTTCAGTTTAGTAGTTGAAACCTTCAGTTTTGCCCTAAGCAACAATAAATTGATATGATCAAATGGTCAGGTCTTTCTCAAAAACATGTGTCCTTTTATATAGGGAATGTGTGCTGGCTGGAGACAAAAAGAGAGTGAAAATCACCCCCCGGGGGAACTACCACACTGTTGTTTTCTCCTTTTTCCTTTTGAGATTTTGGGCATGCATGCACATGCATCCAGTATGATTTTCAAGCTGCCAAGTCTTGAACCACGCAGTCGGCTGTGGGGGATCCAGCTGCTTTAACTCCCAAGCCACCTGATGGCCATTAGTGTCCTTCTTCAGTGGCAGTTAACCTCCTGGGCTCTTATCTGTGTGTACCAAGTCTGACCGATACTTTGATATCCGTTCCATCCTGAACATGGAGTAACTTCTGTTGCCTTGCTGTCTGCTCCCTGTAGGCTCTACCACATCACACTCTGGACCTTCCTCCTCGCCCTGGGGCACTTCCTCTCTGAGCTGTTTGTTTATGGAACCGCAGCTCCCACCGTTGGTGTCCTGGCACCCCTGATGGTAGCAAGTAAGCCTCCAACTCCCCACCCCTCTGCAGTAATGGGCCCAGCACTGGGGCAGGGACACAGAGTAACACACAAGAGACAGATGGAACTTGCTGTTTCATCAGCCACTAATCTCTTCTCTGTCTTTAAGGTTTCTCCATCCTGGCTATGCTAGTTGGGCTCCGATACCTAGAAGCAGAACCGGTATCCAGACAGAAGAAGAGAAACTGAGGCCAGCAGTACCACGCCCACGATGTCATCCTCTGCCATCTTTGCAGTCTTCATTCATTCTCTTTGCTCTTTCTTTTCTGCTCCTTATCAGCCCTTTTATCCACTTTTAGCTTCTTACTTTTTTTACATTTTTAACATTCTAAGATTCAACATAAATGCAGAAAAGTGTATAACACGTACGTACGTACAACTCAAAGAATCATTTAAAAGTGAATCTCTGTAACTCCATCCTAGCCAAGACATTGCCAGCACCTTGGAAGCCTACTGTGTGCCTCCTTGCAACCCCCACAAGCTTTCTAGGCTCCCTTTTCCATTGTCTGCATTTGTGTCCTTTCCTTCTCATTCCTTGATTCTACTTGTGTGGCAGGATCATGCGAACTGTACAACTTCAGGCTGCTGCCCGCCCAGAGCACCTGTGACCAAGGGCTGCCTCCAGGGCTGTCCATGGAGCTTGGGCCCCTCCCTGCTGCTGGACCCGAGACTGAACCATCCACGGGACAGGCAGTTCTTCTAAGAAGGGCTCCCCTGTGTACAAGCAGGATCCTAGCTTTCCTCGTATCTACAGGTGGATGAGGGTTGGACGAGCCTGGGCTGTTTTTAGACCTTCCGGTCAACTATAATTGTGTAACAAATTTTGTAATAAATAGAAAAATTCTTGTTCTGATCAGTCATTGTATTTTGACTTCCCCCAAGACAAGAGAACCCTGCCCTGCCTTGGCGAGCCCAAGAACAGGAGCGTCAGGCTTTCTGCCTGGTGGGGTACACCACAGAGAGTAGCACAGCTGCAGACCCGGCAGCCCTGCCTGCCTCCAGCTCCTGATTGTCACTTGCTCACTTCTCTGGTATCTATGATATCAAACCTTCCTCCCCTCTCCCACTCTTAAGATTTTTAAGTTCACAACTAAACAATCAAGACCCTTTTTTGTTTTCTTCCTAACGAAGGAACAGATCCTTGAGAAAACAGACCTTAGCAGCAGAGAAAAAACAGCCGAATGACCTCAAAAGAGAGACAACTAAAGCATGAAGAAAAAGTCTGGAGTGGATAGTTGTCCTCTGAACTATACCCTGCGAGCCTCACGGGCTGGGCCCTCACACACAGCGTGTGTACTTGAAAGGCCATGCATTATTTCAACAAATATTGAGTGTTTCTCCATGCCAGACAATAGCAAAAGAGAAATGAACAACTTGGGCAGTGCCCCGGCTCCTGCACCTGTGTTTGGTACAGTGTAGTAGTAGTCAAGGTAGCAGAATCAACAAGTCGACCCATTAGAGGACTTAAGATAGTGATAAGAACTCTACAGAAAGGTGTTTTGATCAAGAAGGGGAGGTTGAGAGGAGTGGGGGAGGTCATGATTTATATCACCAGGCCTTCCCGAGGAGGTAGGATTTAAGAAGCAGGCATTAGGGCAGAGGGTGAAGCAACCGGAAAGCAGGAAATCTTGTTCAAAGAGCAAGGTCATGGGAACTACGTATGGTGCAGAATTAGGAACTGAAAGGTTGGAGATAAGGTCAAAAAGGGAGGCAAGAGGCTTGTCCCATGGTGTAGTGGTTAAGAGATGGATCCCACCTGGCCAATCTCACACCCAGCAGCTTGAAGAACACACCAGGTGCATGTGTTTATGTGGCCAAAATATAGGCAAGATGCAGAGACGGAGGAGAAGGGATTACCGTGTGCCCATGCCCCATTGGAGGTTGCTTCCTCCCACTCTTCCCTCTGGTAAGCACACCTGCCCTCTGGCAAAAAAAAAAAAAAAAAAAAAAGGCAGAAGGCTTATAATGGCATGGTAGGAGGTTTGACATTTATACTTAAATACATTGAGAATCCTCTTATCAGTTAAGGCTCTTTAGGTGAAAGGGACAAAATCTAACTTAAAGATAACATTGGCTCCCATGACTGAAAAGCTGAAAAGTTATGATGACTGTAGGCTTTAACAATGATTTGACTGGGATAAGAGGTAGCATGGAGGGTAAGGTGGCTAAATCCCATGTGGCCTACTGTGTGGTTCGAGTCCTGGACCCAGTGGTTTGAAAATCACGCTAGGTGCATGTGCCTGTGTGCCCAGAATCCCGAGAGGAGAATAGAGAAGGAAATGCAGTGTGGCCACCACCACCCCACAGGGGCTGATTTCTCACTTTCTCCTCTGTGTCCCAGTTGAGCCTCACACACCCTATAGCAAAACTAAAAATAAATAAATACATAAATAAATAAATAAATAGTTTGATCAAGACTTCAGCTCCATTTCTCTTGTGATTTTTTTCACTGTGTTGACATCGGGGTGGCTTCTTTCATTGTGCCAAAGATGGTTAAGGAAATCCCAGGCCTCATAGCCCCCCTTCTCCCCACAGAACACTGCATCTAGAAAAATAGCTTGGTGGTAAGAACTCTCTTCCCTGCCTCACCAACTATTGTAAGGATGCAGTAAGAAGAAGTCTGATCTTACAGAGAGCTAACATTTGAGGGGAAAGCCACATGGAGACCACTTACACAGGAGTGAATGAAAACGTAAAATGATTTGAGTCCTCTAAACACTTGTCATGAGAACATGATTCCAGTTAAATACAAGACAAGATCCCAAAGCATCTAGAGAAGTACACCGAATATTCAGCAGAGAGTACAAACCAGATTTCTTTTTATTATTTATTTAAATTTAAAAACTTTTTTGCCAGAAGGTGTATGTGTTCACCAGACAGACAGAAAGCAAGAAAGCATCCTTCATGGGGCATGGTCATGCTGCAATCTCTTCTCCATTTCTTTCTCCTCTTGGGATTTTAGGCATCCAC
This sequence comes from Tupaia belangeri chinensis, assembly GCF_000334495.1. Lineage (NCBI taxonomy): Eukaryota > Metazoa > Chordata > Mammalia > Scandentia > Tupaiidae > Tupaia > Tupaia belangeri. The sequence goes on along the minus strand of NW_006160041.1, from coordinate 304,843 downwards.
ACATGCACGCCAGCGTGTTTCTTATGCTTCCAGTCTGGGATTCAAACCACACAGCTATGTGGGATCCAACCACCTTAACCAGCAGATTTCTTATCAGCCCAAAAAAACAACATCCCAAAGCATCTAAAGAGATACATGGTGAGAGTATTTAACAGACAGCGCATACCAGGTTTCTTACCAGCCCATGCTTGGGTTCTTTCCCAGATGATCTAAAATAGAAATACAATATTGTCTCTCCCCAGCTAAGAATTGCCAATATGGCACCAGATGCCAAAGGCACAGTGCTACTCCAGGGATGAAACACACAGGAAACTGACGGCAACAGCACGTCCACGTAACAGAAGGCGACACGATGGATGAGGAAGAAGTAGCAGTAAAGACTGTTCAGAAGAAACATGATAACACAACTGCAGAGGCCGGGACTGAGCTACGGCTTTTGGCCAGACCAAGTTGGTGTGTGGCTGGGGTGATTCTAGAACAAATACTCCAGCTACCCTTTGAGGCAGAGCCAGAAACAACAGTGGGCTCTCTCATCAGCAGTCCCATTACAGAATGTACACAGTAAGGAAAGAGGTCAGGGTCACATGTTGAACATTGAGTTCCCCATGTAGGCAGACAGTAACCTTTACAGCCTCATTTCTAAGGCCAGTAGGTGGCATAGTGGTTGAGATGGCAGGCTCCCAAGTGGCTGACTACACAGTTCAAGTCTTAGACCCCAAATCCCGGGAAAATGAAGAAGAATTGCAGGTGGTCATCCCACCCGGGATGAAAGAAAGTATTTCCTCATTTTCTCCCTCTGGCAAGTACGTGAGCAAGTTAAAAAACTACCAGGATGGCAACATCTCTGTCAATAGAAAAAAACAGATGCTCCTATGAAGGCCAGAGTCACTGCTCCTCTAGCCTTGATCCTTCCCCCACACCTAAGATACAGTCCTCAGAAATGCCTGATAGTGCCAGCCCATAGCCTTGTGGTTAAGGGAGCCAGAGCCCACATGGCTGACCACCATCCAACTCTGGGCTCCTGTGGCTTAAGAAATTACTCAGGCTCGGCCATACAGGGGGAAAAAAAAAAATTAGTCAGGCATACATGTGCGTGTATGCCCACAATCCCAACCGGATGAAGAAGGTATTATGGTGTGACCACACCCCATTGAGGGGTGCTTTATCCCTCCTCTCTGTCTCTCAGTTTCCCTGGTGAGCACACACACCCTCTGACAATTAAAAAAAAAAAAAAGAAATGTGCGGTAATCTGTGGATACGACCATAAGGCATCCCCACCTCGCCAAATGATAAGGCAGACCACTTTGAGAATCTTTTATTGCCTTCAACCATCTGTTGTTACAAATAGAAACACAAATTACGATTTTAAAATAAAGCAGTGTGTTCAGTGCACATGTGTTAATACATCTGGAGAGGCTGTAAACACCTTTCTCTGTATCAGAAAGGAAGGCAACCTTCTCTTTCTCTCTCTTCCACCCGAAATCACTTCCTCCACCAACACCATGAACTTAATTATTATATACACAGCATGTTCCTCCCATCCATGGTTCGAATCTTGGCATACATGCGTACATACACACACACGCAGCTCCCATCAGGGGCCGTGTGCCAGTCACCCCAACACTGCAGCCAGTACAGGCCATTCTAGCACATGGATACCAGGGGGTGGCCAGAGCAAGACAGCACAGGGGTCTGACTGTGGCTGCTCAGTGCACAAGGCCAGTTACTCAAATTTCTCTTATTTTCAGGATACACTATTAAAACCTAGAGGAGAGCCAGACAGTAGGCTGGGGAAAAAAGGTCAGCTTGAGGTGGTTGAAAGGGAATCTTCCATTTGAATAAAATTACTATTACTAGAAGGGCATGGAGAAAGGGTCTGAGTGTGCAAATACTGTCCCCTTCAATGGCAGGATATGCCTAACTCAAGGATGCCTTTCCTCCTACCCCTTTCCTCTCATCTCAGAAGCAGCTTTGGACTTGTCAGAGTGGAGTGAATGGAGATTACTTTTCAGTAAAGGTTAGAGTCAGTTGTCTGGGCTTGCCCTCTCTCGGGGTAAAACAGGCACTTAGGTCCATGGCTGACTCTCCCAGTGGGGCGTCCAGACAAAGACAGCAGAGGTGACCATGGCACACAACAGTTTCTGGGCAAGAATTTGGTAGGATAAAACCTTCCCATTCCAACTCAAGGTACCAGAGTCCCCAATCACAGACCCCCATAAGCCCACTGAGGAGGTAGCGCCCCCCCCCCGTACCATCACAACCGAGTGGTTAACCCTCCCAGACCGATTTGTCCTTCATGGTCACAGCCAAGGTTTCTCAAGTTTATTGATGTTTGGTTCGATCAGCTTTTAAGAAAGAGGGTTAGGCCAGAGGAATGTAGGCCCAGGAGTCCTGATGACATGGTTCTAATAAAGCCGTTCCGACGGAGTCTTCTTTCTGATGGTGCTCCCTGTCCCACAGACCTTGAGCAGCCAGGCAGTCTGGTGACCAGGAGTGACCTCAGGCCCAGTAGCTTGCTGCTGCTTAGGACTGAGCTTCACATGAGTTTCAAAACACTAGAAAAAAATCCTATCCCGATAAGCTTTCTTCCCATGATAATCTTGCAAGCATTCTCCATGAAGGATAAAGGTAAAGAGGGAGAGCAAGGATCAACGTGGGATTAACTCCAAGAGCCTTCACCAGCCTCTCCTAGCACCAGGTCCCATAATCTAAAAGGGGAGGGGGCAGAAATCAAATCTGCATTTGGTGAAGGTGAGCTTTCTCCCAACTAAACCGCCCAAGCTCTCTAGTGGGTTCCAGGAGGCACAGGCACCAACGTCTAAGTCACAGATATTCTAGCCAGTTCCCTGGCCAAAGCTTCTCCAGCAAAGACCTCTGTGCTGAGATGAGAGCTAGGCTGAAGGAAGAGGCGAGAAGTCCTCCAGGTTTCCCGAGTAACCGCCATGTTTTTCTCTCAGAGGTGATCCTCAGACACAGCAGTGGGCACTTTGCTTGTATTGCTCTCCTCCTCCTGGAGTTTCTACAAGGCAAAACAAAAAGGCAGCCTCATGGATAAAAGGCATAGGACTCTCCCCCTGGCAGAGGGACTACCTGTCCCTAGTGGGGAGTATAATACCCAGAGGCCACTCAGTATCCCAAGAGCAAACAGAAGGAACAAGAAAGGAAAGTGGCCTGGGAAGTATCCCATGGGGCCCCTGGATACACACTGCCAACTTGGGCATTCGCCTACTGTTTTGAGAAATGCTTTCCCTGGGGACCAGCAGTTAGTGTAATGGCTATGTCTCTGGACTCCCACGTAGTCGACTGCGGTTTGCGTCCTGGACCCGGTGGCTTAAAACTCACGCTGGGTGCATGTGCATGCGTGCCCAAGATCCCGAGAGGAGAATGGAGGAGAAGGGATTGCGGCGTGGCCATCCCCCCTGGGGGGGGGGTGATTTCTCGCTTTCTGTCTCTCTCTCTGTCTCTGTCTGTCTGGGGAGCACACATGCCCTATAGCAAAAGCCTCTCCAAAAAAAAATAATAATGATAAGAAATGCTTTCCCTGAAAAACCTCCAGGGTTTTTCTGATTAACAAGAAGCCCTCAGGCACAGACATAGGACTGCACAGCCAATACTGCCCAAGGCCTGCAGGAGCACATGCAGGGCCAAGCTCGAGTCCCGTGTCAATTAGACAAATGGTGCTTTCTTCTGCAGGAAGTGTCTCAGGGCTAGGCCATGGCAGTGTCTCATAGCAATAGCAACACCTAAAAAAAAAAAAAAAAAAAGCAATATTTATAGAAATTCTGTCTTTCCATTTTTAAAATTTTTTTGAAGAGGTTTTTGTTATAGGGCACGTGCGCTTGCCAGAAAGAGAGAGACAGAGAGCTAGAAAGCGAGAAGTCACCCCCCCAGGGGGGATGGCCATGCTGCAATCCCTTCTCCTCCATTCTCCTCAGGATCTTGGGCACGCACGCATATGCACCCAGCGTGAGTTTAATCCACCAGGTCCGGGACTCGGACCGCAGTCAAATACATGGGAGTCCAGCGACATAGCCATTACGCTAACTCCTGGTCCCTGTCTTTCCATTCTTAACCGTGCTAACCTTTTGGCCCCAGGTCAACCTTGGCTATAAGGAGCCTTGATTCAGATGACTAAGGGTGTACTTAAGTCAGTCTCTCTCTGACATACACCCACGCCTGCCCCCTCCAGGTTAGTAGGAATAGAAGCAAAGCTACTATCTATGTGCTAGAAGGAAAATGGAAACCCAAACCCACATTTTCATAGTTAAGGCCACTTTACTCCTGAACCAGAAGTTCTATTTCTTTTTACCTGAACTGTAGAATACCTAGGACCAGCAGATGGCATAATGGTTATGTCGCTGGACTCCTGCATAGTCGACCGCAGATCAAGTCCCAGACTCGGTGGCTTAAAACTCATGCCAGGCACGTATGCCAAAAAAATCCCAAGAGGAGAATGGAGAAGGGATTGGCCATCCCCCCCTGGGGGAGGGGGGTTTTCTCAATTTCCATCTCTCTGTCTCTCTCTGGTGAGTGTACATGCCCTATAGCAAAAATCTCTCCTAAAAAAAAAAAAAAAGAAAAGAAAAAGGAAAGAAAAAGAAAAGAAAGAGGACATCTGGCTTCATCACACCCTGACAATGAATTTGTCTGCATGATGAATTACACTGCAAGTTACACTGACTACCACAGGGTATATGGTGATGGGGCTCCAGAGGAGGGCTGCTCTCTGACAGGCTGCTCTTCCTGGGTTCATGTTGGTGTCAGCCCCAGGATGACTCTGACCTTCCCATAATACCAAGCTACCAAGGATGCCAGTGAGATGCATGGTGAGTTACCCAGGTCCATGCGAGAGCTGAGCACCAATACCAGAACTTAAAGCTCCTACTCCTACTCAGTGCCATTTACTCCACACATTAGGAGTCCGTACTCCCCTACTCCAACAACTCCAGCCTCGATTAACAAGCCTGGCCCAGGTGCACCAAGATCTGACTGCAAGAATAGTGAAATATTGGAACAGCTGGAATGTTATTAAAGGTATTAAGTGAGCTGAAAATATAGGTATACATGTATATACAGGCATGTGGTAGGTTGTAAGGATGTGGAACAATCGTCAGGCTATTAGGGAAATCTGCAGAGTGGACTACTTAATACACATAAGCGTAGCCACAGGATACAAACACTGGGAAATGAGCTAAAATGCACCTAGGTTATCTCTGGGAGGTAATTATAGGTGATGTTTATTTTCTCCTTGTTTGCCTGTATCTGCCAACACAAGCATAAATTGTAAAGTAAACACAATAAAATCTCTTATCACTGATTCGATTCATCAAATTCCAAATAGAAACCTTTACTCCAGAAATCTACCTTGTTTTATTATAGGCACCTTTTCCCAGGCCCACTATATTTCTATATCTTTTTTTTGCTATAGGATATGTGCACTCTCTGGAGAGACAGAGACAAACAGAAAGCAAGAAATCACTGTCCAGGGGAGGATGGCCACACCGCAATCCCTTCTCCATTCTCCTCTTGGGATCTTGGGCACGGACACACATGCGCCCAGTGTGAGGTTTAAACCACCAGGTCTGGGACTTGAACCACGGTTGACTATGTGGGAATCCAGCAACGTAACCATTACACAATCTGCTGGTCCCTATATATATTTTTTTTCACCAAAGGGTGCCAAACCATTATGTCTCTTTGTACCCAGCACAGCCCGTGGCTCATACAGGACTGGAGCACATCACTCCTGCTTTAAGGCCTTTTTTTGTCTTCCCAGTGAGTTTCCTCTGCTAGGCTCCCCCATTCACACACTACCTGCTGCTGTCTGCCAACTCTAGAATGTGATAGCAAAAGACAAATAGTAACAAATGAAAGTATATCATCTATCTGCCAACACATATCCTAAAAAACTAAAAATATCTTTTGCTTAGAAATAAAAATATCTCTAAGGCAAACCATTTCTGCCTTAAAGAACTGGCAAAGATTTTTCAAAGTGATAAAAACTCTCAGTGTTGGCACCCTTCAACCCTGCTACTGCATTGTAGAATTGTAGTATTGATACACCTTTCTAAGAACACCTTAGCAACACATGTCAAAGTCCTAAAATTGTGCATGACCTGGGCCAGCAGGTGGCATGGAGGTTAAGGTGTTGGATCCCACATGGCTGGCAGTGTGGTTCAAGTCCTGGATCCAGCAGCTTGAAAATCACTCCAGGCACATGTGTGCATATGCCCAAAATCCTGAGAAGAGAATGGAAAAGAAGGGATTGTGGCACGGCCACCCCCTAGGGGGTAATTGTTCACTTTCCTTCTCTCTCTGTCTCTCTCTCCAGTGAGTACACACACCCTATGGCAAAAAAAATCTTAAAAAAAAAAAAAAAAAAAAGCGTAAGACCACTGATCCAGTTTTCAAAGAAATACTGTCCTTAAGAACATGCACAGAGGAGCCAGCAGTTAACGTAATGGTTATGTCGCTGGACTCCCATGTAGTTGACTGCGGTTCAAGTCCTGGACCCAGTGGCTTAAATTCACACCAGGCGCGTGTGCGTGCATGCCCAAGATCCTGAGAGGAGAATGGAGGAGAAGGGATTGCAGCGTGGCCATTCCCCCTGGGGGGTGATTTCTCACTTCCTGTCTCTATGTCTCTCTCTGTCTCTCTGGCGAGCACACACGCCCTGTAGCAAAAACCTCTCCAAAAAAGAAGAAAAAAAGAAAAAGAAAATGGGAACATGCACAGAGATTCTGCTTCTGAGATATTAATCACAGTGTGAGTATTGTTTATAACAATAATTGGAGGGAACCAGCAGTTAGCGTAATGGCTATGTCACTGGACTCCCACATAGTCGACCGCGGTTTGCGTCCCAGACCCGGTGGCTTAAAACTCATGTTGGGTGCGTGTGTGTGTGCATGCGTGCCCAAGATCCCGAGAGGAGAATGGAGGAGAAGGGATTGCGGCGTGACCATCTCCCCTGGGGGGTGATTTCTCACTTCCTGTCTCTATGTCTCTCTCTGTCTCTCTGGCGAGCACACACGCCCTGTAGCAAAAACCTCTCCAAAAAAAAAAAAAACCAAAAAACCAACAATTGGAAAAAACCTTAATGTCCCAGACAGGGAAATTGTTAACGAAATCATTGTTTATCCATATAATGGAACACTGTAGTCATTGAAAGTATGTTGTAAAAAGCTAGTAGCCTCATAGTGTTTTCAATAAGTCAAAGAGCAGATAGGATTCTATTGCTTTTGGTTTGTTTTTGTTTTTGTTTTTTTGAGAGGTTTTTGCTATACGGTGCATACGCTCGCCAGAAAGACAGAGAGAGACATAGATAGAAAGCGAGAAATCACCCCGAGGGGGATGGCCATGCCGCAATCCCTTCTCCTCCATTCTCCTTTCAAGATCTTAGGCACGCATGCACACACGTCCGGCGTGAGTTTAAGCCACCAGGTCTGGGACTAGAACCACAGTCAACTACATGGGAGTTCAGTGACATAGCCATTACGCTAACTGCTGGTCCTTATTTTTGTTTTTATATACACACACACACACACACGCACACACATATACAAACATATTAAATTGTCAGAAAAGTCACAACATACTTTTTCTATGTAAAAATACATCATGACTTTTCCGATGACCCAATATATATGTGAATATAGATATATAAATATAAATGTAAAAAACGAGATGTCAGGCCGGTGGGTGGTATGCTGATTAAGGCACTGAATCCCACATGGCCAACTCTGTGGTTCTAATCCCAGACCTAGTGGCTTGGAAGACACTTGCCAGAAACTTGTGCACACATGTATGTGCATGGTCAAAATTCCAAGAGGAAAATAGAGAAAGGATTATGACATGGGCATACCCCTGGGAACTGCTTTCTCACTCTCTCTCTCTCTCTCTCTGCAAGCCCTACAGCAAAAAAAACTAAAACACAACAAAACAGGATTTTTGTCTCTATATGATAGAATTAAAGATGCTCTTTAAATTTTGTACACTTTTATACATTTCTTTAGTTTTTCTACAAATAACACTAACTTGTAGTAACTTTGCTATCTTTTTTTAAAAAGAAATATCTTACTTTTATTCTTTCTCAAATTTGAACTTCCTTTCATTATCACTCAGACTTGACGTCTAACATTTTTGGTTAAGGTGGTTTTCAGCTGATCAGAGCAGGTGAGAAACATTTTTCTGCTCTGTGTCATACTCCTGGTCATCTCCCCTCCTACCACCGTCAGCTCTTACTTTCTGACTTGTCTTTTCAGAGCTCCTCTGGCAACCTGCTGGTTCCATCCCCAGGGCCCTGCCTCCAGGGCTGCCACATCCCAGGAGAATCATTGCACTAGGCCACCACTGTCATGACAGAGTGGCCAAGCCAGGCTCCCACTTTCCCTCCTCAGTCCCTGAGTCAGGTTGAAAGCAGTGGGGCCAGAGCTTCAGGACTTGGCTTCGGATCTAAGCAGTGGGCGCTGCTCAGCTGACGACAGTGACATGCTCTGGGGACCCGAGCAGGGAAACCAGGAGGAGGGTAGAAAGTGGGAGGAGAGCTTGAGAAAGAATAGCGGAAAGAAAAATGCCAAAACATCCACTGAGGAAACACTTCGGCTGCCATGTTTGTGAGAGGCAAGCTGGTTTCATTGCCTCCGTAAAACCAGTCCCTCAGGGAATTCTCCCTGCGTCACAGACTCATCAAAAGCCTTGGCCCCAGTTCTCAGCCCTAAACTCCCACATACTCACATTCTCAGGGGTTTCTTTGTTTGCTTTCTGCCTCCGAAGATCTGCCCTAATGAATGCTGAGGTCGAGAGATTAAGAAGGAAAAGTGACAAAGACAGAGTCATTAAACGGATCGGTGACCAAGTTCATCCACGAGAAGGAACTGTCATTTTTGTAAGGTTGCATGTATTCCTAACCAACTTCAGGCAGGCAAGGGAGTGGGGTGGCATGAGTCACCTCAGTAGCACCCAGGGATCACTGCAGTCCCTAAGAGGCAGAAGTCAATAACAACACTGGTTTTCGCTTACAGATCACTTATATTTGCCAGGGACTTAGCACGCGTTGTTCTCATCACCACCACATACTTATTTCACAGAGTAGGAAACTAAGGCTCCCAGAGGTTGGTCCACTTGCCCAAGGTAAATGATCACAGAAGTCAGTGTCACAGTCTGGATCTTCTGGCTCAAACACTCACGCTCACCCCCAAAAACATTGTTACTCCCTCCCAAACGAATTTCCTAAACAAGCCCCCACCCCATCTGTCTCCTCGCATGTATACCCCCCATGTGTTTAATCAATCAAGGCACAGGGGCCCCAACAGCCTTGCTCAAGGGCATCAAGAGCCTCGTCTTACCCTCAGACCCCAACTCACCAGTGAGGGTTGCTCCGAGGAAAAGGAACACACATAGGAAGATGTTTCCAGGCATGGTTCCATAGTTGTCAATAATCTGGCCCTGGGAGATGGTGAAGATGATCCCAAATACCTGGAGATCCATAAAGAAGACTGGAAACCAGGGCCAATAAACTAGTCCACGGGGAGAACTGAGCTGCCACAATGCAGTGCCAGCGCAGCCAGGCAGAGAACAGACAGGAAGACTCTACCTGTGCAGACACGTTGAGGAGGCCAGAGGAGATGCCTTCTGATTCTGGGTACGTGAGCTCCACCGCAAACTCGAATCCCAGGGGAAGATAGCCAGTCATAAAGAAGCTGAAGTCCAATGCAGAGAAACAAGGTGACAAAGAACCTCCAGAATAAGAAGGATGCAGAGCCCGCCTCCTCCCTTAGAACTCTCTTCCCTGTTTCATTTCTTCCCATCAAGGCATGCCAGGCCCTTACAGATCCAGGCATCCCCTAAGTGGACGTACCAGGCAAAGGAGACCGTTAACAGGCCGGGAAGAAAATCTGTAGGCCTTGCGTTCAGCAGGCCTCTAGGGCCCCCTACTGCTTCTCCATCCAGCTATTAATAACAGAGTCAGCATTGACAGAAGCAAGGACACCCAAGGAGTTTCACTTTCAGCTGAGAGTCTGTGCCGTGAGTGCACAGGACCTATGCTGGGAGTGGGAGATGCCTGGATACTAAGCAGCATCTCCATGGCTCTCGAGGTCCTGGAGCTCAGAGTCCTTGTTCCCCTCAGGGAGGAGGAGATGAGGACTGAGTGCCAGAGGTGTATTGTTTGTCTCTCTCCCTCACACACATACGCAAATGCTCTCACATACTGTCCACAGGAAAATAAGTGGGAGGTAGAACTGAGCAGAGAATCCTACAAAAAGGGTCTTTCTTTCTTATATTTTTATCATACAACAGATCTAGAAAATTCCAATTCTACTCTTGTGCATCTGCACCACCCTTCTTACTGCTTTCATATCTGGTGTCTCTCTCTCTCAGTCCTAACAGCTCTGCAAGGTGAACCACTCTTAACTTCACGTAAATATGATGCAACTGAGCTCAGAGAGGCTAAGCGATTTACCTGCAGTCTAACAGCAATTGAATTGAGACAGTGTTCCAGAGTTTCTGATCCCGACTCCTGTACTTTCTACAATATGACTCCATGTTCAGAATAAGATTCTAACCATTCCCTAGCCTCCCAGAAGCCCATCAAGGGTATACTCCATTCTTTGTTCCATCCAGACAGCATAGACAAGCCAAGGCTGCCCTTTGAAGTACTACAATGTAACCAAGACCTCTGGGTGCTATTTCCATATCTCCTAAGGTCAGTGAGAGGAAAGCAAAAGGGATCAATAATCATTCTAGGATGTTGGCAGCTCCAGGAGCCATAGGATGGTATTTTCCAATGAAACAGGTCAGAGATGAATGAAACTTACCCCATTGTGCCAGCAGTGATGAACACTACCCATAGGTGTCCCAAGTTCAAGGTCAATGTGTATACCACCATGCCCACCAGAGTCATGATATAGACCACCAGGGTCGTCTCCCTAGAAGCAGAGGCAAAGAAGTTGAGTTATACACCTCTGACTTTAATCGGGTCATTGGTTCATTCGTTCATTCCACGGGTGTCTTTCAGGCACCTGCTGAATGTGGAACGCTCCGCTGTGTGCTGGGACATCTACTCTCTTAGTTCTTTCTGTCCACCAGGAAGATGGACTAAACCAATGATCACACAACAGTAATTACTTCATGATAAATGGTAAGACTATATGAAGCTGTCATGCTTCTTCTGTTCTTTTATGTATGTAGGTTCCCTTCCTATGAAACCTTCTGGATAATATCAATCTAATTCCTACATTTATTGGGTGTTGAATTCTGTAAAGCACTTTATATGCATGTATTATTTTGACTCAGCCCTTATAAATTATCTTACAAGTTACCAATAAGGAAACGGAGGCTCAGATTAGTTAAATCCGCCTGACTAAAGTCACCAGCTGAATAAATACAAAGATGAGATTTGAACCCAGAGCTGTAATATGAAACCTGCTACTCCACACAGGAATAGCAATATTCTGTGGCAGCATCTTTGGAAAAGCCCAAGAGGATGCTGCTCCCAGCTGGTGCTTCCAAGCAGCTGCTGAGGGGAGAGGAGCTTCTTCCTTTACCCTTCTCCCCTCTTCTACTCAGCCCCTCTGCAGAAAGTCACTTCATGAACACCGGTCTTTCTCAGCGAGCCCACATGTTCACCAGATACTGATCTTTTTTTTTTTTTTTAACTTTTGCCATGCTTGTTTAACCATAGCATCATCTTAAACCACTGACCAATTTAGCAAAGCTATTTATAGTCCCAGCCTGGAATAAACAGTCCTCACTAATTTCCAGCCTCCAAACCAAACTGGATGGATCTGCAGGTCTAACTACAGAATCCTGGGTGACAATGGGAACAGCAGTGTGAGGAGAGTCTTAGAAGAGAGCTGGCACCAAAACGACAGGCTCACGGAGCTCTCTCAGGCCAACGAAGAGCTGTCCTTCCCCTGCCTTGGTAGTAAGTAGCACAGGAAGAATGGCTCATTGCTGACTGCTGGATTTAGACATCAAGTCATAATAGGAACTGGTGACATCTAGGTTCTGATGAGGGCTGAGGAAGTGTCCGCCCCAGTCCTTTCATTATATTTTCTAATTCATCTGAATCATCTGGCTGCCCACATCACAGCCCAACCGACATTCCAACCCCTCCCTTCTCTGGCCACAGAGCAAGCCTTGGAAAAAGGGAGACCACTGTCCACTGGTTTGGGAGTGGCCAATCCTCACTGCTCTCTTGTCTGGCTGAAGCAAGTAACTAACAGATGGCAGAGACAAGACGATGGCCAAGCTCCACCAGTAGTAATCAGGCTGAGCCAGGCTCCTCATCGTGTGAAACCCGGCAGCCACATCCCTAGGGATGGCCTGAATTAGCCTTTGACTGGAGCAACCAGAGTGAGACCTGGTCTGACCAGCGCCTCACAGAAGCGGGTCTGTGTGGCAGAGAACAGGTCTGCCACTGTCTGTCGCCTCCAGACACTGGGAACGTTGGAGGCCTCGACAAAGCAGCCCGGAACACCACCCTGGCCCAGTGTAGGACAACTCTGGCAGCTGCCCCACCAGCCCATGCATGAGGAGCACTGGAAAGTCACAACGGATAGGAAGGATGTGGGCCTCTGTTCTAAGCATTTTCTCCAATGCCTGCTACTGAACTGAGGCACCCAGATTGCCTTTTACAGATGCAGATTCCTCTACTGAATTGCATCCATCAGGTGGGGCTCAAGAATATGTCGTTTTAATAAGTATCCTGGAATAGCCTGGCTTACACTAAAACCTTTCAAGACAACTCTGGGGGCCAGCCAAGTAGCAGGATGGTTAAGGCAGCTGGATCCCACGTGGCCAACTGCACAGTTTGAGTGTTGGACCCAATGGCTTGAAAACTATCTGGGTGCATGTGTGTGTATGCCCAAAATCCTCAGAAAAATGGAAGAAAAGGGATTACAGCATGGTCATTCCCCCTAGGGAGTACTTTCTTACTCTTTTTTTTCTTTCCCTCTCTTGCTCTCTCCCTCTCTGTGTCCAACAAGTGCACGTGCCCTGTAGCAAAAAATTTGTTAAAAGAAAGAAGTGCATTGGCCATTCAGTTCCAAAGCACATCACGGTGTTTCCCAACAAGGTATGAACAATCAAGGTATACACACTGCAAACTGGAGTAAGCACAGGACACTGTGTGAGTCCCATAGGGTCCACAAGGAGCCATAGGAATAGGGCAGTGAAAGAACCTCCTCGGGGCTAGCTGGTGGTGTGGTGGTTAAGTGTACTAGACTCCCACATGGCCAACCGTGATTCAGGTCCCAGATCTGGTGGCTTGCTTTCTCACTTTCTCTCTCTCTGTGTCCCTCTTTGGGGTTTCTACCAAATTTCCAAACACTAAGAGTTTTGCACATTTGTTTTTTGTTTCCTTCTCATCTACCCCTTTCACGAAGCTGTCTGGAGGATGGGGATGTAGAAGAGGACTGTGGTCAGCCTTCCCGTCCACTATCTCTAATCTTTCTAAGGGTGGGTGTAGCTTCCCTCACTTTATAAATGAGGAATCTGGGACCCAGAGAAGATAAATTTGAACAACCCTCATGACCACTTAGAATCCTCAGCTGTCACACCCAAACCTTTTGAGACCATATTACTAGTGACTATGTCATTTCAAAGAATGAGTCTCCAGTTCTCAGTCATAGAAGAAAAGTCGCTTACTTGTAGGTTTTGGATCTATCCAGCCAGATGCCAGAGATCACAGCCCCGAGC
>NW_006160041.1:283181-291114 GCF_000334495.1 Tupaia belangeri chinensis | reverse complement strand
ATTCCTGCAATGACGATGGTCAGGCCAATTCTTCCAGCATTCACTTCTTCCCCCTGGGGAAACCACAGCCCCAAAGATAACTCAGTGATCAGACAAGACACAAGACAGAGCGCCGTCACCATGGGGTACAGGGGTAAAGGCACGTAATTCAGGCTCCATTAGAGTCAGTCTTCAGAAAAGTATCAGGACGAAATGGCCTGTAAGAAGCTGCCAGGGAGTAGAAAACCCCGTAAGTGGCTCCTTCCAGCAACATAACTCCTGGATGATGTGTATACATGACAACTAGATGCTGGGCTGACAGGCAAGAACCAAACCCTGTCTTTAGAATCACTAGAAAAAATGGGTCCGCCATTTGTGTCATAGTTAAGGCAGCTGGATCCACCATGGCTAATGACACATTTTTCAAGCCCTGGATCCAGTGGCTTGAAAAAACACACCCAGCTTCTGTGTGTGTGTATGTGTTTGTGCACGCATGCATATGCATGTGCCCAAAATCTAGAAAAGAAAAATGGAGTAGAAGGAATTATAGCATGACCATTCTCCCTTGAGAATGTGCTGTCTCACTTTCTCTCTCTCCTCTCTATCTCTTACCTCTCCTCGGTGAGTACACACATCCTTTAGCAATAAATACATTAATTAATTAATTAAATCCTTGGGACCAGACCATTGCAGAGTAATAAATGTAATACTCTGTGAGATTAATTCCACAGCAAAGCTCCTGGTTCAAGTCCAGCAACTTCACTGCATATTCTGGGCACAAACCTGCCTATAATCCAGAGCTGGCTGAAGACTAGAGGTGGAATGTGGTGTTGAAGCCCTGTTGGAGGTCCTCTCTTTCTCTCTCTCTCTTTCTTGGTTGTGTTCATAGAAGAAACAAATAAATAAGCTTAACAAAACTTTAAGTAATGGGAGTGCCAGCAGATGGCATAGTGGTTATGTTGTTGTACTCTCACATGGCTGACTGTGGTTTGAGTCCTGGACCTGATAGCTTGAGAATCACACTGGACACATGTGCCTGCATGCCCAAGATCCCACGAGGAGAATGGAGAAGGGCCCTGGTGTGGCCATCCCCCCTGAGGGGCGATTGCTCACTTTTCCTCTCACTGTCTCTGTCTCTCTCTCTGTGATGAGCACATGCACCACATCCTATGGCAAAAACCTCTAAAAAGAAAATTAACTTATGGAAAACACTATATATGTATATGTATTTCTAAATGGTCCATCCTTAGGTTTTCTTTTTCTTTTCTTTTCTTTTTTTTTTTTTTGAGCTATTATTATCAAAAGGAATGAGAAGATAATCGTTCTATATTCTTAAGTGTTTACTGTGAGTCAGACACCATGCCTAAGATTGTACATTATTATCTCTTTTAATATTCGCAATTCCCCACCACAGGGTTAGGAATCAGTCTTCCCCATTTTACATATGAAGAATATGAGACAAAGGACGTTAACCTACAAGCCCCAAGGTCACAAGGCATATATTAAGAACAGATCTAGAATTTGAAATCAACCTCTCAAACTCCAAACTGGAATTCTTAGCCATAGCAGCCTACTACCTCTGCAAGTATGAGATCCTAGCCTTTCAAAAGATGGCTGGACCCGGTATTCCTGACTCCAGGACACTAAATATCCCATTCTCAGCATCCAGTCCTCACTGGTTCTGAAAACATGTTTTGTTTTGTTTTGTTTTTTAATTTTTATTTTTTGAGAGGTTTTTACTATAGGGCACGTGTGTTTGTCAGAAAGACAGAGAGAGACAGAAAGCGAGAAATCACCCCTCAGTGGGGATGCTCACACCATAGTCCCTTCCCCTCCATTCTCCTCTCGGGATCTTGGGCACACACGCACACATGCCCAATGTGAGTTTAAGTCACCAGGGCCAGGACTCGAACTGTGGTCAACTACATGGGAGTCCAGCGACGTAGCCATTACGCCATCTGCTGGTCCCATGAAAACATGATTTAAATGCTTTCAGTTGAGCAACTAAGAGTTCAAAATTAAAGCTTGCTCATATTTTATATGAGATTAATATAATTGTGTGTATATATGTGTGTGTGCGTGTGTGTGCATGTGTGTGTATGTATTTACAAACTGTTTTGCCAGACACCACAGAATGTACTTTTTAATGTGTCATATAAAATAAGTATGATATTAATGTATATAAGAATTATTTATTCAATTTTATTTATTGTTATTATTCTTTTAATTTGCTCTAGGACATGTGCACTCATGAGAGAGAAAGTGAGAAAGTGACATTATTTACTCTCTAACCCTAAAAGTAATCTTGTAAGAAGTTAATTAAGCTTCTTTCACAAAAAAAGAGAATGTGCACTCTAAGATGCTAACTAGCTTGTCACACCATCACACAATTTATTCCTACCAAAGCTGGTGCCAAGACCCAGAGCCATCTCCCTCCAAGTCCCATAAGCATGCCAGCATATCACACTGCCTAAAACTGGGGGAACCAAGCTAACTGTCATCCCAGCTCTTGTCAAGACAGACTTAGAAATCAGACGGTCTCCCGCCTCAGCATGCTCCGCAAACTCCCTTACCGGGTAGTGCAAGATCACCATGCGATTCAGCAGAGTAGACAGGGCATAAAAAGCACCAGCATTCAGACCTGAAGGAGGGAGGAAGAAACAACATAACAGTCAGTCTTCCCCTGGGGTCACTGCTATCGGTAACTTCTCCCCTCAGTGTTAGGGAGGTCAGTCATCCTCATCCCCACTGCCACTCTGAGTGGCATCAGAAAGGCAAGCTCCAGGGAGTTCTGAGACTATTCTGCGGTTTTTCTCAAAGAAATACCTCAAAACCACTAGAAATAGCCATCTTAACCTTTCCTTAGCTACACAACTTTGCACTCTAGTCTGTTTAACCTCCCTGGAAAAAAAGGCTCTATAAAGTATTGCTTCTAGTGGAATCATCTACATGCTTCTTAAGCTTTAGCTAGATCCAGGGGGTCAGTGGGACAATTGCCCCCCCCTCCCCCAAAGCCTCCCCCTTCTGTAGACTGCTCCAGACTCGTGACCCTTGACACCATTCCTCTGCAGGTAGTTTCTCTCCTCTTATTCCATTTCTCCTCCAACTTTCTTCTCTGAGTCCACATCACACAACATCACACAGAAGAGATGCTAAAGGGTGAATAGTTGACTCTCCCACTGCATCAACTCAACAAATAAATAAAGCACTAGAATGTACTGCTAGACAGTGGCCCAACAGTAAAACATGACATTATGTGAGTCAATCCTACACCAGAAGGTTCCATGTTTACATCCAAAGACCTCCTTGGGTGTGCCCATACCCATGATCTAGGACTGGCTGATGCTGGGGGGCAGATCATAGCATCAGGACCCTATTGGAGGTTCGCTCTCTTTCTCTCTCTCTGTCAACATGGAAGAAAGAATCTTTAAATAAACAAAACAAAACAAAAAACAAACAAACAAAAATCATAGAGCCAGCAGGTAGTATGTGGTGGTTAAGGTGCTAGACTTCCATGCAGCTGATCATGTCTCAAGTCCAGACCCAGTGGCTTGAAAATCATGCCAATAGCATGTGTGTGCATGGCCAAAATCCTAAGATAGACTTGAGGAGAAAGGCCTGTGACATAGCTATCTCCACTGAGGGGAGCAATTTCTCACTTTCCTTCTCTCTGTCTTTCTCCAACAAGCACACACACCGTGTCTATGGCAAAAACCTAAAAAAAAAAAAAAAAAAAAAAGGGAATCCATGTCCTTAGATTATACAGTAATGTATGCAAGGCCATCCAACAAACTGTTAAGAGTAGTCAAGATGAGATTGGACTTGGACTTGACCCAAAGGAAAACAGGCTTTCTGACCTCCCATCTGTGGCGAGCACTGCATACGGAAGCCATCTTGAGCTATCCGCCATCTTGAAACCATTAGGCTTCACTTCCTCACTGAGCAAATCGTTTCTCAGAAATCATGTGACCAACCGTTCTCCCCGGAAGTGATTGGGTTTCTAGGCAACGGGAGAGATCCACCCACATCAATGATTGGTTTATGCTGTTGTATTTCATTTGCATTTCGGGCAACCAATTGGTTCCCACCAGCTGTATATAACTCGCCATTTTTCCTGAATAAACGAAAGTAGACAGAAGACGACGACTTGATCAGCACCTGGTAGTGTGTGTGCGTGTGTTTGTCCCATCTCTCACTCCCTCCCCCAAGGAACCTGTTCCACGGTCCCGCAGGCCAGGACACCCATCAATATGATTGATGGAGATGATGATCCAAGGTAGCAAAATATACTTAAGTACTAGACATCATTCTAAACACGTTACAATCTTTTTAACAACTCTAGAAGGTAGGTAGTATTGTCATCTCTTTTCATAGATGAGAAAAAT
Organism: Tupaia belangeri chinensis; assembly: GCF_000334495.1. Classification (NCBI taxonomy): domain Eukaryota; kingdom Metazoa; phylum Chordata; class Mammalia; order Scandentia; family Tupaiidae; genus Tupaia; species Tupaia belangeri. Next base: position 286,750 of record NW_006160041.1, on the reverse strand, counting down.
GCAGTTAAAAAACAAATACAGTTTCAACTAAACATTGGGGCTCACATGGGTGTCGTTGGAAGGACAAGACACAAAGCCTGCAGGCAGGGCACTCAGGAGTTCGTCTTCAATGGATCCAATCTATAGAACCCCAATCACACAGCCATCCAGACGCTATTCTCTTTGGTGCCCAAGGTGATGGCTAAGGAACAAGAGAAGGCAGGTACAGAAACCACCCTGGTTTAACGCCTCACAGAAGCCACTATTGTTCTTAACAATTCCACGGCATCATTTCCAGGGTCCCCATTAGGCACAGGTCAGTGAAAGGAGCCACTGTACTGAGGGATGCACCAGGAATGGCCTCCTATCTGATAAGAGAAGGTCTCCCAGTCCATTTTTATCAAGACGTCATTTTTATCATAAGCAATGTTGCCTGAATGCAGTTTGACATACTTCTTTTATCAGGTTCCCAGAAATAAGACACAAAGTTAAGTGAAGGTCAAATTCTCATGCAAAGTGAATGAGAACCAACGAACCAATCCTTAATACATAGGTATTTAGGTATTGAGGGGTGGAACTGGATTTGAATCCAGACCCTGTGGCTCCAGGATCTTAGAGAGGGCACAAAGCCCCCTCTCCAGGCTCATGTATTCAAGACAATGGTAAAGGCCCTGAGAGCCCTTGACCTTACTCACTCTACTTCCTACCTTCATGAAGCTGATTCTCAGGCAGGAATGAGATGTATGTTCTGCCCTGTGTGCAAGTACCTCTTACAGAAAGGCAGGTGACTAAGATATTTTCATGTCTGATGATATAGGGCAAGGTAAGCCTGTTGGGTCAGGGCAGAGGAAACTGTAATCTCCCAGAAAAGACCTGGGCATTCCCGCTGTCAGTCACCCAAGAGAAGTGACGGTTGCTGAGGAGGCAGGCTTTAGGCCTGTCATCACTCTGAGCTTCTTTCTCTCCTTTGTCAAAACCAGTTTCTTCAAACTGTGGTCCAGAGTCCATTGGCATTAGAATTCCTGAGAGTGTAAAAACACAGATTTGGGGGGGGGGTCCCACCATAGACCTAGTGAATCATAATCTCCTAGAATGTGGCTCATGAATCATGTTTTATAACAACAGAAACCAGGCTATTTCTAAAAATTACTAGTTTGGGAATGAATGGACTTGGAAATACGGAAGGTCAAAGGCCAGACCCAGGCTCCCAGATGGTGGGATTAACATGAAGGCAGCTGGGATTGGAAAGGGCTTTAAAATCATGGGGTTTAGAGGATTTCAACCCTGCAGCAAATCATAATTACCTGGAATGCTTATAAAAAGCAGATTCCTAGACCCTGACCCAGACTATCTGAATTGGAATTTCTAGAAAAGAGGCATAGAAAAGAGGCACATGCAACCAACCAAACTTCTCTAGAGAATTATCCTCACCCCAGATCGTATCTCTGGGTCTGGTTACTCTGTGTTCCTTTCCCTTTTGCCTTCCCTGAGCTCAAAGTAAAACCTTATTTCAAAGATAAAGCCGGACCTCAGCAAATCTCCTCAGAATCATAAGCTCCTCAGAATCACAAGAAAGCTTCTATACCCATTCGTAAGCCAGGATCTTAGAGAGGGCACAAAGCCCCTTCCCCAGGGCCATGTGGGAAGGACAATGGTAAAGCGAACATCAGTCAAGTAGAAGTTGAGGCTCTTGAATTCAGATGCCAGATACAATAGAAGATGATGCAGAAGCATAGCAGAGTCAAGGCTGGCAGATAGAAAGTAAATAGTATTGCCTTCGAGGACATTTTCTAGAAGTGCTTTTTTCAATAATTCATCATAGCAGTTATCATGCCATTGACGAAAGGACATCAAAGGAAGACATGTAAAAGTAAGACCCAGAGACACATAGGAAGGTTCTTTCCTTCACCCCACCCTACCCCCCTGCAGCACAGCCTTCCTCTGCCCCAGAAGCTGGTAAACTCATGGAATTTCTGGTTCCAGCCCTGAATCTGCCCCCATTGCCAGACTTGGAGAAAGGAGAACATTTTACTGATGAAGCAGCAGTTTTTTACTACTGTGACATTTCCATTTCTGCAACATCAAGCACAAACCCAACCCCTACCCTCTATGTTGAGTTGCCAGGTCTAGAGAAAAAAAAAAAAAAAGGCAAAAAATAAACAAGTAAGAACGGTGCACCTATTTAAATTTGAATAACTTTTAATGTAAATATGCTTCCAATATTGCATAGGATATGTTAGTACTAAAAAAGAAAAAAAAAGTGGTTTATCACAAATTCAAATGTCACTAAATGGCCTTTATTTTCTCTCTCAAGCCTACCTCTAATAAAAGTATAGCCAGAAGTCTCAGCAAAAAAACAACAAAACTTGGACCTGGATTTCCTCCAAAGCCTCCAATTACATTGTATTCCACCTGACTCAGCAGCTTGGAGAAACACTTGGAAAGCCAGTACAAATATAGTACCGGGCCTACCCAACAGCTACGGAAGAATTACTCCCCACTTGGTGAAATCTATCTGGATGACCACAGAAAGAATCGTCAAGTTTACCAGTGCAACAACAATTTGGATGCATGCCATGCCTTTATCCTCAGTTGTTTTAAAAGCTTTCACTTGCATTCAGAGCACTCCAATGGGAAGAAAATGTTATTAGTACTTTCTGTGGGTGGTGGAGGGTATTAGAGAGGTGAAGGATGGACACAGAATGGAGAATATATACTCAGTAATTAGCAGGGCTGACATCAACACTCAGCTCTCCCATTCTTTTCTTTTTTTCTTTTTGGAGAGGTTTTTGCTATAGGGCGCGTGCGCTCGCCAGACAGACAGACAGAGACAGAGAGACAGAAAGCAAGAAATCACCCCCTGGGGGATGGCCCCTCCATTCTCTTCTTGGGATCTTGGGCACACACACACACACACCCGGCATGAGTTTAAGCCACCAGGTCCAGGACTCAAACTGCGGTCGACTACATGGGAGTCCAGCGACATAGCCATTACGCTAACTGCTGGTCCCAGCTCTCCCAGTCTTGATAAGCCAATTCTGAACTCACCAGTCAGTGTTTGAAGCTATTATCCTAGGTCATATCCTTCCATGTCCAGCAAATGTGCTCATGAAATGCTATGGTCTGCTTGATTTTGAGCTACTACGGTCTTAGTTCAGAACAAAATATGAACATCATATGTACAATGTGCCAAGTATGAACTGCTTTGTTCTTCAAAGCCCAAACCCAAACTGTGGAGGGTTGGGAGGCTTGGGGTAATTCTGGAGGATTTCAAAGCATCTAGTTGAATCGGTACATGGCTTTTTGTTTGTTTTCTGCCTTTTGTTTTAATTTGGGGCAAAGACATAGGAGAGGAAAACAAAGATTCAGTTCTATTAAGTGCCAAGTGCCTCCTTTATATGACCTGTAAACCTTAGAGAAAAATCCTAAGATAGACTTGAGGAGAAAGGCCTGTGACATAGCTATCTCCACTGAGGGGAGCAATTTCTCACTTTCCTTCTCTCTGTCTTTCTCCAACAAGCACACACACCGTGTCTATGGCAAAAACCTAAAAAAAAAAAAAAAAAAAAAGGGAACACATGTCCTTAGAT
>NW_006160041.1:261367-283069 GCF_000334495.1 Tupaia belangeri chinensis | reverse complement strand
CATCTGTGGCGAGCACTGCATACGGAAGCCATCTTGAGCTATCCGCCATCTTGAAACCATTAGGCTTCACTTCCTCACTGAGCAAATCGTTTCTCAGAAATCATGTGACCAACCGTTCTCCCCGGAAGTGATTGGGTTTCTAGGCAACGGGAGAGATCCACCCACATCAATGATTGGTTTATGCTGTTGTATTTCATTTGCATTTCGGGCAACCAATTGGTTCCCACCAGCTGTATATAACTCGCCATTTTTCCTGAATAAACGAAAGTAGACAGAAGACGACGACTTGATCAGCACCTGGTAGTGTGTGTGCGTGTGTTTGTCCCATCTCTCACTCCCTCCCCCAAGGAACCTGTTCCACGGTCCCGCAGGCCAGGACACCCATCAATATGATTGATGGAGATGATGATCCAAGGTAGCAAAATATACTTAAGTACTAGACATCATTCTAAACACGTTACAATCTTTTTAACAACTCTAGAAGGTAGGTAGTATTGTCATCTCTTTTCATAGATGAGAAAAATGCAGTTAAAAAACAAATACAGTTTCAACTAAACATTGGGGCTCACATGGGTTCGTTTGGAAGGACAAGACACAAAGCCTGCAGGCAGGGCACTCAGGAGTTCGTCTTCAATGGATCCAATCTATAGAACCCCAATCACACAGCCATCCAGACGCTATTCTCTTTGGTGCCCAAGGTGATGGCTAAGGAACAAGAGAAGGCAGGTACAGAAACCACCCTGGTTTAACGCCTCACAGAAGCCACTATTGTTCTTAACAATTCCACGGCATCATTTCCAGGGTCCCCATTAGGCACAGGTCAGTGAAAGGAGCCACTGTACTGAGGGATGCACCAGGAATGGCCTCCTATCTGATAAGAGAAGGTCTCCCAGTCCATTTTTATCAAGACGTCATTTTTATCATAAGCAATGTTGCCTGAATGCAGTTTGACATACTTCTTTTATCAGGTTCCCAGAAATAAGACACAAAGTTAAGTGAAGGTCAAATTCTCATGCAAAGTGAATGAGAACCAACGAACCAATCCTTAATACATAGGTATTTAGGTATTGAGGGGTGGAACTGGATTTGAATCCAGACCCTGTGGCTCCAGGATCTTAGAGAGGGCACAAAGCCCCCTCTCCAGGCTCATGTATTCAAGACAATGGTAAAGGCCCTGAGAGCCCTTGACCTTACTCACTCTACTTCCTACCTTCATGAAGCTGATTCTCAGGCAGGAATGAGATGTATGTTCTGCCCTGTGTGCAAGTACCTCTTACAGAAAGGCAGGTGACTAAGATATTTTCATGTCTGATGATATAGGGCAAGGTAAGCCTGTTGGGTCAGGGCAGAGGAAACTGTAATCTCCCAGAAAAGACCTGGGCATTCCCGCTGTCAGTCACCCAAGAGAAGTGACGGTTGCTGAGGAGGCAGGCTTTAGGCCTGTCATCACTCTGAGCTTCTTTCTCTCCTTTGTCAAAACCAGTTTCTTCAAACTGTGGTCCAGAGTCCATTGGCATTAGAATTCCTGAGAGTGTAAAAACACAGATTTGGGGGGGGGGTCCCACCATAGACCTAGTGAATCATAATCTCCTAGAATGTGGCTCATGAATCATGTTTTATAACAACAGAAACCAGGCTATTTCTAAAAATTACTAGTTTGGGAATGAATGGACTTGGAAATACGGAAGGTCAAAGGCCAGACCCAGGCTCCCAGATGGTGGGATTAACATGAAGGCAGCTGGGATTGGAAAGGGCTTTAAAATCATGGGGTTTAGAGGATTTCAACCCTGCAGCAAATCATAATTACCTGGAATGCTTATAAAAAGCAGATTCCTAGACCCTGACCCAGACTATCTGAATTGGAATTTCTAGAAAAGAGGCATAGAAAAGAGGCACATGCAACCAACCAAACTTCTCTAGAGAATTATCCTCACCCCAGATCGTATCTCTGGGTCTGGTTACTCTGTGTTCCTTTCCCTTTTGCCTTCCCTGAGCTCAAAGTAAAACCTTATTTCAAAGATAAAGCCGGACCTCAGCAAATCTCCTCAGAATCATAAGCTCCTCAGAATCACAAGAAAGCTTCTATACCCATTCGTAAGCCAGGATCTTAGAGAGGGCACAAAGCCCCTTCCCCAGGGCCATGTGGGAAGGACAATGGTAAAGCGAACATCAGTCAAGTAGAAGTTGAGGCTCTTGAATTCAGATGCCAGATACAATAGAAGATGATGCAGAAGCATAGCAGAGTCAAGGCTGGCAGATAGAAAGTAAATAGTATTGCCTTCGAGGACATTTTCTAGAAGTGCTTTTTTCAATAATTCATCATAGCAGTTATCATGCCATTGACGAAAGGACATCAAAGGAAGACATGTAAAAGTAAGACCCAGAGACACATAGGAAGGTTCTTTCCTTCACCCCACCCTACCCCCCTGCAGCACAGCCTTCCTCTGCCCCAGAAGCTGGTAAACTCATGGAATTTCTGGTTCCAGCCCTGAATCTGCCCCCATTGCCAGACTTGGAGAAAGGAGAACATTTTACTGATGAAGCAGCAGTTTTTTACTACTGTGACATTTCCATTTCTGCAACATCAAGCACAAACCCAACCCCTACCCTCTATGTTGAGTTGCCAGGTCTAGAGAAAAAAAAAAAAAAAGGCAAAAAATAAACAAGTAAGAACGGTGCACCTATTTAAATTTGAATAACTTTTAATGTAAATATGCTTCCAATATTGCATAGGATATGTTAGTACTAAAAAAGAAAAAAAAAGTGGTTTATCACAAATTCAAATGTCACTAAATGGCCTTTATTTTCTCTCTCAAGCCTACCTCTAATAAAAGTATAGCCAGAAGTCTCAGCAAAAAAACAACAAAACTTGGACCTGGATTTCCTCCAAAGCCTCCAATTACATTGTATTCCACCTGACTCAGCAGCTTGGAGAAACACTTGGAAAGCCAGTACAAATATAGTACCGGGCCTACCCAACAGCTACGGAAGAATTACTCCCCACTTGGTGAAATCTATCTGGATGACCACAGAAAGAATCGTCAAGTTTACCAGTGCAACAACAATTTGGATGCATGCCATGCCTTTATCCTCAGTTGTTTTAAAAGCTTTCACTTGCATTCAGAGCACTCCAATGGGAAGAAAATGTTATTAGTACTTTCTGTGGGTGGTGGAGGGTATTAGAGAGGTGAAGGATGGACACAGAATGGAGAATATATACTCAGTAATTAGCAGGGCTGACATCAACACTCAGCTCTCCCATTCTTTTCTTTTTTTCTTTTTGGAGAGGTTTTTGCTATAGGGCGCGTGCGCTCGCCAGACAGACAGACAGAGACAGAGAGACAGAAAGCAAGAAATCACCCCCTGGGGGATGGCCCCTCCATTCTCTTCTTGGGATCTTGGGCACACACACACACACACCCGGCATGAGTTTAAGCCACCAGGTCCAGGACTCAAACTGCGGTCGACTACATGGGAGTCCAGCGACATAGCCATTACGCTAACTGCTGGTCCCAGCTCTCCCAGTCTTGATAAGCCAATTCTGAACTCACCAGTCAGTGTTTGAAGCTATTATCCTAGGTCATATCCTTCCATGTCCAGCAAATGTGCTCATGAAATGCTATGGTCTGCTTGATTTTGAGCTACTACGGTCTTAGTTCAGAACAAAATATGAACATCATATGTACAATGTGCCAAGTATGAACTGCTTTGTTCTTCAAAGCCCAAACCCAAACTGTGGAGGGTTGGGAGGCTTGGGGTAATTCTGGAGGATTTCAAAGCATCTAGTTGAATCGGTACATGGCTTTTTGTTTGTTTTCTGCCTTTTGTTTTAATTTGGGGCAAAGACATAGGAGAGGAAAACAAAGATTCAGTTCTATTAAGTGCCAAGTGCCTCCTTTATATGACCTGTAAACCTTAGAGATACACGTAGAGACTGAGATCCCATCACCCCCAAATTCCAAAGATGTATGATTGGTTCCTGTGTCTGAGATCCTAGAATTCCTGACCCTTACCTTAGAAATACTCAACCCTTGGGACTAGCAGATTATATAATGGTTACATCATTGGACTCCCACATAGTCAACTGCTGTTCTTCGAGTACTGGACCTGGCGGCTTAAAACTCACACTGGGTGCGTGCGCGTGCATACCCAAAATCCCGAGAGGAGAATGGAGAAGGGATTGCAGTGTGGCCATCTCCCCATGGGGTTGGTCACTTCTCACTTTCTGTCTCTCTGGCAAGCATATGCAACCTATAGCAAAAATCTCCAATAAATAAATAAGAAAAGAAGCAATACTCAACCCCTAAGAAACTGGCCTCAAGGATTAAATCTGAGGAATATACTCTCCTAGACAGCCCAAAAGGAAAATTCAGACAAGTAGGACTAAGAAAGAGCTCTAGGGAACCAGCAGTTAACATAATGGCTATGTCGCTGGACTCCCATGTAGTCGACCACGGTTTGCGTGGACCCGCTGGCTTAAAACTCACGCTGGGCGCGTGTGCGTGCGTGCCCAAGATCCCGAGAGGAGAATGGAGAAGGGATTGAGGCGTGACCACCCCCACTGAGGGGTAGTTTCTCGCTTTCTGTCTCTAATGTCTCTGTCTGGCGAGCGCACGCGCCCTGTAGCAAAAATCTCCCCCCCCCCGCCCAAAAAAAGAAAGAGCTCTAGTTCTATCTTCAACAGGCTCCTCTTCTCTACATGGGGGAGGCCTTAGGAAGATGGGCTTTGCATTAGACAAGCACTTCAATCTGAACTCTGCTCCCTGCTAGCTGTTCCATTATGGGCAAGGAACTAAACCTCTCAGAGTCTCATTTCCCTGATGTGATGCATAAGTTGGAATAATGGACATATGGCATGGATTTGTTTTGAAGAGTAAATGAGATAACGCATGTAAGGTGTTTAATGTGTTGCCTGGCACATAGTTATGATTTAGTAAAAACATTTTTCAAATCTGTGGTTAAGCCTAAGAATCATTTCCTTATTGGCAATGAGCCCTGTCACTAGGTCCAGTTCTCTACAATGGAAATAAGGCTGTGGTTCTCTGATTATAATGAAATGTGCACAAATATCCTGATTAGTTTAATTCTTTCTTACTGGGATAATTACAGACCTTTGGGATAAACACCAATAAATTATATTTATGTACAATGTAGCTAAATGCTTCCAAAGGCTCAGAAGTGAAGTAGCTTCCTAATTTACCATTAACTTAATTTAGATTAAAATTTACTTTCACCGCTTTCTCTCTCTCCTCTCTTTCTGGAAATTTCATTTTGCCTAGGTTGGTATTCTTAATGGTCCCACAGGTCTTTGAGGCTCTGTTCAGTTTTCTCTGTTCTTTTTTCTTTCTGTTCCTAAAACTGGATAATCTCATTGGATTTATCTTAAAGTTTGTCAAGTCTTCCTTCCGCTCACTCAAATCTGCTGTTGAGCCCTCTGCTGAATATTTTCATTTCAATTATTTTATTTTTCAACTACAAACTTTCTATTTAATTCTTTTAAAAATTTTTTTGAATTTTCTTTGATTACCAAAGAGTGTATGTACTCACCATAGAGAAAGAGAGAATCCTACCAGTGAGGTATGATCACACCTTAATCCCCTTTCCTCCATTTTTCCTTCCCATCAAGATTTTGGGCATGCATACACATGAGCCTGGCATGTTTTCCAAGGTGCTTGGTCTGGGATTCGAACCACTGCCAGCCATGTGGGATCCAGTCCCAATGCACAGTGCTTAACCACTGCACTACAGGGTTAGCCCCAAATACAGTTTTTACTAGCTGCTTTATGTCTTGTGTATGGACCATACTTTCCTGTTTCTTGGTATGTGTAATACTTTCTTGTTGAAAACTGGACATGTTAATATGTTGTCTTAGTCCACTTTTGCATTGTTAATAGAAATACCTGGGGCTGGTGAATTATAAAGAAATAATTTTTTTTCTTTTGAGAGGTTTTCGCTATAGGGCGCGTGTGCTCGCCAGACAGACAGAGAAAGACATAGAGACAGAAAGTGAGAAACCCCCCCCCCCCAGGGGTCACGCCACAATCCCTTCTCCTCCATTCTCCTCTCGGGATCTTGGGCACGCACGCACACGCGCCTGGCGTGAGTTTTAAGCCACCGGGTCTGGGACGCAAACCGCAGTCAACTACGTGGGAGTCCAGCGACATAGCCATTACGCTAACTGCTGGTTCCCGAGAAATAATTTTTATAACTAAAAATTCTGGTGGCTGAAAAGTCAAAGGGCATCACGAAATGATGGAAGGCAGAACTTTTTAGCAGAGCATGATCTGTATCCATGGGACGCTCTCTGCCACTGTGGTCTCATTTGCTCTACATATATAACTGTCATAACTCAACTCAGAGGCCTGTCCTAATGACATTATCACACCCAACGGCCTCACAATGGGACACCACGGAGGAATTAATTTTTCACTTACCACCTTTACAATACAATCTCAATACATGAAATTCTGGGGAAGGTCCAATCATTACTGCTAAGACCAAATTCCCAAATGTACAATTTTAAGGAAAAATCAGGATCCAAACCATAACATATGTCAGTTCTCAAAATGAGAGTCTCCCCCTTCTCCAGGTTTTGTTGCCATTGTTTATGTTTGTTTAGTGACTTTCCTATACTAAGTTTTTTTGTTTTTTTTTTTTTTTTGAGAGGTTTTTGCTATAGGGCGCATACACTCGCCAGACAGACAGAGAAAGACAGAGAGACAGAAAGTGAGAAATCACCCCGCAAGGGGGATGGCCATGCCGCAATCTCTTCTCCTCCATTCTTCTCTCGGGATCTTGGACACACACGCACACGCGCCCAGCGTGAGTTTTAAGCCACCGGGTCTGGGACTCGAACCACAGTTGACTACATGGGAGTCCAGCAACATAGCCATTACGCTAACTGCTGGACCGCCTATACTAAGTTTTAAAGTCTGTTTTCTTATGTAGCCCATGAAGTTTTTGCTCCATTAAAGCAAATGATCAGATAGAGATATCCTTAAAGGCCTTAAACCAAGAAGTTGCACATCTTTGCTGTGATGCTATATACATATATTGGGGCTCACCTTCAAAGCTCCAGTAGGTAGTCAACGACTCTGCCTTAACTTTTACTTCCTGCTTGTGCAGAGCCTCAACATCAGCCAGAGGTGAGAGTTCAGGGCATTCTTGGGTCTTTTCTGAGCATGTACATAGCCCTACAGATACACGTGGACTTCTAAATCCACAAGACTATGCCAGAACTTTTCAGAGCTCTCACTAGATGTATCAGTCTCCAAGGGTTTCCTTTCAAGATTTTCAGCCAGCCTCTTGTCTGCCCCAATGGGTACTGCTGCCTCAGGCAGTTGTGATGTTAAACACTAGCACTTACTGTTTTCAACAAACACCATGGAAATAGGGATAATCCCACAGAGCAAGCTTCAAGTCAGGTCAAATAAAAGATAAATCCTGTGAGTGGGGCTTTTCCAAAGACCTGCAAAATAGTTTAAATAGTGATCATTCTAGGGGGTGGTATATTTGGGGGAGCTCCGAATTGGTTTTGTTGTCTTCAGTGGCTATGAGGCAGGTGGTTTTTACAGCTACAGGGCTGTGAGGTTGCTGGTTTTCACAGCTGCCACCAGAAGCTAGTTTTTACAAGTTACCATGGACATAAGGTTGCTGGTTTGTACAGTTACTATGGCTGTGAGGCTGCTGGTTTTCACAGCTACCATGGTTGCAAGGCAGTTGGTTTGTACAGCTACCATGGCTGTGAGACTGCTGGTTGTCAAGGCTACCATTTAGTCATTTTTATTGACTAAATGTTGCTTAGATTACTGTAAGCTTTTGGTTAAGAATTCTGAAAACGATTGATCTTGACTTTTGTTTTTTGCCAATGCTCCTGTTATCGTCATGGACAGGCAGATTTTCTAAGGACCTTACACAACCATTCAAGAACTTCCCTGCTTGTTTCCTGTGGTAGCATTAATCCAAATAGATATGGGAGTATCCAGAAGTACACATTTTAAACCAAGTGCCACATTCAAGACCATATAAAGAGCTATGTAAGAAGGAAGAAGGAAGAGTTGCTCCCCACAACATGGCAGGGCCCAGAGGTGAGCCCTTCAATGACAAGGAACAAAACTGCTCGTGACACATTTTTTTGTTTGTTCATTTCTCACTGGCCGCGCCATCAACACCCTCAGCCCTGAAGACCACAGACTCTAGAATAAGACTATGTCCCAGCTATCACCATCATCACCGTCTTCAACCAAAATGGTTATCAAGTACTCACCTGCCCTAGAATCCCAAGGTAGGCCTCAAATACCCTGATGTCAGTTGCAATAAGACTTTTTGTCGTCAAAAGTCAATGTGCTTAAGATAGTTAACTCTACGGGAAAGGAAAGTTATTGGAGTTTTGGAATCCTGAATCTGAAAGGGACCTCAAAGGTTATCTGGTTTCACTATCTATCTATAACTTGAGGTTCTCCCCACAAAAACCCCACCAAGTGACTGTTGCCATCTATGCATGAATACTTCCCAATGATAGGCAACCTGTAATTTCTTTGGTTGGATATTTCTAAGTGCTGTCTTTATATTTTGGATGACATCAGAGACATACTCAGAGAAAACTGAGAAACTTAGAGAAAAGGAGAAATGGAGAACTAAGACCTTGAAGAATAATCTGGTAGGGAACCAGCAGTTAGCGTAATGGCTATGTCGCTGGACTCCCACGTAGTCGACCGTGGTTCAAGTCCCGGACCCGGTGGCTTAAACTCACGCCGGGCGCGTGTGCGTGCGTGCCCAAGATCCCAAGAGGAGAATGGAGGAGAAGGGATTGCGGCGTGACCATCCCCCCTGGGGGGTGATTTCTCGCTTTCTGTCTCTATGTCTCTCTCTGTCTGTCTGGCGAGTGCACGCGCCCTACAGTAAAAATCTCTCTCTCAAAAAAAAAAGAATAATCTGGTCATCTAGATCTATTCCTGGGAGACTAGCAGTTAGCATAATGGCTATGTTGCTGGACTCCCACGTAGTCGACCGTGGTTCAAGTCCCGGACCCGGTGGCTTAAACTCACGCCGGGCGCGTGTGCGTGCGTGCCCAAGATCCCAAGAGGAGAATGGAGGAGAAGGGATTGCGGCGTGGCCATCCCCCCTGGGGGGTGATTTCTCGCTTTCTATCTCTCTGTCTCTCTCTGTCTGTCTGGCAAGCACATGTGCCCTATAGCAAAAACCTCTCAAAAAAAAAAAAAAAAAGATAGTTCTATTCCTGGTGAGAGGTCACCTAACTTTTTAGTATACCTGAAAATTTTAAGATATCACCTTTTATCTAGTGCTTCAACAGATAAACACTTTGCTTAAAATAAAAAACACTGGGCTGCCCGTAGGGCAGTGGTTAATGGAGCTGGATCCCGTATAGCTGATCATGATTCAGTTTCTGGCCCTGGAAGGCTTGAAAAACATGCCAGATGTGTATGCATGTATCCTCAAAATCCTGACAGGATGGAGGAGTACAAAGGACTGCAGTGTGAGGATGCCACACTGGGGAAGCTTGCTCACTCTCTTTCTCCCTCTTCCTCTTTCTCTCTCTGGGGAGTGCACATACCCTCTGGCAATTAAAAAAAAAAAAAGATAAAGAGATTGATCACACAGTCTCTCTACATTTCAGTTTCCTCCTTTGTTAAGTGATGATAATTATAGTACCTATACCCCATGGGTAACATGGGAATAAAATACAGTCATATATGAAAAGCACTTGGCACATAGTAGACATTATTATTGTTATAATAGTTTATGAGCCTATAGAAAATAGGAGGACCAGCAGATGGCATAATGGTTACATCGTTAGACTGCCACAGTTCGAGTCCCGGATCCAGTAGCTTATAACTCATGCCGGGCATTTGTCCACGTGTACCCAAAGTCCTGAGAGGATAATAGAGAAGGGATTGTGACATGGCCATCCTCCCTAAGAGGTGATTTCTTGCTTCCTGTCTCTCTGTCTCTCTCTGTCTCTCCAGCGAGTGTACATACCTTATAGCAAAAATCTTTGTCTTAAAAAAAAGAAAGAGGGACCAGCAGTTAGCATAATGGCTATGTGGCTGGGCTCCCATGTAGTTGACTGCGGTTCGAGTCCTGGACCCGGAGGCTTAAAACTCACGCTGGGCATGTGTGTGTGCATGTCTAAGATCCCAAGAGGAGAATGGAGGAGAAGGGACTGCAGCATGGCCATCCCCCCGGGGGGCGATTTCTCGCTTTCTGTCTCTCTGTCTCTCTCTGTCTCTCCAGCGAGTGTACATACCTTATAGCAAAAATCTTTGTCTTAAAAAAAAGAAAGCGGGACCAGCAGTTAGCATAATGGCTATGTGGCTGGGCTCCCATGTAGTTGACTGCGGTTCGAGTCCTGGACCCGGAGGCTTAAAACTCACGCTGGGCATGTGTGTGTGCATGTCTAAGATCCCAAGAGGAGAATGGAGGAGAAGGGACTGCAGCATGGCCATCCCCCCGGGGGGCGATTTCTCGCTTTCTGTCTCTCTGTCTCTCTCTGTCTCTCCAGCGAGTGTACATACCTTATAGCAAAAATCTTTGTCTTAAAAAAAAGAAAGCGGGACCAGCAGTTAGCATAATGGCTATGTGGCTGGGCTCCCATGTAGTTGACTGCGGTTCGAGTCCTGGACCCGGAGGCTTAAAACTCACGCTGGGCATGTGTGTGTGCATGTCTAAGATCCCAAGAGGAGAATGGAGGAGAAGGGACTGCAGCATGGCCATCCCCCCGGGGGGCGATTTCTCGCTTTCTGTCTCTCTGTCTCTCTCTGTCTCTCCAGCGAGTGTACATACCTTATAGCAAAAATCTTTGTCTTAAAAAAAAGAAAGCGGGACCAGCAGTTAGCATAATGGCTATGTGGCTGGGCTCCCATGTAGTTGACTGCGGTTCGAGTCCTGGACCCGGAGGCTTAAAACTCACGCTGGGCATGTGTGTGTGCATGTCTAAGATCCCAAGAGGAGAATGGAGGAGAAGGGACTGCAGCATGGCCATCCCCCCGGGGGGCGATTTCTCGCTTTCTGTCTCTCTGTCTCTCTCTGTCTCTCCAGCGAGTGTACATACCTTATAGCAAAAATCTTTGTCTTAAAAAAAAGAAAGCGGGACCAGCAGTTAGCATAATGGCTATGTGGCTGGGCTCCCATGTAGTTGACTGCGGTTCGAGTCCTGGACCCGGAGGCTTAAAACTCACGCTGGGCATGTGTGTGTGCATGTCTAAGATCCCAAGAGGAGAATGGAGGAGAAGGGACTGCAGCATGGCCATCCCCCCGGGGGGCGATTTCTCGCTTTCTGTCTCTCTGTCTCTCTCTGACTGGCTGGCGAGCACATGCCCCCTATAGCAAAAACCTCTCCCCCCAAAAAAGAAAGAAAGAAAATAGGAGGCCCTAGCCAGCTGGGGTCCACTAAGAATAAATCATGTCAAATCAGTCTCATTTCTTTGTTTCATACAGTTACTGAGCATGTTACATATTTGTTGACTCGATTTTAAACAACTTCACTGGTGGGTTACATGGTCAAATATAGGCTGGAGAGCAGTACAGTTTAGTGAATCTCTAATTGAACTAAGAGTATCAATTTATAGACTGGTATTTATCTAGAGGATCTGACCTTGGCCTTTAATAGAATGCCATGAGGCTCTGTCCTTGACCTTGTCTGAGCCAACAATCTTACTAAAATTTGGAAAAAAGATACAAAAAAATCACTAGCAGGTTGCATGGTGGTTAAGGCACTGGACTCCCACACGGCCAACGATGGTTCAAGTTCTTGGACCCAGCAACTTGAAAATCATGCTCAAACATGTGTGTATGTGCCCAGAATCCCAAGAAGAGAACAAAGATGAAGGAATTGTGGCATAGCCATCCCCCCTAGGGAGGGTGATAAAAACAGAACAGAAAGAAAGAAAGAAAGAAAGAAAGAAAGAAAGAAAGAAAGAAGGAAAGAAAGGAAGGAAGAAAGAAAGAAAGAGAAAAAGAAAGAAACAACAAGAAAGAAAGAAAGGGGGCCAATAAATGGCATGGTGAAGTTGGCTAGATCCCACATGGCCAACCGTGCAGCTGAGTCCTCAACCTAGTGGCTTGAGAAACATGCTGGGCCATTTGCACGTATGCCCAAAATCCTGAAAGGAGGAAGAAATGAAGAAGAAGGGATTGCAGCATGATCATTCTCCCTGGGAGTGCTTTTTCTTCTCCCACTCTCTCTGTCTCTCTGTCTCTGGGGGCATGCACCCTCTAACCGAAAAAAAAAAAAAAAAAAGGAAACTAAAATACAAGAAAATGAAATGAAAGACAGATATCATCTTACATTCAGTCAAAAAAGGAATCAACGTTACCAGATGAGAGAGAATGGATTAAGGACTGGTTCTTACAGCAAAACTTATACATATATAAATGCGTACATTCAGTAACTACTGGAGTATCCCCTCCAATCTGGCCACTGATGAAGAACTGGAAAGATGAAAAAATATAAATCCCCACTCTCAGGGAATTCTGTCTAGTGGAGACATAGATCTCCAAAAAAAAAAAAAAAATTTTAAATGATAACTGTTAAGATGCACAAGGAATAAATAGCATGATAAAAGAGGAAGAGGTTGGGGACTAGCAGTTAGCGTGATGGCTATGTTGCTGGACTCCCACGTAGTTGACCGCAGTTTGAGTCCCGGACCCGGTGGCTTAAATTCACGCCGGGTGCCTGTGCATGTGTGCCCAAGATCCTGAGAGGAGAAAGGAGGAGAAGGGATTGCCGCGTGGCCATCCCCCCTGGAGGGTGATTTCTTGCTTCCTGTCTCTCTGTCTCTCTCTCTGTCTTTTTGGCGAGCGCACACGCCCTATAGCAAAAACCTCTCCAAAAAAATAAATAAATAAATAAAAAGAGGAAGAGGTTGGACCAGCCAGGTGGCATGGTGTTTAAGGCAGCTGGATCCTACATGGTCAAGCTCATGGTTCAAGTTCTGGACATAGTAACTTGGAAGATATGCTGGGAACGTGTGCATGTGTTCCCAGAATCCCAGGAGGAAGATGAAGGAGAGGAGATTACAGCATGGCTGTGTCCCCTGGGGGGATAATTTCTCATTCTCCCTCTCTTTCTCTCTGTGAATGTATGCACCCTAAAGCAAAAACTTAAAGAAAATAAAAAAGAGGAAGAGGTCACCTAATACAGCTTTTGAGGGATATTGAGATGAGACTTGAAGGATCAATAAGCAGTTGCCAGATAACATGCTATGGGGAAGAATAATTTTCTAAGTGAACTTTATAGTATGCAAAAAAATCCCTCAGCATAGCTGGTCCTTCTGGTTGACCCTGAGTAACCACTTTACATGCACATTTGAGATTTGGAAAGAGAAAGACACAGAGACACAGCGAGCCTCTCATCTCACACTTCCCGCCCCACTTCGAATGTACTCCTGGACCATCAGAACCTTACCATAGGTGATGACAAGCAGCACAAAGTTGAGGTTTTTGAAGAGCCGAATGATGGAACTTGAGTATGAAGCATCAGGGGACGCCAAGGCATAGCTCAGGGACTGGGCCCTGCTGGGGGGATGTTTAGGCTTCTCCTTGAAAACTGAAAGGAAAGAGACAGAGAGGACTGAAAATACTAGTGGTCCCATTCCAACAGAGCTGGCTCCATCATCTGAGAAAGAGCTAAAAATACTCAAGGAAATACTCTTCAATCAAATCTTTACAACCTCCCCTCTCAACGCTGCTTCTTACCATCTGAGTCTCAGGGAGTGGTTCTTTGATTACTTTTTCTTAATGGCCTCTGGAAGGCTAGAATCTCCGGGCCTCCCAAGCAGTGTTTAAAGATCAAGGAGTCCCATAACAGGCCGCTAATAACATACCATAGAGAGCTAGAAAAATACACATGGGGGGCAAAGAAGAGAAAGCTTAAATTTGGGATTAGTTAGCTCAGTTAATGGCTTAGCACTAGAGCCCCTCTCCAGGGAGGAAGGACTATGTTGTGTTTTGCAGAGAGCCTGGCACCTATCAATATCCCATTGAGTAAAGGAATATTCTTCTACAGGGAAATCTGGAATCCATTCCTAGTTTCTCAAAGAGTAATCAGACATCTGCCTGGCATGGAAGATAAGAAGGTTCACACATGCCCATCTGGAAGCAGAGATAGGAAGGGCTGGAGGGGCAGTGGGAAAACCAGTTTCTTATGCTATTCTCAGTACACTGGTATAATCACTTAAGCCGCAAGGATTGCAAGTACTACATGGCCTCCCCACACCCCTGAGAATGCTTCTCAGAGGTCAGTAGACGGCCTCTGAGGAAGTTAGAGGAAGTGCTGAAAATGAGGTTTACTTTCTTGGAAGATCAAAGAGGCCCCCCACCCAGAAAATGCCCTCACTCTGACTTCAAAGCACTGCTGCTTCCTTCTCCGGAAATAGTCCTAGATAACTTCCACCCATTGGGAACCTCTAGTCCATTGTCTGGCGCTTGTTTACCTCCCCTTCCACCTGCAGAAAGAAAGCAAGGTGAGAAGTTGACTTATCCTGCTTCAGCTGATCAGCTCAAGGGTTTGGCAACCATAAACCAGAATTCAGATGAGATTTTTCAGTTCTTTACTCAATTAGCTACTATCTGTGCTTGATAATAAAGTGCAAAAACATATAAACCTCCTGCCTCCAGGTTTTCAACTGCAAAAAAGTCAGGCTTTCAACTTCTACAAACACAGAAATTTGCAGTTGGGGCCAACCTTGTAGTGCAGTGTAAGGAAGCCTAATTCCACACAGCCAACTACCATTCGAATCCTACCCCATCAGCTTGCAAAATAGGCCAGGTACACGTACACACATACCCAAAATCCTGACAGGATGGAGAAACTGAGAAAAAGGACTACAGTGTGCCCATGTCCCTTTGTGGGGGGTGCTATCTCTCTCACATTCTATCTCTCAAGCACATGGTACTCTACGGTAGTTAAAAAAAATACATATGTTTTAAAGAATTTTTTTTTTTTTTTTGGAGAGGTTTTAGCTATAGGGCGCATGCGCTTGCCAGAAAGACAGAGAGAGACAGGGAGACAGAAAGTGAGAAATCAGCCCCCAGGGGGTATGGCCAACACTGCAATCCCTTCTCCTCCAGTCTCCTCTCGGGATCTTGGGCATGCATGCACACGTGCCTGGTATGAGTTTAAGTCACCGGATCTGGGACTTGAACCACAGTCGACAATATGGGAGTCCAGCAATGTAGCGCCATCTGCTGGTCCCTGTTTTAAAGAATTTTGATAAGGCCAGCTGGTGACATGGTGGTTAAGGTAGCTGGATCCCATATGGCTGAAACTATGCAGTTTGAGTCTCGGACCTAGTGGTTTGAAAAACCCTCCAGGCACATATGTGTGCATGCCCAAAATCCCAAAAGGTGAATGGAGGAGAAGAGATTGTGGCATGGCCATCATTCCAGAGGGGTAATTTCTCACTTTCTGTCTCTCTCTCTCCAGTAAACATCACCCTATAGTAAAGTTAAAAAAAATGTATTTGGGGGTCAGCTGTGACATGGTGGTTACAGTGACTGGATCCCATATGGCCAACTGGGCGGTTTGAGTCCTAGACATCTTTTTTTTTTTTTTTTTGAGAGGTTTTTGCTATAGGGAGCATGCGCTTGCCAGAAAGACAGAGAGAGACAGAGAGACAGAAAGCAAGAAATAACCCCCCAGAGAGCATGGCCACGTTGCAATCCCTTCTTTTTCCTGTCAGGATTTTGGGCATGCACGCACATGCGCCCAGCATGAGTTTAAGTCACCGGATCCGGGACTCAAACCGCGGTCGACTACGTGGGAGTCCAGCGACATATCCATCACACTAGCTGGTCCCGAATCCTAGACATCTTGAGAAACACACTGGGTATGTGTATGTGCATGTGCACCCAAATTCCCAAAAGGAGGTAGAGATGGGGAGAAAAGATTGAGACAGGACCATTCCCCATGACAGGGGTGCTTTCTCACTTTCTTTCTTTCTCTCTCTATCTCTGGGAAGAGCGCACACCCCCTGGCAAATTAAACACAAACAAACAAAAAAGAATTTGGTGTGAGACATATTATAATCTGAAACTCAAAGTCCGGTTGAGTAAGAGGCCCCGGGTTATCTCATTCTTCCCTGATGTCAGCCATAGAACCACTGCTTCTCACCCTTCCAGAAGCACCAAGGCCTTGTCTAAAACATTCTACCGGATTTTAAAGGCCATCTTTTTAAAAATGTGGGCGCACTTTCTCATCCTGCACTCCCCGAAGAGAATGACATAATGAGAATGGTTGATTGAGGTATAGGATTAGTAACTGTTTGACTTGAAGGACTATTTGACTTAAAAATGTGAAGTGAAACTTTTAGGCATTAGGAAGTAAGCTGGTTATCCTTTAGACAGGTGACTAACCAGAAATGAAAACCTCCAACCTGTTGTTGCTGAATTTATCACAACTCATATAACTCACTCAGATGAAAAAAGAAGATATAAAATTCTATTAACCAAATTTTTAATAAAAAAGAAAACAAAGGCCAGCATAGAGGTTAAGGTGGCTGGATCCCACATGGCCAACTGCACAGTTCAAGACTCAGACCCAGAAGCTTGAAAAACACACGAAGAGCGTGTGCATGCATGCCCAAAATTCTGAAAGGAGGAATGTAAGAGAAAAGATTATAGTGTGGTCATAACCCCCTAAGGGGTGATTTCTCACTTTCCCTCTCTCTTTCTTTCTCTCTGTGTCTCTCCAGTGAGCTCACATGCCTTATAGCAAAAAGAAACAAAAAAAGGAAAAATAACAAAAAACTAAATACCTCAAGTTGGTGGTTGGGATTAACTTATACCAAGATAAATTAATGGCCAATCCTTTATTTTTTTATGTACTTTTCTGGATTTTTCTATAGAGAACATATATTACTTATACTTTTAAAAAATTAAAGAAATGTGGTACCCAAGTATTCTCATGATAATCTATGAGATTATTAGTGCTTGTAGGTCAATTCCTGTTTTGTTTCATAGAAATTTAGAGTGTAGTCTTAGAAAATCTTAGATTTGAACCCAGTCTCTGCCACTTACTAGCTATCACAGTTTGAATAATTTAACTTCCCTTCAATCTCGTTTTCCTCTTTGTTAAATGAAACTGATCCTGTTGTTGGGGACTAAATTAGATCAGGCATGCTTAATGTGTTGTCTGTGATAATGTTAAGCGCTCAGTGGGTTTCTTCCAGGGGAAAGAAGTCTACCCAAAGGACAGGGGAACTGGTTAATTACAATTAAACGTTTACTCAGTCACTAACGAAGTGCACAAGAACAGCTGCACTCTATGGGGACAAATGCTCAGGCTAAAACATTTGAAGGGCCAGATGGTAATACAGCAGTAATACAATGCTCTGCAATGCTGGACTCATATGGGAAAGTCCTGGGTTCACAGCCTGAGGCCTCCTGTGCATATGTGTGTGTTCCTATGATTGGGCCGGCTTCATGGCATGAAGGGTGCATCTCTCTCTCTCAGTCTCTCCCTCTCTCATGGAAGAAATAAGTAGGCAAACTCAAAAGAAGGTGCGGGAGGTGGCTCCATGGTACTGTGGTAATACACTGCTCAAGAGAAGTCAGATCCTACATGGTTCAAATCCATGGCCAGACAGCCTGAAAACACACCAGGTGTGCACATGAGTGCCCAGGATTTGAGGGACTGGAGGACAGAAGGAAGAGGACTACAACATGACCAGACCCTGTAGAAAATGCTTCTCTCTTTTTCTCTCTCTCACAAGCAATATACATACATGCTGTCATAAATAAAAGAAAACAAACAAATATTCGAAGACCACAGAAGCCCAGCCTCCAGTTTCTGTAAATGTCTATAGTACCTTAGGGCTATGTTCACAAGGCCCCATCAAAGTCACCATAGTCACCACCCTCCCCATCTCATCCCCAACCCCATCTGTCTACTAATGACCTTACCGATGATGACAAGGATGAAAAGGAGAGTGGCCACACCTCCTATAATGTAGAACATGATGCTGATGTGGTAGGCAAGTTTGTCCTGGTCTTTGATGTTGGGTACCAAAACAGGAGGCACTAAGAACCCAATGGCAATTCCAAGCTAGAGAAGACAGACAATCAATCACAGTTACCAATGGCCAAGAAGTGACAGCACAAATTTAAAGAGACTGCTAGTAAGAAACATAATTCCCAACTTCCAATCCTTCCTAAAACCTTCATAGGGATTTTTTCCCTACCTCAAGATCCTAGAGAAATCTTGCTTTTGATTGACCACTTGACTCAGACATCTTCTGACCACCCTCCCTATCAATACCTATTTGAAAGAATTATAGCTGGAGGTCTCAGTGTAATTTGGCTCTTCTCTTTTATTTATTTTTTATTTTATTTTTTTTGTTTCGTTATGGAGAGGTTTTCGCTATAGGGTGCGTGCGCTTGCCAGACAGACAGAGAGAGACAGAGAGACAGAGAGCGAGAAATCATCCCCCAGGAGGGATGGCCACGCTGCAATCCCTTCTCCTCCATTCTCCTCTCGGGATCTTGGGCACGTACGCACACGCGCCCGGCGTGAGTTTTAAGCCACCGGGTCCGGGACATGAACCGCGGTCGACTACATGGGAGTCCAGCGACATAGCCATTACGCTAACTGCTGATTCCCCAATCTGGCTCTTCTCTACCTGCACAGTCATGAACAATGGTTTCTATATTTCCATATTTGGGATACACTAAAACAATGATTTTTTTTTTCTTGTGCTACTTAAATCTTTAGTTT
The DNA here is from genome assembly GCF_000334495.1 of Tupaia belangeri chinensis. NCBI lineage: Eukaryota > Metazoa > Chordata > Mammalia > Scandentia > Tupaiidae > Tupaia > Tupaia belangeri. The sequence continues at coordinate 264,336 of NW_006160041.1, read as the reverse complement.
TACTGAATCTGTTCATCTGGAGCTGAAAGACAAGCTGGGAGAGAGTTCTACACCCTACAGTGCCAAGTGCTTACATTCACTAAGACTCAGAAGCCTGAAGCTGTTACACATTTATAAGCACAAAAGCTTCAGTTCACTGTGTAAAATAACTTAGCAATTTCCAAGGCATCTATAGTGCGAAATCACACACAACTGCATGAGCTTCTACACATAGGAGACATGGCATGTACAACATGGCTATAAACACAAACGCACATGCACACCCAATAATTTGGAACATTTCATATCCGGGTTGGAGTCTAAACTCCAGTTGACCTGACAGATAACATGACTTGGGTGTTTCCAAGGTCAGAATGCTTTGATTCAGCCGTAACTGGCTGTGATGTAACTCCCAAAAGCCCAAAGTCAAAGCAGAAACTGGAAAACAGCGTTTGTACTCAGGCAAGCTTCAGACTCCAAAAGTGAAGGAAGATGAGTAAGTCCTTTGTCTTTTTTATTTTAAAGAGTTATTTTATTTTATTTATTTATTCATTTGTTTTAATTTAACCAGAGAGAGAGAGGAAGTGAGAAAGCAAGCCATCAGATTCAGAACTTGAACCATGGTCGGCCATGTGGGAGTGTCCAGCACATTAACCACCATGCCACCTGCTGGTCCCAGTAAGTCCTTTGTCTTAAGGTCCCACTTTGCCTTTACAATATTTGAACTGCAGGTAAAGAAGCAATTTTCTTTTACTCCATTTCTCTCACACCATTCATTGCCGCCGATCTGCTTACCACCTTGATAGCTCTTCCAATCTCTCAATTACAGCTATTCAGGATGGTTATTAGTGGTTCTCAGCTCCGGAATATTCACAATTATCATCAACAGGCTCAGTATAGGGGTCCTCAAGCCAGTATATAATCAACAAGCGAGACACACTTATAAAACATCTGCTATATGAAAAGTACTCTGCTAAATATTTTAAAGAGATATCAAGATGTATAAGATAGGGTTCTGCCTTCAAGGAGCTTTATAATCTTTTAGTGGAGGTATGTCGAAGACAGAAATATGAACAACACAATCAGCTCCGCTCCTAACTAGTCTCCACTTAGTGACAGTGATCTTTGGAAAATGTGATTGGAGTACATCCCTGCGCTCCGTAAAGCCCTACAATATCTTTCCCTTGTTTTTACACTAGGGATAAAAATGCTAAGCAGGGACCAAGTTCTGTGCATGGGGTCTGTCTACCGGTCTCTGACCCTGGTCATCTCCTTGCACTTGGGACCTTGCCACTGGCCTCCTTTCTGTCTTTCAAGTGTTCAGTGACCCCTCATACCTGAGAACCACAGGGACTCTGTACCATCTCCTCTGCTTAGACTAGAATGCCCTTCCTGCCTGGTTTCACACAGTAAATACGGACATTCTTCAGGTCTGAATTTGAATTATCCTTTGGGAAAGCTTTCTGACCCCTTACACAAGGTCAGGTTCCTGTGTAGGTAATTTTATGTGTGTATGATTATTTAATTAATGTATTTTTCCCCAACCAGAAGGATAAAGTCCACGAGGACACGGTTCCCATGTATCTCTGGACTTTAGCACACAGTAACACTAATCCTAGGGAACAGCAGTTGGCATAATGGCTATGTCATTGGACTCCCACGTAGTCGACTGCAATTCAAGTCCCAGACCCGGTGGCTTAAACTCACACCAGGCGCATGTGCATGTGTGCCCAAGATCCTGAGAGGAGAATGAAGAAGAAGAGATTGCAGCGTGGCTATTCCCCCTGGGAGGTGATTTCTCCCTTACCATCTCCCTGCCTCTCTCTGTCTTTCTGGTGACCACACGCGCCCTATAGCAAAAAAAAAAAAAAACTCTTAAAAAAAAAACAAAAAAACTAATCCTAGTTACATGCATGGAGCTTTCCATGGAATATCTCTAGCTTCACAACAACCCCAGGAAAAGGGGTCTAATAGTCTCCCAATTCTATAGATAAACTGAGGAGCAGAAATCCTCAGAAGCAAGCCCTGAGTGTCTCCTGAAAAGGCCAACTCTGGATTAAGGAGATGGCAAGCCTTCAGGAACAAAAGCAATCCCACTGATAAGGGGAAAATCACTCATATATGCAGCTGATGGACTGAAAAGCTAAACTTAGATCTTTTATGAATTTAGGAAACAGGGTCACAGCTGGTCAACTCAGACTTCTTTAGAGCTCCCTCCCAGTCTCAGGGCCAGTTCTCAAGTCTGCAATTATGCTGGTGACTTATACTGTCTTGATGCGTAAGGAGGAACAGAAAGATTCAGTAACTTGCCCAAGGTTTCATGCTATAGGTAGTGGAGGTGGAGTTTGAGCACACAGAAGTCCTGAGTCTAGAGCCTGTGAATTTAAGAACTACGGTTTATTTTACTCCAAAAACTAAAGTGTAGTGAACAAAGGGACAGAGAGGCAACCCTTGATTTTCATTTTCTATTTCATTTTTGCCCTTTCTTCAGACTCAAGGGTGATAGCTAAACACTGAGGCAATTGTCAGTAGTCATGAGAATTTCCTGGGCAAATGTCATAGTAAGAAACATGTCTGTGTAGCCTGAGGGCTTTGGGTGACAGGAAGAAGCCATACTTGGTGTGATGTGTCCCTTGTCATTCTAGCTCATGTGTTTGACAGAGCAAAAATAAAACCAGAAGCCCATCAGGTTGTATACCACACCTAATCTATTACATAACATTATACACTTGTCATCCCAGCTCTGAGGTTCACGGAACCACTGTCCCCATCACTATCCCCATCCATCATCCACTATCAACGATGCCCCAGGTGAGTCCCAACTGAATCAGAATCCCAGCACAAGACTGCCCTCCCAAATCCTGACCAGTCATGGGGTCAGAACATGACCAGGCCAAAAGGGAAGAATCCCCGGGCTTCCACAAAAGGCAGGGAAGAGAAATGAGGGTTACACAGTGAGGAGGGCTTCAATCCTGCTAGGATAGGGAAAG